>NC_090034.1:49004874-49604874 GCF_037176765.1 Anolis sagrei
CGCTGCCTCTGGAAAATCCTGCAAATCTCTTGGGAAGACAAGTGGACAAATGTCAGCGTGCTGGAAGAAGCAAAGACCACCAGCATTGAAGCGATGGTCCTCCGCCATAAACTCCGCTGGACTGGCCATGTTGTCCGGATGCCCGACCACCGTCTCTGAAAGCAGTTGCTCTACTCCAAACTCAAGAACGGAAAACGGAATGTTGGAGGGCAGGAAAAGAGATTTAAAAATGGGCTCAAAGCCAACCTTAAAAACTCTGGCATAGACACTGAGAACTGGGAAGCCCTGGCCCTTGAGTGCTGCAGAATTTGAAGAGGCACGAATGGAGGGCGAAAGAGAGAAACGTGCCAAGAGGAAGGCGCGTCAAGCCAACCCTGACCGGGACTGCCTTCCACCTGGAAACCGATGGCTCCACAGCCACCTACGGATCCACTCACAGGTTACCACTCTTGGAGGACCATCATCCTCGGACTACAAGAGATCACCTAAGTAGTTAAGTAGAAGTAATTAGTAGAAGTATTAAAATTATTATATTTTCTTCGTTTATTATGGGCATTATATTTTAATATCACACTTTACTGTCAATATTTTCTATTATTACATATTATTGCTGTATTATTAGTGTAGTAGTATATTATCTTACACTATTAAGTTTACATTTTGTTACTATTATTTTTTCTTATATCATTATGATTACAATTATTATTATTATTATTATTCCATTGTGAAGCCTTCTACTTACCATGAGGCTGCTCTTAATTAATAAATTTTAAAAATTAAGGAGAAAATAAGGAAATATATGGTACAAAAACACTGAAACAATGGCTTTATTTTTCCTCTGTAAACAAAAACAACGTGACTTTTGCTCAGAAATGCTAGATCATTCCAGGCTTTTTAAATTCAGGGATAGAAAACAAAATAAAAGAAAATATTTATTTATTTGGAATATTTTTGGAATAATCATAATATAATATAAAATGCTATAATAAAGATAATTGTAATAAATACTTGACTCATATCAAATATTTGACAATATAAGATGTACTAATAAAAATATTTATTATTTATAATAACAATGTGTGATAATGTTATAAGAAATATAATTGTAATAATTTTTTTACTTATATCCCACCTTTCTCCCAATAACCAAAAAGGATATTAAATGATAACAACAACAACAACAATAACAATAATAATAAGGGTTCTCCACATATTTAAAACCCAAAATAATATATCAATTTTAGACTTAATAATAATGTTGTTATTTGTTGTTGTTGTTGTTCATTCGTTCAGTCGTCTCCGACTCTTCGTGACCTCATGGACCAGCCCACGCCAGAGCTCCCTGTCGGCCGTTACCACCCCCAGCTCCCTCAAGGTCAGTCCAGTCACTTCAAGGATGCCATCCATCCATCTTGCCCTTGGTCGGCCCCTCTTCCTTTTGCCTTTGTTGTTATTATGTATATATATATACACACACACACACATAATATAAACCTTTTGTAATAAATAATAATATAAACCTTTTGTAATAAAACCTTTTCCCCAATAACCAAAAAGGATATTATTAAATAATAATAATAATAAATGAATGAATGAATAATAATAAAAAGAAAAAATAAATAATAAAGAAGGCTCTCCATGGACAGTTTCTGGAAAAAATTGAGAGTCAAACTGACAAAGAAAAAACATGGCTGTGGCTCACAAATGGAACTTTGAAAAAGGAGACGGAGGGCCTGATTCTGGCAGCCCAAGAACAAGCCATTAGAACCAAAGCCATCAAAGCCAGAATTGAAAACTTAACAACAGATCCCAAGTGTAGACTCTGCAAGGAAGCAGATGAAACAATAGATCACATCCTCAGCTGCTGCAAGAAGATTGCACAGACAGACTACAAGCAGAGGCATAACACCATTGCTCAGATGATTCATTGGAACTTGTGCGTCAAATACCATCTGCCTGCAACAAAGAATTGGTGGGATCGCAAGCCTGAAAAAGTTACGGAAAATGAACACGTCAAACTCCTCTAGGACTTCCGGATTCAGACTGACAGAATTTTGGAGCACAATATTCCTGACCTCACAATCGTCAATGTTGCAATCCCAGGCGACAGCAGGATTGAAGGGAAACAACCGGAAAAGCTGACATAATATGAGGATTTAAAAATCAAACTGCAAAGACTCTGACACAAGCCAGTCAAGGCAGTCCCAGTGGTGACTGGCACACTGGGTGCAGTGCCTAAAGACCTTGGACTGCACTTAAACACAACCAGCGCTGACGAAATTACAATCTGTCAGCTGCAAACGGCCATCCTACACGGATCTGCACACATTATTTGCCGATACAGCACACATACACACACACACACGCATACATCATAAAATAAAATGTAAATATAAATAAAAGATCCAGACAGAAAGTAGCTAAGAAAAATCCATGTTTATTGAAATACTGGAGAATAACAAAAAGGAAGACATAATAACAACTGGAAAGAGATTGGTGGGAATAATTCAAACCCGGAAGCCATTTTGAATATATTCATTTTTTTTCTTTATCTCCGCTTCTGGAAAATGTTTCCACGTCCCATTCCGCGCCCTCTTCCTCTGGCTGCCACTGGAATAAAATAAAATGTATTATTTAAATATATGCAAATACTCTGTCTCATTTGCATGTTAATTTGCCTAAGGAGAATGAAGAGTTTTGGGAAAGCAGAATATATGGAAAACAAAAATATAATAATAATAATAATAATAATAATAATTGTTGTTGTTGTTCATTCGTTCAGTTGTCTCCGACTCTTCGTGACCTCATGGACCAGCCCACGCCAGAGCTCCCTGTCCTTGCAAAAAAACATATTATCATTGCATTATTACAATTATCTATTCATATCTTTTTATATATTCAATTATTGTTACATTTTATTGTTCTTTAGATATTATATTATCATATATGATTGAATAATAATAATAATATGCAAGCATATATGATAATAATATAATATCTAAAGAACAATAAATTGTAACAATAATTGAATATATAAAAAGATATGAATTATATTATTATCATATATGATTGAATAATAATAATATGCAATCATATATGATAATAATATAATATCTAAAGAACAATAAAATGTAACAATAATTGAATATATAAAAAGATATGAATAGATAATTGTAATAATGCAATGATAATGTGTTTTTTTGGTCGTGTCAGGAGCGACTTGAGAAACTGCAAGTTGCTTCTGGTGTGAGAGAATTGGCTGCCTGCAAGGACGTTGCCCAAGGGACGCCCAGATGTTTTAATGTGTTACCATCCTTGTGGGATGCTTCTCTCATGTCCCCACATGAGGAGCTGGAGCTGATAGAGGGAGCTCATCTGCGCTCTCCCCGGATTCGAACCCGCAACCTATCGGTCTGCAGTCCTGTCAGCACAGGGGTTTAACCCACTGCGCCAAAAATAGTGTAATATATAAAAATAATAAATAAAATGTAATATTATCTATAATAATATGATATAATATAATGACGACATAATAATATATATAACACAGTATCATGTAATAATATATTCTAATAAGATTTAATATACTAATATAATGTATGAAAACAATAAAGTAACAAAATGTAATAATAATCTAAATATAATAATCTAATATAATAATATGTAATAATATAATTGTAATTGTTGTAATTGTTATTTTTGGAATTTGTTTGTTGAATTGCTGCTGGCTGTGAGGCTGCCCTGAGTCCCGTTAGGGGTGAAAAGGGTGGAGTACAAGTATGGAAAATAAATAAATAATATGTAATACCTGCAAATATAAATATAAATAATAACAATAACATAACAATAATAAATATAATACATTATTATTACCTGAAAATAATAATATATAAAAACTATAATATAATACATAAAATGAATATAATACATCATTATTACCTGATAATATATAATCACAATCATATAATAATATATAACAATAAATATAATAGTAAACATATCATTACCTGAAAATAATAAAAATATAACAATAAAATAAATACATCATTATTATTTACCTGCAAATAACAATCTATAATAATTATAATACTATAATAAGAATACATAACAATAATAAATATAATACTAATAAATGTAATAAATTCCTCCTCATTACCTGAAAATAATTATAAAATAAATAAATATAGTAGTATAATATAACAATGTAATAATATAAACATAACATCAATATAATAATATCACAACAACATAATATAGAACAATAATAAATATAATAGTAATAACTATAATATAATACATTATCTTTAATAAAAATACACATTTTTTATTTCCTGAAAACAATAATATATAATAATCACAATATTAAATAATAATAATAAAAATAATAATAAATATTATAGTAAATACATAATCATGATTACATGAAAATAATAACAATATATAATAATAATAATATAACAATAAAATAGTAATTTGAAATATTATTGTGCTGTTCATGGACCATAATAAAGTGCTGTTGTTTGAAATATAATAATAATAATAATAATAATAATAATAAGAAGAAGAAGAAGAAGAAGAAATCCAATATGAAATAAAACTGCACTATCCTCCTCCTCTTCATATTTTCCGGCAATGGGGATGAATTATTTGTATATATTAGTATATTAAATAAGATTAAATGATGCTATATTATGGCAATTAGTCTCTTGTCTTATATACGGATAGAGCCGTGATGGCTGATTATCTGAAAATAATAGCAATATATAATAATAATAAAACAATAAAATAGTAATTTGAAATATTATTGTGCTGGTCACAGACAGTAATCAAGTGTTGTTGTTTGAAATATAATAATAATAATAATAATAATAATAATAAGAAATACAATATGAAATAAAGAAGAAGAAGAAGAAGAAGAAATACAATATGAAATAAAACTGTATGATCCTCCTCCTCCTTTTTGTATTTCCTGGGAATGAGCATAAATTATTTGTATATATTAGTATATTAAATAGGATACAATGATGATGATATATTATGGCCATTATTCTCTTATATACGGGTAGAGCCGTGATGGCTGACCTTGTGCCTTGAGGATGGCGGCCTTTCCCCTCCCGGCTCCAGAGCCCTGGTTCTTGTTCTTCATGCTCTTGAGCATTGGGGCATTTTTGAGCATGTCTGGAAGGATCAGGAAGCGGATCTTGCTTCCACGGATGTACACCTGCTCCAGCTGCGCCACACGTCCATCACGGTATGTCACTGTGATGTTCGACATCTGGCCACAGAAACAAGAATCATAATACATATATATAACGAGGAATAGCAGGAAGACATTGCCAGATTCTATTGTGTGTTAAAATGCTCCAGATGACTTGTTTTACAATGTTGCTTAAAAACCATTCCAAAAATCAGACATAAATAAAAGCCTAGTAGAAAATGTATTCATTCATACATATTTTTTAAGAAAATGTGTTTTAAAATATTAACAAATCTTAGTATCACTGTTTGTAATGATAAAAGGCAACAGTTTCCTTGTACTGATTAGAAAGAAAGCAAAATAGCCTTAACTCTTGCTCCCGGTAAAAACTTCATTGTAATTCATGCAATAACTTCACAGTAGTCTTCAAATTAGTGGATTTTTCAGCCTTAGTGGAGTCATTGTCTATTCATTTGTTATACCTTTCCTGCCACCTTGTCCAGAATGGTGAATTGTACGGTTTGATTTTTCATTAAAAAAATCAATCATTCAATAAGAAGAAATATAACAATAAGAAATATATTAATAAATACATCATTATTATTGCCTGAAAATAACAATATACAATAGCCATAATATAATAATAATAAATATAATAATGACATCATTATTTTAGCTGAAAATAATAATATAGAAATATCACAATAATATAATAATAAATATTATTATTGGAAACCACCATGAGTAGCAAAAGTAGTAATAGTTTTATTACTATTATTAATAAATAGAAAATAATCTAATAAATACATCATTATGATGGCCTGAAAATAATAATATATAATAACTACACTATAATACTATATAACAATAAGTATAATACTAAATACATCATTATTGCCTGAAAATAATAATATAGAATAATAATAATACTGTAACAACAATATAATTATAACAATAATAAATACAATAAATGTAACATGATTATTACCTGATAATAATAATAATAATCTTTATATTCCACTTTATCTCCCCGGAGGGACTCAGAACGGATTACAATACTGATATGAGGCAAACATTCAATGCCTTTTTACACACACAGTGAACAAAGACATATAAGACAAAGGTCAAGGGCTTCCGCCTTTTCCCATCTCCGGCATCTGGAGGTGATACTCAACTGAAGGTGATCTTGTTCCATTTTCCATGCTGAGGAGCCTGTTTTCCATAGACTTCTCTAATTGTATTGCCGGCATGTCTGTTTATCTGCATGGGGTGCCCTTTTCCCTTCCCACTGAGGCGGTACCTACTGATCTACTTGCCTTGCATTCTTTCAAACTGCTAGGTAGGCAGGAGCTAGAGCAGTTGGGAGCTTACCCTGACTCGTGGCTTCAAACAGTTGACTCTCCGGTTAACAGCCTTTCCTGCAGCTAGCAGCTTTAACCACTGTGCTACCACGGTTAATAACAAAATTAATAGCAAAGACATTGTTATTAATACCTGATGTGTAATGTGTTATTATTTAATTCATGGTAGTTTTTTGATTTGTTGGTTGCACCTTACAGCACTGAATGTTTCCCCATTGGGGAGATAGGGAGGGATACAAATAAAGTTTATTACTATAATTACAATTACAACAATAAATATAACAACAACAACAACAAATATAATAAGCTTACATCTGGATATTATTATTAGTAGTAAGCATATATATATTTAATATTCTTTTATGCCTTTCTCTGTCCACATATATGATCCTGTGCTATTCTTGTCCACTTCGGATAATTTTAATAGAATGTAATATATAATGTAATCTTCTGGTTTCTCTCCTTTAAATGTTAATGTTTTTAATTTTTATTAATCTAATTAAAATAAGTCCAGTTAAAATGGATTTGTAGTGTCATTTAATTATTTGTAATATTCCATGATTATGTGATGAAGGTGTATTATTTAACTACTGGTTGTCGTCTTTACTGTCGGTCGCCCTTTACAGCATTGAATGGTTGCTGCTCCATGTATCTTGAGAAGCGCTCTGAGTCCCCATTGGGGAGATAGGGTAGGATAGAAATAAAGATTCTTCTTCTTATTATAACAACAATAAATATAATAACGATAATATATTATTCGACAATGCAGATAACAATGTTATTATTAAGCCTTTGACAGTACAGATAACAATATATTAATAATAATAATAAATTAATCAATAAGCCATTGATACCTGGCAGTTCATGTTGTCCTCGGCCTCAATGAGCTTCCCGCGGTAGACCTCCCCGGTGTTTGTCTCGCAAGTGACAATGTGTCCCTCAGCCTCATGGAGGACCTTGATGGGGACCCCGATCGACATGATAAGGATGGAAGTGGGTGATGGACAGCTGGCCAGGAGAGAAAAGGGAGGGACAGGAAGTGAGCTCACAGGGGCCCCAACAAGGAGCCCCCGGTGGTGCAGTAGGTTAAACCCTGACAGGTCGCAGGTTCGAATCCGGGGAGAGGCGGATGAGCTCCCTTTATCAGCTCCAGCTCCTCATACATGAGGACATGAGAGAAGCCTCCCACAAGGATGATAAAAACATCAAATCATCCGGGCATCCCCTGGGCAACGTCCTTGCAGACGGCCAATTCTCTCACACCAGAAGCGACTTGCAGTTTCTCAAGTCACTCCTGACACGACAAAAAGAACAAAACAATAAAATAATATAATCAAGGAAAATATCATAATTATTATAATATAATATAATATAGCAATATAATATACTATATAATCACAATAAAGTCCAAAATGTAATAACGTAGAACTCATAATAATATAATCAAAAGAAAATATAATAATGCAATATAACATCATATATAAGAAAATACAATAATAATTGTAATAAAATCAAAAGAAAATGTAATATACGATATGCTATTACATTGTCTTATTTTATATTAGGTTATTATATAGTATATTATAGATTATGTATTAGATTCTATTACATTCTAGATTATGATACTCTCTTATTTTATATTATGTTACTATATACATACTATATTATATATTCGATCATCTATCGTTATACTACCTTATTTTATAGTAAGTTAATATATATATATAATATATTCTAGATTATTACACTTTCTTATGCTATTTTATATGATAATCTTCAATAATAAAGAACAAGCCTTCTCTCGTACGATTTCGGATGTCGCTACAGCGTGAATTCGATCAAAGCCCGGCCTCCCAGCATGCAAAGCGGAAGAGGAGGAAGCGGAAGTGTCGTCCGCTCCACCGCCACCCCGCGCTCTTTTTTTAAACCATAGATTTCCGTGCGGAACTTTTAGCAACGGCTTCCGGTTAATACCGGAAGTCATGACGTTCTATCCTTTCCACCTCTCCAATAGAAAGCTACGGGACTCTATGGTTACGAGCGGTGCGGTCCTTTTTGGGCTCCGGCGGGGAGACCCAAGGGCGGCGACTACAGTTCCGCTTTGTGTTTGCCTCATAAACGAACGGATTCCAATATCGTGCGTCTTGAGATGGTATTTCCATTGGAGTGAAGGTGGTCAAGACATGCGCATGCTCCGTAGGACTCAAAACAACGCCAGGGACGTGGCTTATCGGATAGTGGGCGGGGCAAGGCCTTTTTCGGAAGGGGCGTGGCTTCGGGAAAGGGGGCGAGGTTAGGGCCTTCCTTCTCTTGGTCTCAAGGGGCGGGGCTTGATGAGAGAGGGCGGGGCCAAGGCCTTCCAATCCTCTGGCTTTAGACGCAAGGGGCGAGGCTTAGTGATAGAGGCGGAGCTACGGCCTTGGTCTTAAATGCAAGGGGCGGAGCCAGGGCCACAAAGGCAAGGGGCGGGGCTTGGGGACAAAGGGCGGAGCCGGGGCCTTCCTCACCTCTTCAGGCCTGAAGTGAGCCGCAAGGGGCGTGGCCAGGGGCGTGGCCAGGGGCGGAGCCCGGCAGGAAGCGAGGAAGGGAGGCTTCCCTTCCTGCCTGCCTGCCTTCAGAGAGCCATGAAGAGCCCCAGAGAAGAGGAGGAGGAAGAAGAAGAGGAGGAAGAAGAAGAGGAGGAAGAAGAAGAGGCCCAGACCCCGCCCTCAGGTCGGTGGTGAGCCCCTGAGCATGCGCAGAGGGCACGGTCACTGAGGGCAAAGGGAGGGGGGGCAAAGACAGGAAGGGTCTCTGAGTAGGAGCAGGGAGTGTTAGCATACCCCTCATGCTGCTTCTGGCACCGCCATAGTGCTCCTTCACACTATTATTATGCCCCTTTGCACTCTTATCACACTGAATCGTAATTTTCCCTTGCACTTTGTGTCCCATTTGCATTATTATTACACGCGCTTACACTACACTACACCAGAGTCAGACATGACTGGACTTAATGTCAGGGGACTATTTATTTATTTATTTATTTACTACGCTTATATGCCGCAATTCTCAGCCTAATGGCGACTCATTGCGGTGTACAACATAGAAAAACAGGTGCAAAATACAAGACATAGTGACAAATAATCCGCAGTACATCATTAGCAAAACATCTCATCAAAAACATCAACATTATTACAAAGTCATTCCGAGTCGTCTCATCGTCAAGTTCACAATCCAATACCATTTCTATTGTTCCATTCCATGGTCAAGTTACCAGTCATTGCACTTCTATTCAAATGCCTTCTTAAACAGCCAGGTCTTCAGCTTCCTGCGGAAAATCAACAGGGAGGGGGCTAGCCTGATGTCTACGGGAAGGGTGTTCCACAGCCGAGGAGCCACCACCGAGAAGGCCCTATCTCTCGTCCCCGCCAGCCGTGCCTGTGACGCAGGCGGGATCGATAGCAGGGCCTCCCCGGAAGATCTCAAAGTCCTCGTGGGCTCATAGGCCGACTACCTTTACCTTACCTTACACTACTGCGATGCCACTCACACTGGATCATTGCGCCTCCACACATTATTATTATGCCCCTTCACATTATTGCGATGCTTTTTACACTGGATCGTAATGCCCCTCGCACTGTTATTACACCCCTTGTACTATTGCGATTCTCACACTGGAACATGATGTCTCTTGCACCGTTTAATATGCCCCCTCACACTGTTGCGATGCTTTTCACACTTGATTGTGAGGGGCCCCTCACGCTATTATTGCACCCCTCGCCCTTTTGCAGTGCTTCTCACACTGGCTCATGATGCCCCTCACACTATTATTTTATTTTATTCCGGCCCAATTTACCTGTCCGAACGTATCCTCCCCTATGAGCCATCAAGATTACTAAGATCGTCTGGAGGGGCCCTGCTCTCGATCCCACCGGCCTCACAGGCGCGGCTGGTGGGGACGAGAGACAGGGCCTTCTCGGTGGTGGCCCCTCGACTCTGGAACTCCCTTCCACTGGAGATCAGAACTGCCCCTTCGATCTTAACGTTCAGGAAACAGGTGAAAACCTGGCTTTGGGGACTGGCATTCAGCGAATGAGCCATGATCCTGTGATATGGATGGATGACGACGAATAATGACTTTGATGACGACTGACCAGTGTAATCATACGATTGTATTTTTGCTATTTTAATTGTTTCAATGTTTTAATGTTTTAGTGTGATTTAGAAATATGATGTTTTGATGACGGTCTGTAATATTGATGTTGGAAACCGGCCCGAGTCCCTCGAATGGAGGTGAGAAGACCGGTATACAAAACTACCAAATAAATAAATAAATAAATAATTTATATATTTCGGACATTTGTATCCCGTCCTATCTCAACCTCCACAGAGGGACTCAGGGCGGCTAACAACCGGCCTATTGTGTCCCACTCGCACTATTATTACACCTGCTTGCAATTCTTCTTGCGCCTGATCATAATTCCCACCCTTGCACTATTATTACGCCCCTCGTGCTGTCGCAATGCTTTTCACTGGATCGTGATACCCCCTTGCACTATTATCACACCCCCTTGCATTATTGTGATGCTTCTTGCACTGGATCATAATGCCCCTTGCAATATTATTATGCCTCCTGCACTAGTGTGATTCTCACATTGAATCATGATGCCCCTCGCACTGTTATGCCCCCCTTGCACTGTTGCTATACTGGATCATGATCCCTCCTCACACTATTATAACACCTCTTGCGTGAACTTAATGCCTGTCACACTATTATAGTGCCCCTTGCATTGGTACAATGTCACTTGCACTGTTACACCTCTCACACAATTGTAACCTCCCTTCTTTGCCCAGTTGTAACCTCCTTTGCACAATTGTCAAGTTCCCTTCATGGCCGTAACATCCTTCACACCATCATATAATGCCTCACACGATTGTAACGTTCCTTACACAACTGTAACCTCTGCTGCACGAGCATAATAACTGGAATGCCATTCACACGACTGTACAATCCATTTGTGTACTGTCACTTGCACAAGTGCGGTTACTAACTGCAAGGTCTCACTGTTCCTGGCATGATTGTAACACCCCCTTGCACAACTGCAATGCCCTTCACACGCTTGCGAACGCCTTTAGCACGGACCTCCCTTCCTGCAGTTTAGTTGTTCCTCAGTAGTCCTGAGTGGTTCCCATGAAGTATAAACGCCTTGTGTCTTTTCCCTCACACGACGGGGACATGCTTCGCACGGATATTGCACTGCAGTGGGAATAGTGCAGCTGAACGTTCCAGTCCTCCAGCAGCTCTATCACTGGGACTGCGGCCTGGCCTGCTCCAGGATGGTCCTCAAGTGAGTGCGACAGCCGTCTCATAATTGTGACCTCATTACACATATGCAAATAACACGATGAACGGATATAAGTATTATATTTTATGATGGTATAATTTTAATAGAATAATAATACATTGAAATAACATTATACATTTATATTATAATAATAATATAATATAATTAAAATAAAATTCAACAATATCCCAATTAAACAATATAATAATATGACAATTATATTATAATAGTAATTTAATAGAATAGAATAATGAAAGAATATAATATAATTGGTACATTATATTAACAATATAAATATATTACAGTAGAATAGAAAAAGAATATAATGAAAGAATATAAATCTTACAACAATAATATAATAAAAACAATAATATAATAGTACTATTATACCTAGTATAATTATTAAATTATCATATAATAGTTATATTAATTACAAACTAATATAATATAATGATTTAGTTATTATATTAAAGTACAATGGAATAATAGTATTATTAAAATTGTAGTATAATGATAATATAATAATTACATTATAATATAATAAATATTTATAATAATTATATAATTGTTACGTTATATTTATTATATTAATTATTCTATATAATAGTGCCACCAAAATATTTTACAACTTCTTCCTGGCAGGTACCTGAACCTCCTTGATGACGCCGAGTTCCAGAGGGCTGTCCAGGAGCTTGGTTTGACCAAGAGCATCTGGACCATCGACCTGGCTTACCTCATGCGCCACTTTGGGGTCCGGCACCGCTTCTGCACCCAGACCCTTGGGGTGGACAAGGGCTACAAGAACCAGGTACCCTTCCCCTCGGAAGGGGCCAAAGGAGGCCAGTTTCTCCCTAGAAAAGGCCCCAAAGGCAGGTTTCCCCTCAGAAAAGGCCAAAGGAGGCTGTTTTTCCCTCAGAAGAAGCCTCTTCTCCCTCAGAAAAGGCCCAATAAGGCATCCTTTGCCTGAAAAAAGGCCAAAGGAGGCAATTTTCCCTCAGAAAAAGCCCAAAGAGGCTTGCTTTCCCTCAGAAAAGGCCCCAAAATGCTTGTTTTCTCTCAGAAGAGGCCTCTTCTCCCTCAGAAAAGGCCCAATAAGGCATCCTTTGCCTCAAAAAAGGCCAAAGGAGGCAATTTTCCCTCAGAAAAAGCCCAAAGAGGCTTGCTTTCCCTCAGAAAAGGCCCCAAAATGCTTGTTTTCTCTCAGAAGAGGCCTCTTCTCCCTCAGAAAAGGCCAAAGGAGGCAGGTTTTCCCCCAGCACAAGCCTCTTTGAGCTGTTCTTCTGTTTGTTCCCATCAGTCCTTCTATAGGAAGCACTTCGACACAGAGGAGAACCGCGTCAACCAGCTTTTTCTTCAGGCCAAAACCTTCAAAGTGCTGGTGGAAAAATGGTGAGTCCCATCCTTTCCAATTGATGAATTGCTAGAGATAACCCATAAATCCAATCACTATTTAAAATAAAACAGGATTACATGAGAACAAAATTTTCCACATGGAGTGTAGACTTTTGGATCTCGAGAAACTTGAGATTTCTCCAATAAATGAAATATAGCTATTACAATAAATAAAGTATTGAAATATAAAGTATAGATATTGAAATATAAATATCAGAATAAATAACATATTAAATATGTGAATATTAAAATAAAAATAAATCAAAATATTGGAATAAACTATCAAGTATTAATAAAGATTAAAATAAATAAACTATTAAATAAACATCAATATAAATATTACAATAAAATTATAAAAGATGAAAATAAATAAAATACTAAAAAAATCAAATCCAAATTTGAAAATAAATAAAATATAAAAAACATCAAATATCAATATGAAAATATAGTACAAAATATAAAAATATAAATATAAAATATGAACATAAATAAAATATTAAAATATAAATATAAAATATGAATATATAAAAATATGAATGGAATCCCAGTGTAAAATAAGACTGGCTTAATATGAAAAGGGGCCTCCTGGTTTCCGAGCTTTGACAAGTGCAGGAATCCGTATCCAGGAGACCCCTGGTGTGATATCCTGGAACAAACGGACAAACATTACCAATATGGAGATGGCAGTCATGGAATCAATTTTCCCATCAATCTCTATGGCAGCAGTTCTCAACCTGGGGGTCACAACTCTTAGGGGGGTCGAACAGGCCGTTTGAGAGCCTCCTTTGGCTTCCTCCACTTCCCCAGAATGTCTTGTCAGCCAGCCAGCACGCTGCTTTGCCTTCTTCTCTCTTTCCTCCTCCGGGCCAGCGTGGAGGAGCTCCTCCTCTTCTTCTTCCTCCAGTGGCACATGGAGGTGCTTGGAGGCAGAGGTGAAGCAAAGGGGCGAGCTGGCAAAGCGCCCAGCAAAGTGGCCGGCAAAGGGGCAAGCTAGCGAAGCGTCAAGCAGCTCCAGGAGCCAAGGAGGAAGAGGCGAACACCCCATGAAGGCACCACGGCCACCTTTGCATCTTCCTCCTTGGCTTGCCAGGGCCACTGCCTCACCAGCCGCAGGCCCTGAAGCCAAGGAGGAGGCAAAGCTGGTCTCCTTTGCCCGGACTCCCCAGGGCCTCCTTCTCAGTGGAACTAGCCTTGGCTCTGCTAATGCAGAGCTCCTCTCCTTCTTTCTCTCTCCTTTTTCCTTCTCTCCCCCTTTTCCCTTTTTTTCCCTTCCCTCCTTTCGCTCTTCTTTCTCCTTTTTTCCTCCTCTCCTTTTTCTATCCCTTTCTTTACTTTTTCCCTCCTCCTCCTCCTTTCTCTTCCCTTTTCTCCCCCTTTCCTTCTTTCCCCTTTTCTTTCTCTTGCCTCACTTTCCCTCCATTTCTCCTTTTCTATCCCTTTCCTATCTTTCCACCTTCCTCCTCCTCCTTTCTCTTCCCTTTGACCCCTTCTCTCCCTCCCTTCTTGTCTCTGTCTCTCCCTTTTCTATTGATAATTCTCTTACTTTTCTCTTTCCTCCTGTCTCCCCCCTTTCTCATCTCACTTTCTTTCTCTCCATTCCTTTTTCTCTTTCTTTCTGTCACCATCCCTTTTTCCCTTTCTCTTTCCCTTTATTTTATCCAGCCCTTCTCTCTCTCTCACTCCCTTCTCCTTTTCGATCTACTTTTCTTCTTCCCCTTTATTTTTCTGTCTCTTCCTTCACCTTCTCTTGCTTTTTATCTTTCCTCCTCTCCTTCCCTTTTTCTCCTGCGCCCCTTTCTTCCTTCCCTTTCTTATTTCTTGCCTCCTTTTTCTTCCTCTCCTTCCCTTTCTCTCATGCCTCTCTCTCCATTTCTTCCTCCCCTCTCCTCCTTTCCCTTTCTTTTTTATCTTTCCTTCTTTCTTCCTCTTTTTCCCTTTCTCTTGTGACCCTCTCTCCTTCCTTCACTTTTCCTCCCTTTACAGTTCCTCTCCTCTCTCCCTACAGTTCCTCCCCTTTCTCCCCTATCTTTCTTTCTCAGCCTCAGAGGAAGGAAAGGGGGGCGAGGGCAACACAATCTGGCCAAGAAAACCCTGATGGCTTTGGCCTAAGATTTCCAAAAGCCAAGTCACATCAGAGCAGCCTCCCTCTAAAGAAGAGGACTTCTCATCCACATCTCTGTTCAAGTCTTTGCAAATTCATCCCTCCTCTTAAGCATATACAGGCAGTCCCCAAGTTACAAATAAGATAGGTTCTGTAGGTTTGTTCTTAAGTTGAATTCGTATGTAAGCCAGAATAGGTACATTTCTTAAGTGTAACTCTAGCCACACACACACACAAATTTTGAATAGCCTAGGAAAAGGTTAACACCCATGTGGTGTTTGTTTTGATGTCTGTGCCTCTGCTCAGAAGATGTCAATTCGTTTTCTGTCCCTGTGAGAATATGATTTTGAGGAAAAAAATGGAAACAATGATTGGAGATAAAACTAAAGTGGAGACACTTTTCCCCTTGATAACCCTTCCCTTCCAAAGGATAGATTCCTCTCCCTTCCTGTTGTTTTAGCCCCGTTCTTAACTAGAAGTCGTTTGTAACTCAGGGATGGCCTGTAGTCTGAAGAACAACATCTTCACACAAACGTGGACAGTCCTAAGGGATGGTCGGTCCTGAAGGCTTGCATCCCTTTTCTCTTAGTGCAAGAGTGGTAGCTGTTTAAATGTGGGTTTGGTGGCCTCCTTTGCAAAAACAAATAGGACCAAAAGGCTCTGGGTCATCAAGTCTAAATACAGGAGTAGACTTGTGAAAGATGATCTACATTGTGTTTTTGCAAAGACTGCCCGGATATTTACATTACGATTCATATTAGCAAAATTACAGTTATGAAGTAGCAACTAAAATAATTTTATGGTTGGGGGTCACAAGAACATGAGGAACTGTAATAAGGAGTCGTGACATTAGGAAGGTTGAGAACCACTGCTCTGTGGCTTTCTCCCCTCAAAGCCCATCATGAGGAAGATGAATGCCAAACGTGGCCCAGACCATCAATCCGCGGAGGCACCATCCTGGAACAAACATCACCAACACTGAGATGTCACTCTTAGAATCTATTTTCCCATCATCCTCTGTTTGTAGGTTTTTACATTTGTTCCAAGATGGCGCATTCATGGATTGATGGAGTGGTGCAACGTTTGGTATACATCTATCTCATGATCCAACTTAGATATTGATTGGCTTTGAGGGGTGGGGGTTGCTCACAGAAGAGATGGGAAAATAGGTTTCAAGATCGCCATCTCCGTGTTGGTGATGTTTTAAAGCTTGATTGATGGACTGGGGCAATATTTGGAATACATCTGCCTCATAGTACACTTAAATATTGATGGACTTTGAGGAAGCAAAGCCATATCTGGGAGCCTCCTGGTGTGATATAGTACGGGCTTTGCCAAGTGACTTGCTCACGGCACTTGGGTGTGTGTCTTCTCCCATTCCCCTTCTCTCAGCACGGTGACTATGGGGGAAATTGAGGCGCACCTCTCCGGGGGCCACACAGCTATAGTGCTGGTGAATGCGGTGCTGCTGGCATGCGATGTGTGCTCTGGGCCCGTCAAGTTCTGCTGCTTCCTACCCATTGGGCAAAAGTGCTTCTGTCGCCGCCCTGACTACCAGGGCCACTTCGTTGTCCTCTGCGGCTACAACAAGGCCTCTGGGAGCCTCTACTACAACAACCCCGCCTATGCCGACCGTGAGTACATCAACACCCCACTTCCTCTTATTGCTCTCCCTTGTCCGGAATGTTTCTCGATTTTCTTTCCAAAATATTTTGGCAACATTTCCTTCTGACATTCTTTCAATTTTTTCCAGGCATTTTTCAATTTTTGTGGTATTTATCCTCCCCCCCCCCCCCCCCCAATTTTTCTTTGGGCATTCTTTTCTATTTTTCTGGACATTTGTTTCCAGACATTTTTGTGAACGTTTTTATATAAAATGTTGGGGGACATGTTTTCAGGTTTTTGGACTTTTTTGATTTGTTGAACATATTTTTCAATTTCTTTTTGATATGGATTATGACCTGTTAAGATCATAACCTATTGGGTAACAGAGTTTCGAAAGCGTTCCTTTAGTTTATTGGGTAATGGATGATCATTGGGCACGTAAATATCTTGTTTCTTATTCTATGCTCTCAGAAGACAAAGATTCAAGTAGACGTTTTAAAAATAACATTGTTTTACTCACAACTTTATATATGTAAATATACAGGAACATTTCCTGTCAGGTTAAACTTTAAAACGTTCAATTTGTATCTTTAATTTATAGTCATTCAAAACTATATTGCTCTGTACAGCTCTCTTTCATAATAGTCTACTTCCAAAGCGATTCAATCCTCAAGCGTTTTCTGACTTCCAACACTGGCTTCTGTACTCTACTGACTCAACTGTCATCCTATTAAACTGCATTCCAAACAGTCACTGAACCAGTCACATAGTCTGCAGCCTCTCCCACTGCCTCAAATACATAGAGCTAAGGAAAACTGCAAACCAAAGAAGACATACACTTCAGGAAATCAACAACACATTATAAACAGACAAGATTTTTTATTATTATTGCGACATCCCCCCCCCCCCCCCACATTTTCCTTTGGACATTTAAAAAAAAAATCAGACATTTTCAGACATGTTAATGAATTTTTGGGGGACTTAAAAAATTGGACATTTTTGTGGTTTTCAAATAATTTTTTTCTAAACATTTTAAATATTTTGTTGGACTTTTTTCTAGTTTGCAGGGACATTTTTTTCAGTTTTCTGGACATTGTTGAATGTGTTTTTCAAATTGGACTTTTTTGGACATTTTTTTTCCCTTTGGACAGTTTTTCAATTTTTTTTCAGACACCCCCCCCCCCCCAATTTTTTCCATCTTTTTTTGCCCTTATTTTGGAAATTTTCTCAATTTTTCTGGTCTTTTTTTTTTTAGACATTTCTGTGAGGAAAAAATTCCCAGACATTTTTTAATATTGTGTCGGCCATTTGTTTTTCTATTTCTGGGGGACATTTTTTGGGCTTTATTTTTGATTTGTTGAAGATGTTTTTCAATTTCTTTTGGATATATTTTTGATTGGATTTTTTAAAACAGTTTTTCCATTTTTTTTCCTGGACACTTGATTGGATTTTGGGAAACCGCTGATTTTCCGAAGATTGTTTCCGATTCTGTTTGGACAGAAGAATTGAGGGATCCATCTCTAGCCATAATTGTTATTGTAGCGATAATTGCCTGGTCCTTTATAATGCAAGCTGTTAATGGCTGTTTCCCGTTCCTGCATAGGGACATGCTGCACCAGTGTGGGCAACTTTGAGGAGGCCCGGACCAGCTACGGAACAGACGAGGATATCCTTTTCGTCTACAGAGGCAGCTGACACAACGCCCCTCCACTTTGCCCCGTTTCTGGTGCTTTCTCTTCTCAGGACGCTCCTCGCACTCATCTTTCCCTCGTGCAACACCAGGATCCACAAAACAAGGAAGGCTTAGAAACAACATACATTGCTTTTAGAAAAAGAAGCAAGAATCGTACCACTGTCTTGAACGCCCAGATTGATCAATAGATAGATAGACTCATTAAAATGGGATCGGCACTCCATCAGAATGTTCCAGAAACACTCACATTTCCCGCCAAAAATGAGGAGAAAGATGAGGTTCTGAGTGTGAATGTTTGTGAAAAAAATGGGAAAATGTTATTATTTTTGTGTGAAAATTTTGGGACAAATTGATTGATGAGAGAATATTGCTTTTTTAGAAATTAAATCAATTTATTTAGAAAATTATCTGATTGCTTTTATGATATTGTTCAAAATCAAGTCTTCAAAATGAATCAATCGATTAGAGAGTTATCCTATTGCTTTTTTTGTAGCATCACACACACATTTTGCAGCTCCACCGAATGGCGATTTTAGCTCCATAGAATTGCAAATTATTTTATATTATATTATTTTTATTCAACGGGCAATGAATTCACTTGCTTGTATACAATGTCAGGAATATTTTGTAAACTGTTGACGAATGAAAGTCACTGAATTGATTTTTGGAGGTAAAAACCTGAATTAATTTTCAAAGGAAAAAATGAATTAATTTCCAAAGGGAAACAAATCTCAATTAATCTGAATTTCTGAAGGAAAATAAAATTTCGAAGGAAGAAAATGAATTAATCTGAAGGAAATTGTCTGAATTAATTTTTGAAGGAAAAAAATTATTTTCGAAGGAACCTGTCCGAATTAGGAAACTGTTGGCATTAATTTATTAATGTATCTTATAGTGGAGATAGTTGATCCAAACGATTGGAGAAGTTCTTCCATTGAGAATAAAAATGAATGAATATTGTTCCATTTGGAGAAATAATATTTTCTCGATAATTGATAACTTTAATATTAACAATAAAACATTATTCTGTTTGTTTAAAAGAAGTGTGAAATTTGGTATGAATGGAAGCCGTTCTTTCATTATTATTATTATTTGTGGAGGAAAAAAACATCCTGAAGCCATAACGATCCTGTTTTCAATGGAATATTCCGGAAGAAACGGGAAAAAGGGATTATTTTACAAGCAGACAACATTTTATACAGAGGAGAAAATATATATTTTGTTTGTTAAGTCGCTGTTGATAATAATGAAAAAATAATAAAAGGTTTTAAGTTGTTTTTAATGCAATCAATTGCAGTTGTTTTCGGGGGGTTTTGTGGGATTTTTTTCCAGATCAAAAATAAATACATAGAAAGAAATGGTTCCCAGTAATTAATATTTAATTATTTCCAAACAATTCCAATTAGTCATACAGTTTTCTTCCTAGAATGTTTATATTTTAACATATTTTAAAATATACATAGATATTGTCCAATGTTTGAATTTAATATCAATTATAATCAAAATAAGCGCTAAACATAACGAGTCTTTAAATTGCAAATGAATCAGTGTATTGTAATTAGTATAATTATTATAATCTTTTTGAAAATAATTGTAATTAATGTCATGGTATCATTGGAATTTTAATCAAATTACATCATGATTATTATAATTATTATAGTTCTTTTGGTAAATAATTATAATTAATAATAATAATAATAATAATAATAATAATAATAATGTTATTTAATTTAGTTTCACCAGTAAGTTTTCTTTATGCAATTGTCACTATTAATATTATTAATATTGTAATCAGTCTCATTACAACTACTAATATTAATGCTAATAATGTTATTATATTATATCTCTTATCATTAGATAGTATGTTATTTTACCACTTTTAAACACAATCAGAAATAATTTTAAATTTCTAATGTGATTATAATTAAGAATATTAATATTATTCTTATATTTTATCTCGAGAATACATTTTTCAAGAGGGAAAAAAAGGAAAATTTCAATATAGTTTCCCATTTTGAGATGCTTTTTCATCAGAAGGAAAAAAAATAATTTGATAATATTCATTATTTTAAAATATTATTATTATTAACTAACAATATTCATTCTTTGATAATATTGGGAACAAAACCAGGACGAACGTATTCGGCCAGCTCTTTAGCGTACATTTCGTACCTTCCGGTCATCTACAAAAATAAACAAAATATATCTTGTTTATAATGGAATATTTGGAATAGTTTTCCCTCTTTGGATTACATTTCCCATCATCCCTTAGTAATCACTGCCCATCAAAGGCCATCAATTTTTAAGTTGGATCATGAGGAATATTTAATACAAATGTCATCCCAATCTATCAATCCATTGAGGCGCCATCTTGGAACAAACATACAAACCTTGCCAACATGGAGATGACTATCTTGGAATGTATTTTCCCATCATTCTCTATGAATTACTTCCCTCATAACACATCAATATTTAAGTTGGATTATGAAGAATGTTTATGCCACATGTGGTCCCGATCCGTCAATCCACAGAGGAGCCATCTTGGAACAAACTTACAAATATTACCATCTTGGAATATATTTTTACTTCATTTCTCATTCCCTATGAATTAATCTTCCATCAAATTCCATCGGTATTTTAAGTTGGATCATGGAGAGTCTATATACTACCACCCTCTTTGGTGGAATTCATGCTGGTCTCTGAATCCATTTTGGCTCCATTTCCCATCAGCCCCTATGGGTTAACCCCCCTCAATATTAAGTTGTATCATAAAAAATATTTACAACCAAGTTTGGGCCCAATCCAATCAATCCATGGAGGCACCATCTTGGAACAAACATACAAACATCACCAACACAGAGATGTCCATCTTGGAACCTATTTTCCCATCATCCTCTGTATGTTTGTTCCAAGATGGCGCCTCCACGGATTGATGGACTGGGAGGACATTTAGTATACATCTTCCTCATGATCCAACTTAGATATTGATGAGCTTTGAAGGGGGGAAACCCATAGAAGATGATGGGAAAATAGGTTCCAAGGTGGACATCTCTGTGTTGGTAATGTTTGTCCATTTGTTCAAAACATACATATTTTCTCATCATGCTCTATGAGTTATACCCCTCAAAGCCCATCAATATCTAAGTTGGATTATGAGGAAGCTGTATACCAAACGATGGCCCAGTCCATCAATCTGTGGAGGTGCCATCTTGGAATACACACAAAAAATACCTTGAAATTCCACTTGTCAGCCACTTGTCTGCAGAGATTGAGGTCGACTTCCACAACAAGGAGGCCATCTTGGGTCTGGGAAAGGCCCGGAGTTCGGCTCCCGTCCGGAGCGGAGACGTAGCTGGAGCCATAGAAATACCCAAAATCCCGATGGGCTTACAGAAACAGGAAATTAAATAAGTCATTTGTTTCAATAGGAGTTTGAGATATATAGATAGAAAGGTATTTTAAAATTATAAATATTTATTTTTAAACATAAAAATGTATATATATGTATATGTGTATATGTATTCTGTATGTATATATATACATATATATATGTAAAATTTTATATATATGTATATATATATATATATATTCACAAGAAATGACACACACACACAGATATATATATAACAGGAAATATATTTTATTTTAATTATATTTCCTTCAAAATATAAATATGTGTGTATGTATGTATATATATATAGCCCCCGGTGGCGCAGTGGGTTAAACCTCTGTGCCGGCAGGACTGAATACCAACAGGTCACAGGTTCGAATCCGGGGAGAGGGAGATGAGCTCCCTCTATCAGCTCCAGCTCCTCATGCGGAGACATGAGAGAAGCCTCCCACAAGGATGATAAAAACATCAAATCATCCAGGCGTCCCCTGGGCAACGTCCTTGCAGACGGCCAATTCTCTCACACCAGGAGTCACTCCCGACACGATTATATATATATATATATATATATATATATATATATATATGAAATATATATTTATTAAAGGAAATATATGTGTGTATATCTCTATATCCTGTAAATATATGTATGTGTGTGTTAAAAGAAATGTTTATATTTAGATTTTTACAAGAAATACCCCCCTCTCTCTATATATATATTTATATATATATATTAAAGGATATATAGTACGTATATCTCTATATCTTATATATATATATACACACACACACACACACACACACACACACACACACATATATATATATATATATATATATATATAAAATGAAAACAGCAATAGATATTTCTGTATATATTTATAAAATGTAAATATGTCTAAATAGCTATTTGGAAAGATATATATTTCCATATGTGTGTGTGTGTATAGTGTGTATATCTCTATATCCTGAATATATATATATATATATATATATATATTCAGGATATAGAGATATACACACCCCCACACATATGGAAATATATTTCTTTCCAAATAGCTATTTAGATATATTTACATTTTATAAATATATACAGAAATATCTATTGCTATGTTTTCATTTCTTTTCAAATGTATATTTCTTATAAAATAGAAATAGGTGGATACACATATATATACTGTAAATATATATACATATTTTTATTTGTAATATATATTTCATTTAAAATATAATTCCATATATATTCTGTAAATATATATATATATACAAATAGATATTGTAGTAGAAATTTTAAATACATACACACACACACATATATATATACATTAGACGAATTCTAAATATATATACATATAAATATAGTACAAGATATATTTCTTTTAAAATATGTATTTCTTATAAATATGATTATATGAATATATTGAATATAGATTACTTATATTGTATTATATTATATATCTTTATATTAAAAAGGGACATACCGGGTTCACCGTCTCCAGACGTGAAAGGATTTGGAAAAAGCTCCTAGGGTTGAAAAACAGAGAAAACTAATAATAATAATAACAATAATAGGAAAGAAACAGAAAAATATCAAAGTGAACATAAGGTGTGAATATTGGATTTTGATTGCCAGTTTAAGGGTTTACGGTTGGAATATGTATTAGGCCTGCTCGGAAACCTCCCTTTCCAATTTTGAATGTATATTTATATCTTACTTACTTAGGCGATCCCTCGTTGGACGAGTAAGATGGCCTTCCATGATGGGTTTCCTTGTGGATTCGTAGGTGGTTGTGGAGCCCTATTCTTGACCCGCATCTTCTCCCATAGTGAAGGCATTGGTTTCCAGGTGGAAGGTGGTCCCAGTCGGGGTTGGCTTGACGCGCCTTCCTCCTGGCACGTTTCTCTCTTTCACCCTCCACTCATGCCTCCTCGAATTCTGCAGCACTGCTGGTCACAGCTGACCTCCAGCTGGAGCGCTCAAGGGCCAGGGCTTCCCAGTTCTCAGTGTCTATGCCAGAGATTTTAAGGTTGGCTTTGAGGCCATCTTTAAATCTCTTTTCCTGTCCACCAATGTTCCGTTTTCCATTCTTAAGTTCAGAGTAGAGCAACTGCTTTGGGAGACGGTGGTCAGGCATCCAGACAATGTGGCCGGCCCAGCGGAGTTGATGGCAGAGGACCATTGCTTCAGTGCTGGTGGTCTTTGCTTCTTCCAGCACACTGACGTTTATCCGCCTGTCTTCCCAAGAGATTTGCAGGATTTTCCGGAGGCAGCGCTGATGGAATCGTTCCAGGAGTTGCATGTGACGTCTGTAGACAGGCATATAGCAGGGTTGGGAGGACAATAGCTTTATAGACAAGCACCTTGGTATCCCTACGGATGTCCCGGTCCTCAAACACTCTCTGCTTCATTCGGGAAAATGCTGCACTCGCAGAGCTCAGGCGGTGTTTTTTTTTTTTTTTTCTTTTTTTTTTATTATAATATACACACAGATCAGTAAGCCAAATTCCAAGTGTTACACATATAAAACCTAAATAATTCAACAAATATTAAAGATATTATACTAATTTACACTGGTGTATATTACCTTATCTCCACCTTCCCTCCCTCTCCCTCCCTCCCTCCCACCCTCCCTCCCTCCCTCTTCAACCACAGTGTATTTCTAGCTAATCTTGCAGATCCAGCCACTGGTAGAGTCTTTGTGTTTTTTCTTTGATGTGATCGTTGGCTCCTCCATTTTTCACCCAGTTGAAGTAGACCTTCCATCTATTTGTAATAATCTTTTCTTTGTCCATTCTTAGTGTTTGGTTGGTCATAATTCCCGTAATGTCTAACAGCACTTGGTCGTACATATAATCATTCCAATTAGTTAACGTCCATTTCGATTTGTCTTTCCATCCTCTGGCAATCACTGCATTGGCTGCTCTTATTGTTACCTTAAATAACTCCTGGCAATTAATTATTATACTCGGATGATCCAACACTCCCCAAAGTAGCAAATCATTATTAATTTGAATTCTTATCTGGAATATCTCCTGAATTTTTACTTGTATGATTTGCCAGAATTTTTTTATTTCAGAACACTCCCACCACATGTGTGAATAGGTACCTTTTTCTTTATTACAATGCCAACACTTCGAATTCTTTCCTTTTAACATATAAGCCAATTGTTCAGGAGTTCTATACCATCTTAATATCATCTTTTTTTCTAATTCATTATATTTTTCTATTTTTATTTTATTCATGTTCCTAATTATTTCCTCTATTTCTCTTGTCTGTAATGATTTAACTCCAATCCATTTATTACTTATTGCTCTAATCATAAACTCTTTATCTTCTACCATTAAATTATATATTTTTGCCACTGTTCCTTTACTTGTCTTTTCTCTTGCATTTAGCAATTTATCTACCTTTAGTTCTTCAGTGGGTTTTGCACCCTCTTTTTTTACTTTTTCCCAAATCCCTCTTAATTTTAACCAATTTTCTTCCCCCCCCTTTTCCAAAAATTCTGGCCAATTAATTATCTCTCCATCTTGTTTCCACATATCTTGTACCCTCCTTAATCCCTTTTCTTCTAAGTTATTTGCTAACCTTTCGGGGAGTCCCATGCTCTTAATAGGGGTCTTTCCTGATATTTTATATGCCCATAGTTTTTGCCATTTTTGCCAACAGTCATATGCTACCTTTCTTGGCCCTGTTAGATTTTCCTTTATTTTGTTAATATCTCTGGTGTATAGCCCGTATTTTCCCCATCCTAGATTTATTTCATTCTCTACTTTTATCCATTTATCTTCTCCCTTTAAACTTATTTCTAGTAGTGCTCTTAATTGGAAAGCCTCATAATAACATTGTAGGTTTGGAAACCCCCATCCAAGAATTCTCTTTGGGGTATATTGAATCTTTTTCATTATTCTGTTTCTCTTTTTCCCATATATCCATTCTCTCAAAGTGTTGTCCCATTCTTTTAATTGTTTATATTCTATTTTTATTGATAAAGTTTGGAAAAGATAAAGTAATTTGGGAATTATGCACATTTTCAGAGCTTGTATTTTCCGTGGGATACTTAATTGCTTATCCCTCCAGGCTTTTATTTTTTCCTGAATTTTTTTCCATATTGCCCTATAGTTGGCCACTTTTAACTTGGTTATTTCTTTTGTAATAGTAATGCCTAAATATTTTATTCTATTTCTTATTATTTTTATTTCTCCCATTTTTGTCTGCAGCGCCTTCTGCTCCTTTTTCCCCATATTGTATATAAGCATTTCTGATTTGCTCATGTTGACTTTCAATCCTGAGTATCTTTCAAAATCTTTTAGAATTATTTGTATTTCCCTTATTGCTTCTATTGGGTTTTCCATTATTAATAAAATGTCATCCGCATAAAGATTTATCTTCAGTTCTTCGTTCTTAATCTGATAACCCTTTATCCTGCCATTGTTTCGTATTCTGTCTGCCAGAGGTTCCATTGCTAATGCAAATAACAGCGGAGATAGAGGGCAGCCTTGTTTTACTCCTCTTTCTATTTTCAAGAATTTTGTTAGTCCTTCATTTACTCTTATTCTTGCTCTCATATTACTATATAACTCTTTTATTATTTTAGTAAATGAAATGTCAAATCCGTAGTTACCCATTAATTGCAACAGATAATCATGGTTTAGTGAATCGAAAGCTTTGTATATGTCTAACTTTAAGAGTGCAAATTTTCTTTTTTTGTTATGATTAAGAATGTTTAATACATTTCTTATAGGATGTGCGATGTTTCTACCTTTTATAAATCCGTATTGATCGTCCTTTACTATTTTACTTATAATCCCTTCTATTCTGTTGACTAATATTTTCGTGAATATTTTGTAATCCTGATTTAGGAGGCTAATGGGTCTAAATGAATTAGGGTCTTCTGGATCTTTCCCGCTCTTTCTCACTGTTATTATCTCTGATTCTCTCCATGTGTCTGGGGGCTTTCCTCCTATCATTATACTATTAAATAAATCCTTCAATTCTGGGATTATTATTTCTTTCGTATCTTTGTAAAACTCTGCAGTGTACCCATCGCATCCCGGGGATTTTGCATTTTTCAGTGTATCAATCACCTGCTCTATTTCTTGATATGTTATTTCTGCTCCTAGTTTCCTATTGTCCTCTCTATCTAATATCTTTGGTATATTTTCATTAAACTTTTCTCCATGTATTTGTTTTCTATATAGGCCTTGGTAGAAATCTTCAAATACTTCTCTTATTTCCTTATTTGAATTTACCTTTTTATTATATTTATTCTTTAACTGGGTGACTCTTCCTTTCTCTTTCGCATTTTTCAAATAGTTAGCCAATTTTTTCATTGTATTTGTATTTTGTCTTTGAAAATTATTTTTAAGAAATATCTCCTTTCTCCACAAATCCAAATTATCCATTTCTTCTAATTGTTTCTTTAATTTTTCTAACTTTAGTTTCACCTGCACTTGGTATTTACTTTGCAATAGCTTTTGTGTTTCCTCTATTTCTTTAACCATTATTTTTCTTTCTTTATCTTGCCGTTTCTTTACTGCCACTTCTTTTGCTATGCAATAACCCCTAATAACTGCTTTTGCAGCATCCCAGACTACTTCTATACTTGCTGATCCTCTATTTTCCTTGAAATAGTTTTTTATCTCTTCTAATAGTTCTTTTTTAAGTTTTTCTGTCTTGATTATCAAATTTTTATATCTCCAAGTTTTTATTACCTCTGTTTCATCTGGCTCATCTAGCTTTAACTCCACTATAATAGGCGCATGGTCTGAAATCCAGATTGGTTGTGTTTCTGTATTTAGAATTCTAGACCTGTTAGTGTTTTTTATTAATATGTAGTCTATCCATGTGAAACATTTATGACTATTTGAGAAGTATGTTGGCTTTTGATTTATAGAATTTCCTTCAAATACATCCTCCAACTTCCATTCTTTTAAAAGTTTTTTATTATTTCTAAGGTCCATGTTAAAGTCTCCTCCAACTATTAGCTCCCCTTGATAGATTTCTTGTACTTTCTTGAACCACTTTCTAAAGTATTTCTTTTGTCCTTTATTTGGACCATATACATTACCTATTGTATATTTCCTGCCATTTATTTTACATATCAACACTATATATCTCCCTTCTTTATCTATTGTTGTTTCTAATATTTCCAAATTTAATGAGTTTTTCATTGCTATTGCTACTCCTCTGGCTTTATTTGTACCCCTCGCTTCTGCTATCACCCTCCAACCTGGTATATTTATTAATTGTTTGCTATCTTTTTTATGTTTGTGGGTTTCCTGTAAACAGAGGACGTTGCAATGCAATTTCCTTACTAACTGTGCTATTCTTGAGCGCTTCAAATCCGAAGCCATTCCGTTTGTATTAAAAAAACACATTTTCAAATTATCACCCATTATCTTTGTCTATTTGTGGCTTTTCATCTGCTATTATCCCTTGTCTTATAACTGTGGTTGCCCCTTCCCCCTTCTCAAATGTTTTTTTAAGGAAATCTATCTTTCCTTTCATTTGAGATTTCTTGGAGTACTACGCCCCCTGTTCCATCTCCTGTTTATTTATTATTAGTCCAGTCCGTCCCATTACTTCATTGTTTTTTACCCTTTGTATGACCCCGCCTTCAACCCCCTTCCCTCCATATATGCTAGTTTTCTTATACCAATATTACAACCCATCAACCCTACAATCATCTTATGAAAAGGTTCCAAAAACAACTTCCGATAGGAATCTTTATCTTTTTCTCCAGATAAAGAAAAAAGCAAAAGTTACTTTCACCCTTACTTCCCCCCATACTTAGTCCCAAGTCAGAGTTAGTACTTATAATAATGTTGTAGTCCATGTTCATTTTGAAGTTCTTGTTAATCCAGTTACTAGTTATCCTTCTGTAACAGTTTGATTTTCATCTTCATCTTCATCTTCCTCTCCTTCTTCTGACTTGCTTACTTCTCCTTTTTTCTCTGTTTCTGGTATTGAGGGAATACCCAATTTTTCCAGCATTCTCTGGGCTTGCTCTGGAGTTCTTGCAATATATTTTTCCTTATCTTTATAGGCCAGAATGGCCATTGGTAACACCCAGGAAAACTTTATTCCATGAGCAAACAAACTGTCTGCATATGGTTTTAGGAGAGCTTTTATCTTCAAAGATTCAGGAGACAAGTCATGTTTTGGAATTATTTTTTTTCCTTTGTATAATAAGTCTCTGTTTTTTCTAAGATGTTTAAACACTTCCTCCGTTTTTCGTTCTGAAGTAAAGGCAATTAGGATGTCTTTAACACCTCCCCCACTTGCTTGGCGAAAAGCTCTGTGCACTCTTTCGATTTGAGTTTGCGTTATTTCCAAGTTTAATCCTTGAAACCATGATATTAATTCCGCTTCTAGCTTTTCTGCAGGTATCTGTTCTGGGAAGCCTGACAGTCTTAAATTCTTTCTTCTTTGCCTGTCTGAAAGCTCAGCCACTTTAAGTCTTAAAGCTGCAATTTCTTCCTGGTTATGCTGTGATTTTTTCTCAGTCTGTTTGAGCTTTTTCTTAATTATTTTGTTATCTTGTTCTATTGTCTTCATTTGTTCCAATAGCAAGTCAACCTTTGAATTCAGAGAGTCAGATAGCTCTGTAATCGTTTGTTGAATGTTTTGCAGCTCCCGTTTGGACGCCATTTTTGGCTGCCTTCCCGGTTTTATGCTTACTTGATAAAGTCTCTTTTCCCCCAATGTTTATACTATAAAGAGAAAGTTCATCAGCTGTGGGGGCCTCTTATGCAGAGTTATCTTTTATCTGACTGTTAATTAGTACTTATCTCAGGCTCTGGACATTTATTTTCATTTGTTTCTCCGGAGCGTCAGGAACAGAGTTGCTTCCTCTTAGCCAGGCATGCGCACTCGCAGAGCTCAGGCGGTGTTGTATTTCACTGTCGATGTTGACTTTGGTGGAGAGGTGGCTGCCAAGGGAGCGGAAATGGTCAACATTTTCTAATGTTACACCATTAAGCTGTATCTCTGGCATTGGGGAGGGGGTGGCTGGTGACTGCTGGAACAGCACTTTGGTTTTCTCAATGTCCAATGACAAGCCAAGCTTTGTGTATGCTTCTGCGAAGGTGTTTAGAGTGGCTTGTAGATCTTCTTCTGAATGCGCACAGACGACATTGTCATCAGCATACTGGAGTTCTACATCAGATGTTGTTGTAACCTTGGTTTTGGCTTTCAGTCTGCTGAGGTTAAACAGCTTGCCATCTGTCCGGACGGACGGACGGACAGATTTATATCTATCCATGTATATATATATATATATATATATATATATATATATACACACACACACACACACACACACACTTACTTTTATGTAATATGTGTGTTTGTATAAATGTAAATGTTTTATATATTAAATATTATATAGTTATATATATAAAGGGAGCCCCCGGTGGCGCAGTGGGTTAAAGCACTGAGCTGCTGAGCTTGTTGATCGAAAGGTCGCAGGTTCGAATCTGGGGAGCGGAGTGAGCTTCCGCTGTCAGCCCTAGCTTCTGCCAATCTAGCAGTTCGAAAACATGCAAATGTGAGTAGCTCAATAGGTACCGCTCTGGCGGGAAGGTAACGGCGCTCCATGCAGTCATGCCAGCCACATGACCTTGGAGGTGTCTACGGACAATGCTGGCTCTTCGACTTAGAAATGGAGATGGGCACCACACCCCAGAGTTGGACACGACTGGACTTAAGGTCAGGGGACTACCTTTACCTTTACCTTATATATATAAAACTAGCTGTACCCTGGCCAAGTGTTTCTGTGGCCCTCAGAAAACAGGAATTCCTTTCCTTTCCTTTCTTTTGGCTCAATGACCCATGGCCATGTGCTTTGTGTCAGTTGTATTGCATGGGCTAGCAATCATGACAGGAGGCGTTTCAAAGTTTACCTTGAGGATGCATATCTCCTCCTCCACTAGGCTCTTCTGCAACTCGTTCTCAGAGGACTTCCTTCAGCTATTCAATCTTCTCCTCAATGTCCTGCTTTTGCTAGGTGGCCTGCTTTGTGCTGTGCCAATTGCAGCTCTGCCTGCAGACAGGAGGCCTCCCATGTTTTCTGTTTTAGACTTTATTTTTCAAAATGCTGGGCTAGGTCTGTGGCCTTGCCAGGCTTCCTGTTGTTGCTCCCAAAGCACTTCTATCTTCTCTTCTGATCTGCTTTGTGTTCCATGTTCACTTTCAACTTTGGTAGCAAGGAGAGGTTCTCCTGGTGACACTGTCCCCTTTCTATTAGAGTGCTCGCAGGCGGGCATCCTCTTTGGCCAGCCTGAACTTCTCGTGCAGGGTCTAGCCTTGGCCTCCTTCAGGCTGGCTGTAACCATGTCACATGCTTGAGACAAGCTGTAAGGTTTCAATTGCCCTTTTCAGGGGAACCACTATCAGTGTCATTTGGGCCTAGCTGTAGGATTCTTTTGGGACCTTAGGAGCCTTAATGCAGATGCCCCTAGTAGAAGGGGGCTGATTAGAGTCAAATGACCCGTGATTTAGATAAAGCAAAATAAAATATAATACATTAAACCGCTTAATGGTGTAACATTAGAAAATGTTGACCATTTCTGCTACCTTGGCAGCCACCTCTCCACAAAAGTCAACATTAACACTGAAGTACAACACCGTCTGAGCTCTGCGAGTGCAGCTTTTTTCCGACTGAAGCAGAGTTTGAGGACCAGGACGTCCGTAGGGATACCAAGGTGCTTGTTTATAAAGCTATTGTCCTTCCAACCCTGCTATATGCCTGCGAGACATGGACAGTCTACAGATGTCACATGCAACTCCTGGAACGATTCCATCAGCGCTGCCTCTGGAAAATCCTGCAAATCTCTTGGGAAGACAAGCAGACAAATGTCAGTGTGCTGGAAGAAGCAAACACCACCAGCATCGAAGCGATGGTCCTCCGCCATCAACTCCGCTGGACCAGCCACATTGTCCGAATGCCCAATCACCGTCCCCCAAAGCAGTTGCTCTACTCCGAACTCAAAAACGGAAAACGTAATGTTGGAGGACAGGAAAAAAGATTTAAAGATGGGGTCAAAGCTAACCTTAAAAACTCTGGAATAGAAACTGAGTACTGGGAAGCCCTGGCCCTTGAGCGCTCCAGCTGGAGGTCAGCTGTGACCAGCAATGCTGCAGAATTTGAAGAGGCACAAATGGAGGGCAAAAGAGAGAAACGTGCCAAGAGGAAGGCGCATCAAGCCAACCCAGACCGGGACCGCCTTCCACCTAGAAACCGGTGCCCTCACTGCGGGAGAAGATGCAGATCAAGAATAGGGCTCCACAGTCACCTACAGGCCCACTGCCAGGACACTGACCTTGGAAGACAATCCTACTCAGACAACGAGGGGTCATCTAAGTAAGTAAGTAAGTAAGTAAGTAACCTCATATATCCAAAAGAAAAGAAGGAAACTGTTTAAATCATGTACAGCCAGAGCATAGATCTCCCTCTTCTGGAGAAGCACCACAGGCAAATCTCTGTTTGACAGTAACTATAAGATCAAATGGGTTTAAATAGTGGACCACCGAAATTCATGAATGAAGATAGTATATTGTTTGAATCAGTATCACCTTTAAGCAAGGTAGAGGCCACAAGTTCAAAAGAAGAGAAAAGCTATAATTGAAACATTTAAGTTCCAATATTGTATTCTCATATTCCAGACTTCTAAACATCCTGCTCATGTGAGTGGGACCCATATGATAAATCACAAGCTTAAGCAATGTACGGCATTTGTATATAAGAATACTTTCTTGATAACATGATTGTGGTTCCTGAGTTTAAAATGTCATCTCCCAACCGACTCCACCACAAAAACATGAGAAAACCTCATCAAACTGCACAATCTCTGTCTTAAATTTTCAAAAGAAATGGATTTATAGAATCATAGAATCATAGTTGGAAGAGACCTCATGGGCCATTCAGTCCAACCCCCTGCCAAGAAGCAGGAAAATTGCATTCAAAGCACTCCGGAAAGATCCTTGTCCAGTTTGGAATTTTAAAATGCACTGTCTGAAAACATATTTTATTTTTCTTCTCCTTAAAAACTTTGGCAATCTCTCTAGAACAAAGCGTTATAGTCTCATTGATGTGACACAACATAAAATACAGAGATTGGAACCCTACAACCATTTAAACGCATACATTCAAGAACATAAACACAAGATTAAAACACATCAATCTAATTCATGCCAATGTTATGAAAACAAGGTGCTCCAAGCAAGGGCCTTATTAGACAGATTGTTTTGTTGTTTTGAACAAGGCTGTGTTATCAAATGAGTTTTCATCTTCAGAAAATTAAATTTAGCACACAGATGAAAATCATGACTATTCCACAGCCTTCTCAAATGAACTCTGCATATAAACCTCAGTCTGAAAACACACTCATCTTGGAGCACAGAAAACAGTCACTTTTTTTTCCTGCAAGATGCCTGCACCATTTAACAGGAAATAACGTTCTCTTACCAGGAAAGGAAAATTGTGACTTGCTTACTTGCAGATCCTATTTTGGTTGAGATGATGGGTATTGCAGCAGGATTTTAAAATGACTGAAAACATTTTTTTTCTTTCCTCTGGGGAACAAAGACCCTTCGTTTCTTATTTGACATGTACTGGGATGGGCAGATGTCCAAATCTGGGCTGCAAGCCAGCCATCACCCTTATCTACCCAAAATTTGCCCAGATACATGTTCTTCCCATTATCTCTATTGTATGACTTCCAACCTTTCATCAGAAATTATTGTAAGAAAGCTGCTGTATTAGTATTTATTTTTTTTTACAAAAGGATTTTTCATGTCTATACCTCTCAATCAGAAAAGTACCTTCCTCTTTTCAGAGACACAGGAACAATGAAGCAAAACAGGACAGGGATTAAGCATTTCAGAACTAAGATTAATTTAGGTAAAGGTAAAGGTTTTCCCCTGACATTAAGTCCAGTCATGTCCAACTCTGGGGGTTGGTGCTCATCTCAATTTCTAAGCCAAAGAGCCGGCATTGTCTGTTGACACCTCCAAGGTTATGTGGCCAGCATGACTGCATGGAGTGCCATTACCTTCCTGCAGAAGCAGTACCTATTGATCTAATCACATTTGCAGTTCTAAGCCAAAGAGCCGGCGTTGTCCATAGACACCTCCAAGGTTATGTGGCCAGCATGACTGCATGGAGTGCCATTACCTTTCCGCAGAAGCGGTACCTATTGATCTACTCACGTTAGCATTTCTAACCCAAAGAGCTGGCATTGTCCGTAGACACCTCCAAGGTTATGTGGCCAGCATGACTGCATGGAGCGCAGTTACCTTCCCGCAGAAGCAATACCTATTGATCTACTCACGTTTGCATTTCTAAGCCAAAGAGCCGGCGTTGTCATGTGGCCGGCATGACTGCATGGAGAGCTGTTACCTTCCCACAGAAGTAGTACCTACTGATCTACTCACATTTGCATATTATTGAACTGCTAGGTTGGCAGAAGCAGGGGCCAACAGAGGGAGCTCACGCCACTCCCTGGATTTGAACCTGTGACCTTTCGATCAACAAGTTCAGCAGATCAGTGGTTTAACCCACTGCGCCACTGGGGGCTCCCAATTTAGGTAAAGGTAAAGGTTTTCCCCTGACATTAAGTCCAATCGTGTCCGACTCTGGGGTGTGGTGCACATCTCCATTTCTAAGCCAAAGAGCCGGCGTTGTCCATAGAAACCTCAACGTCATGTGGCTGGCATGACTACATGGAGCGCCGTTACCTTCCCACCAAGGCGGTACCTATTGATCTACTCACATTTGCATGTTATCCAACTGCTAGGTTGGCAGAAGCTGGGGCTAACAGCCGGAGCTCAAACCACTCCCCAGATTCGAACCTGTGACCTTTCGATCAGCAAGTTCAGCAGATCAGTGGTTTAACCCACTGCGCCACCGGGGGGCTCCCAATTTATCATCCCACAATTTTCCCACAGCACAACTTAGCCTTTTTCAGACTTTCTTTAAACAATGTCCACTCTGAGTCTCAAACAGTTACCGAATGGCCATTTTGAGCACCCTTTAAAATCCAGCTGCTTTCTCCTTCCTCCCCCTCTCATGTTATGCCAATATACAGTTACAGAAGGAAAGCGGGTGACCATGAATGACAGTCAGAGACGTAAAGATACACTGAGCTTGTCACACTGCCGTGTACACATCTCATCACGTACACACATTCCAACGAAACGTGGCCACTTTCCAACTTCTCTTTTTTCTTTTCACCCATGCATACTGTCAAAGAAACCTCCCAAGAGGGGCGTACAGCTTTTTGTTTACCCACTCTTGTGGAAACGTTAGTCAAGATTCACACTACACAAATCCACACACACATACCTCCCCCCCAAATGTGCATTTGTTTACTGACTCGTCTTCTTACTCTGTTCTCGGGAAGTCAGACAATACCAGAGAGTCCCGCACAATCGGAAACTCCCTTTTTCACAAATTTCTCCTCAGCGCTGACCGTGTTTACTTTATTCAGAGCAGCTTCAGAGCTTCTGAATGCCTCCCCCGGTATTTATTTATTTACCGCATTTGTATATACCGCCTTTCTCAGCCAGAGACAACTCAAGGCAGTTCACAGTCGGCAGCGATTCAATGCCATAACAATGATCAAAAATGCAGTTAAAACAATTATAAAAACAATTCAACATTTAAAATGGAACATAAAAGGAACAATAATGTCTGTAAAAACAAAATCCTCGGCGTCTCCTTACTAAAATCGTTGTCCAATTGCATCGTCGATCGTTCCATGTATTCATTTTTGTCTAATTATGCTACAATAGTAAAAGCTTGCTTGAAGAGCCAGGACTTATACATTTTGTGGAAAGTTAGAAGGGAGGGAGCCGATCTTATATCCCTGGGAAGAGTGTTCCATAGCCAAGGGGCCACCACTGAGAAGGCCCTGTCTCTCATCCCCGCCAAATGCATCTGCGAGGAAGGCAGGATCAAGAGCAGGCCCTCCCCAGATGATCTTAAAGTCCTTAAAGTCCTAGATGGTTCATAAGGAGAGATACGTTTGGATAGGTTAGCCAGACCGGAACCATTTAGGGCTTTATAGGCCAAAGCCAGCACTTTGAATTGTGCCCAGTAGCAAACTGGCAGCCAGTGGAGCTGGTGCAACAGAGTCGTGTGCTCACTGAGCTTCGCTCCCGTTAGCAACCTGGCTGCCGCTCGTAGGACAATTTGGAGCTTCTGGACAGTCTTCAAAGGCAACCCCACATAGAGAGCATTGCAGTAGTCTATACGGGATGTAACCAGAGCGTGGACTACTTAGGTACTACTCTTAGCGTGGACTACTACGGTACTCTCTTAGGTTATCTGCAGCTAACTATTCTAAGTGTCCCTGTTCCCCTTTGTTTTCATACTTACCTGTCTTGACATCCTGGTTTTCCCTGAGGGGGAATCCACCCCCCCCTTTGTTTCTTCACTGAATCAAAGCAACACACACCCCATTGACAGCTGGTTAAAACTGCGAACAACCAGAGGTGGGTTGTTGTAGGTTTTTCAGGCTATATGGCCATGTTCTAGAAGCATTCTCTCCTGATGTTTTGCCTGCATCTATGACAGGCATCCTCAGAGGTTGTCAGGTCTGTTGGAAACGTTTCCAACTGATCTCACAACCTCTGAGGATGCCTGCCATAGATGCAGGCGAAACGTCAGGAGAGGACGCTTCTAAAACATAGCCATATAGCCCAAAATCCTACAACAACCCAGTGATTCTGGCCATGAAAGCCTTCGACAATACATCCAAAGGTGGTTTTTCTTTGATTGCAGGCGCCTGACTCTCACTTCAGTTGGTACGCTGCTCCTTCTGACCCTTGAGGGGGGTGTGGCTGGATCCCAAAAGTCCCGTTGTGCACCCTAATCCGTCCACCCCCGAAATCCTGGACACAAACCCCCAGGTTATGAAGGGGGAACACTCTCAGAGGTTCCCTTCACTTCTGCTCTCACTCTCAACCCCATCAATAATGGATTTGGACCAAACTTGGCACACAGATCCAACATGTCCAACTGTGAATGCAGGTGGAGTTTGGGGGTTATTGCCCTCGGAATCTGGGAGTTGTAGTTCACCTGCATCCAGAGAAACTGTGATCCCCACCGACAATGGACCAGGACCAAACTTGGCACAGAGAAGCCCCATAACCAACTGAACATACCGTAGGAAGTTTTGGGAATTGATATTGATTTCGGGAGTTGTAGTTCACCTGCATTAAGAGAGCACTGAGCCCAGCCAACATCGTATCTGGACCAAATTTGGCACACAGACAGAACATGACCAACTGTTAATACTGGCAGGGTTAGGGGATGACTGCCTTGGGCATATATTGTAAAAGTTGTAGTTCACCCTTATCCAGAGAGCACTGAACCCAGTTGACGACAGATCTGGACCACACTTGACACACAGACCCAATATGATAGCTGTGCATACAGGCCTGTTTGGGACGGTCTGACCCACAATGCTGGGAACTGTAGTTCACCCACATCATTATGTATGCATTAATAAGAAACGAAATCAAAGACTGGCTTTTTTCTAATAAATAGTGTTACTAATTAACTAAATGATATTACCTAACACCCCAAAACAAACAATCCCTTTTTCAAATAACCCAGGCACCGGATACCCAAGCTTGTAATAAATAAAACAATAATGTTTTAAAAGGGAGTAAAAAAATATTATGAATCTGGAGGGCTTACCGTTCCGACGCGGTTGATGGCGCAAGTGAAGCAGTGATTGGCAATGGCGGCATTCCTCGCTTCGATGGGCCACAAGGATTCACTGTTGTAAGGGAAAGGGCTCAATGTTCAGACTGCAAACCCGGAGCGGACGTGCACCAGAGAGCAAGGGGGCAGTGGCTTGCTATTACCTGAGCTTCCCAATGGTGGCCGAGGGGTTGAAGATGATTTCGGCACCGTTGAGACTGAACATGAGCCAGTTGAGCGGGTGATGGCGCCCATAGCAGATGTTGACAGCAAGGCGGCCAAACTCCGTCTCAAACACCGGGTGGCCCAGATCCCCCTCCATGTAATACGTCGACTTCCAAAGGAGAAATAGTCATCAAATCGGGAATATTTACTTGACTTATTATTATTGTTGTTGTTGTTGTTGTTGTTGTTGTTATTTTCAGGTAATCATAATGCTGTCTTGATTATTATATTTATTATCATTATATTATTATCATTATATACTATTATATTAATATCATTATCATATAACTATCATTATTATTTTCAGGTAATTATCATATCTTTATTATTATATTTATTATCATTATATTATATTATTATTATTATTTTCAGGTAATCATCATGCTGTATTATTACATTTATTATTATTATATATTATTATTATTTTCAGGTAATCATAACACTGTATTATTATATTATATTATTATTATATGTTATAATTATTTTCAGGTAACCATAATGCTGTATTTATTGTTATATACTATTATTATATTCTAGTTATAAACATAATGCTGTCTTTATTATATTATTATTATTATTATTATTATTATTATTATTATTTTCTTGTTATTATATATAATTATTTTCAGGTAATCATAATGCTATATTGCTTGTATATTATTACATTATAGTTAAATTATTATATATTATAATTATTAGGTAACCATAATGCTGCCTTTATTATTATATTATATTATATTATATTATATTATATTATAGGGATTATTATATATTAAAATTATTTTCAGGTAATCATAATGCTGTATTGATTTTTATACTTATTATATTATTATTATATAGTATATTATTATTATTATTATTATTATTAGTAGTAGTAGTAGTACATATTATTATTATATTATATTGTTGTTAGGATTCTATATGATTATTCTTTTCAGGCAATCACCATGACCTATGTATGATTGCATGTATTGCAGATATTCTAATATCTACCTCGTTGAAGTCCCCGACCCTGGGGATGTGGTTCTTGCGGGTCTTTCCCAAGATGGCTCCCGAGGAGGACAGAACCACCGCTGTGTTCCAGAGGGTCCCTCCATGGGCCTCATCCCGCTCCAGTATTGGGGAGATCACCACCATCTTGTACTTCTTGGCCAACTGCAAACATCACCCAACACACTCAGGAGACCAACGGCGGCCATTTTGCCATTTTGTGTCCCTTGGCCAAAGAGGCCAGGGGGGGGCACACTTGGGTGGCCCTTTTGTTCCCTCCTCAACTGCAAACATCATCCAACACACTCAGGAGACCAACGGCAGCCATTTTGCCATTTTGTGTCCCTTGGCCGAAGAGTCCGGGGGGGGGGGGGAGGGCACACTTGGGTGGCCCTTTTGTTCCCTCCTCACCCTCTGTATGAGATTCTAACTCCAGGCATTTGGGGTCAGGCAAGGAGAGAGGCCTCTCGCACAGAAGCGTGGTGGAGGCAGCCATTATATCTCCTCGCCCCATCCAATCAGAAGGCCAAAGTGGGTATCTGAAGCACCCAAAATGGCCGCCCTAAATGATCGAAATATCCAAAATGGCCACCACAGTAATGATGCATGTATCATTCTATTTATTATTATTACAATATTATCATTATAGTTATTATTATAATATTACATTCAAGTAAAAATAGTGATGTATGTATCATTATATTTATCCTTGTAATATTTATTCTCATTCTTATTCTTACTATTCTTTGAATGACTGTACCTGCTGGCAGAAGCGTGTGGTGGGTCCTTCTTCGGCAGATTCTGCAAATTCGGTCCAAGGCAGCCTTTCCCTGGTGCAGAAGGCAAAGGGCATGGCTAGGGACGGGAAGAAAGGAATCATTCATTACCATCATTACCATGAATACAAGGACCAAGGCCTTCTCTGAGCCTGTGCAGAGCGCAGATGTCAGGGAAGAGGGAGAAAGACTCACTCCAAGCCTCCTGGAAGCATATGATGTTGACACCGCAGAGGGATGCCACCTCCACCATTTGCTCAATGCGCCCATGGAGGGAGGAGACCTGGAAGACCATAATACAAATATTATTTATCTTATTTATACCCTGCCTTTTTCTACCCTGAAGGGAACTCAAGGCGGCTTACATATAGGCAATTATTCAATATTTAAAACACATACAATTCCAGTAACATTAAAATTAAATTAAAATTAATACATATTAAGCATTAAAAAATTAAAAACATTACGTTAAATATAGATCATGCTATCCATAATCGTAGTCCAAAGACTTTCTGTAGGCATTGCACATATTCCAAAGCTGTGATTGCACTGGACTATTCCCCAAAAGCCTGATCCCAAAGCCAAGTTTTTACTTTCCCTCTGAAGGCTAGGAGGGAGGGGGCTGATTTAATGTCACTAAGGAGGACCCTGTCCCTCGTCCCTGCTAACTGCACTTGCGACATAGGCAGGACTGAGAGCAGGGCCTTCCTAGACAATCTTAATTTCCAAGATGGTCCCTAGGAAGAGATACGTTCAAACAGGTAAACTGGGCTGGAACCGTTTAGGGCTTTATAGGCTAAAGCCAGCACTTTATTTGTGCTCGGTAGCAGACTGGCAGCCAGTGGAGCTGATGTGTGCTCCCTGTACACCACTCCGGTGATCAACCTTTCTGCAGTCCGTTGGACCATTTGAAGCTTCCGAACAGTCTTCAAAGGCAACCCCACGTAGAGCGCGTTGCAGTAATCTATTCGGGATATGACCATACAGTGGACCACCATGGCCAAGTCTGACTTCCCAAGGTATAGGTGCAGCTGGCGCACAAGTTTTAATTGTTGTGAATGCTCCCCTGACCACTGCCGATATCTGGGGTTTCATGCTCAGCAATGAGTCCAGGAGAACTCCCAAGCTGCGAACCTGTGTCTTAAGGGGGTTTATGGTTTTGAAGGCTGCTGAAAGATCCAGGAGAACCAACAGGGACACATTCCCCCTGTCCAGTTTCCTATGCAGATCATCCAGTAAGGCAACTAAGGCTGTTTCAATTCCATGACCCGGCCTAAAGACAGACTGCAACTCTAGGCAAGAACACCTGGAGTTGCAAGGTGACCACACATTCCAAGACTTTGCCCAAAAAGGTGAGATTGAAAACTGGCCAAAAGTTGTTCAGTTGAGTGGGGTGCAGTGATATTTTCTTCAACAGCAATTTTATTACAGCCTCTTTTAAGCTGGCTGTAATCTTGCCTTCCTGTAAGGAGACATTAACCATCTTCTTCACCCACCCTGCCAAACCCGTCTGGTGGGACAGGATTTAACAACCCTCTTATCAGGGGAAACAACTCCGTTGGATGGTTCTTTGCAGATGCGATATTGGCCGCAAAGAGAGATTTTTTTTGCAGCATCGATTGCCGCAGCATATGCACTTAGAGACATAGCTGTGTTCAATCTGATTTGTTGCACATGGTGTGCCACATGCACTCGGGACCTCTCTTCATTTGCTTCATCGCTGCCGGCTTCTCACAGAACCAAGGAGATGGTTTAGCTCTGCTACTTGAGAGGGAACATCCTGGAGCAATTGTGTCTATTGCCTTAGTCATCTCCGTATTCCAGAGAGTGACCAGAGCATCAACAGGATCACCTACCAAGGTGGCAGGAAATTCCCCAAGAGCCGTCAGGAATGCATCTGGATCCATAAGCCTCCTGGGGCAGACCATTCTAATTGGTACTCCACCCATGCAGAGGTTGGGGGGCACAGTAAGCCTAAACCTGATCAGGGGATGATTGGTCCATGGCAACACAGCGGTGGTCAGCTCCTCCACACCACCATCTTCCTCCAATCCTTGGCAGAAAACCAAGTCTAGTGTGTGCCCAGCTGTGGGTAAGGCCAGATACTTGTTGGGACAGCCCCATGGTTGCCATAGAGGTCATGAAGTCCTGAGCTGCTCCTGACAGGGTGGTCTCCGCAAAGACGTTGAAGTCCCACAGAACTATGAGCAGTTGGGACTCCAATGCCAGGCCTAAGATCACTCCAGCTACCTCAGGCAGGGAGACTGTAGTGCAGCGAGGTGGTCAGTACACTAGCAGAATCCCTATTCTGTCCCAGTCACCTACCCTCAGGTGGACACACTCAAATGAAGTTGACTGCGGGATAGGGCACCTGGTCATGGAGATGGAATCATAGAATCATAGAGTTGGAAGAGACCTCATGGGCCATCCAGTCCAACTCCCTGCCAAGAAGCAGAAAATTGCATTCAAAGCACCTTTGACAGATGGCATCCAGCCTCTGTTGAAACGCCTCCAAAGAAGGAGCCTCCACCACACTCCGGGGCAGAGAGTTCCACCGCTGAACAGCTCTCACAGTCAGGAAATTCTTCCTAATGTTCAAATGGAATCTCCTTTCTTGTAGTTTGAAGCCATTGTTCCGCATCCTAGTCTCCAGGGCAGCAGAAAACAAGCTTGCCCCCTCCTCCCTATAACTCCTCTCACATATTTATGAATCCCTATAGATCACTGCAACCCCGCCTCCCTGCCCTCCAGATCTCACCTGATACTGCACGGAGTAGTTTGGCAGGAAAGTTGGGTGAAATTGACACCCTTAACCAGCCTTAACCAGCCATGCCTCTTTTATGCATGCCAGGTCTGCATATTCTTTGAGAATTAAATCATGGATTACGGTTGTTTTTCCATTTACAGACCTGATGTTCAACAGCACCACCCTTAATCTAGAGCAGTGGTTCTCAACCTGTGGGTCCCCGGTGTTTTGGCCTACAACTGTAGCTGCCTTGAGTTGCCTTCGGGCTGAGAAAGGCAGGATAGAAATATCATAAATAAATAAACTTCAAAAAATCCCAGCCAGTTTACCAGCTGTTAGGATGTCTGGGAGGTGAAGGCCAAAACATCTGGGGATCCACAGGTTGGGAATCACTGATCTACAGGGACTGCCCTCCTGACTACTCAGTTTTACCGTATCATGAGGCCGTTTTGGGACTATCAATAATCTCTCTCGATCTCTAGGACGAATTGGTTGTTTGGATCTCCCTTTCCCATATCTCCCCCTCCCTGATATTACCTCTATGGGGCCTTCTCGACCACTGGAACTCCCCCCTCCCCCAGTATGCTCTCCTCCCTCACCTTCAACCCATGGCCTGATCATATGTATTAGACTTGGTGGATGTTCCTCAGTAGTTGATTTCCTTCCCCATTCTTTCCCTCCCACCTTCCTGCAATCTCCAGTTCTCTCCAGCCTCCCCCAACCCCTTCCAGCTACACCAAGTGCAAAAATAAGTGCTAAGTGTGGGGGGCTAGGAAGCAGCATGAATGGATAGGTCTTTAAAGTCTATAAAGTGCAAGGCAAGTTGTGTAGCAAGTTATAAACCATGGGCGAGTTCATCAAATAAAGTGGTAACAGTGGGACCAAGGCTTTGCAGCTAAATATTTTAATAATAGCAGCAATATCATAAAGTGCTAATGGCCTAGGTGTACCCAATCAAGGGTCCCCAAAAATATGATAAAGTGGCAGGTGGTAAAAATATTGGCTGCTTGGCAAGATGGAAACACAGACCAGGCCTTCCACAGCGGCACGATAGTGACAGGGAGAGCAGACCCCATTGGTCCATAGAGCGAGGACATCAGCCAGCCTCCTGAAAGACCCATGGTGCTCACCGGCATCCCCCCAGAGAAGCCAATTATACAATAATAATAATAATAATAATAATAATAACAATAATAATAATATACTTTTATTTTATACCATTATTATAATATACTATTATTTTATAATAATATTATATACTATAACTGAATTTTGGTGGAGTTTGTAAACCACTGTTATATACTATTATTATATACTATTATTTTATTATTAAATACTATTATTATATACGATTATTATATATTATTTTATATTGATACTTTTATTTTTATATATTATTATATATTATTTTATATTGATACTTTTAATATTATTATAATTATATTATTATTATTATTTTATTATATACAGTTACATTGTTATTAGATGATTCTATATTTTACATCATTATATAACACGGAGGTTTCATGTCAGGAGCGACTTGAGAAACCGCAAGTTGCTTCTGATGTGAGAGAATTGGCCATGGGGATGTTTTGATGTTTTACCATCCTTGTGGGAGGCTTCTCTCATGTCACCGCATGGGGAGCTGGAGCTGACAGAGGGAGTTCATCCACACTCTCCCCAGATTCGAACCTCCAATCTGTCAGTCTTCAGTCCTGTTGGCACAAGGGTTTAACCTATTGCGCCACCTGGGGTTCCGAACATATAATACTATGATATACGATTATGATTTTATATTTTTACTTTTTTTAGATATTATTTGTATTATTATTATATTATATACGAATCTATTATTATTAGATGATTATAGATTTCACATTGTTACATAATACTATTATATGATTATATATTTCACATTATTATATGTGAAATATATAATCTATTATATACTATTATGATTTTATCTTTATACTTTTATCATATATTATTTTTGTTATTAGAATATTATATACTATTATGATTATATATTTCACATCATTATATAATAGTATTATATACTATCATGATTTTATATTTATTATTATATTATATACTATCATATTATTATTATGTGATTCTATATTTCATATTATTATATACTAATATATGATTCTGTATTTCACATTATTATATAATATTATTATATGATTCTATATTTCACATTATTATATACTATTATATACCATTATGATTTTATCTTCCTTTCTATTTTTATTACATATTATTTTATTATTACAATATTACATTTATTTGTATTATTTAAGCCTATATATATATATATATATATATATATATATATATATATATATAAAATTACGGTATTATATAATACTATTATTTTATCTTTCCACTTTTAATATGATATACTATTATTTCAGTCTATTTTTATTATATATACATTATTATATTATTATATATGTTACATTATCATATAATACTATAATAATTATTTAATAGTATTTAATAATATAATATTATTATATTTCCATTACAGGTATATTGCAGGTATATTACATTATATTCTAACTGCAGGTATTTTTTTTATTCCAGCCGTAAAAGAAAGCAAACAAGCAGATGGGAGTTCTGAAGTGTGTCAACAGACAGTCTAAAAATAGACACCTCCCTCTGACCTTTGAACCCTGCACTTTGACCCTTAGGAAGAGAACGAGGAAATGTTGCCTAGGAACAAGAAGTTACCTAGAAACAACGGGGCCTAGCCAGACCCCCATTGGGATACATGGATTTGTCAATTCTTATTAATTATTCATGTTAGTCAAGGGCAGTTAATTATTTCATATTATTATTATTATTATTATTATTATTATTACAATTACTATATAAAATTCTTATATTATTACATAGTATTATGAATTTATTTAGTATTTTGTATTTACACTTTTATTATTTTTATATGTATATTGAATTAATGTAAATTATTTGATATCATTATGATATATTATATGCTATATATATTATACTATATATACTATTATTAAATATGATTATTATTTTATATCATTCTATGATATATTTTACATTTATAATATTATTGTTATATAGTTTTACATTTTACTATATTATATACTATATTATTACATACTATTATGATTTTATTATTTTATATTTACACTTACGATTGTTTATTTATATATATATATATATAATATCATTCTACAATATATTTGACTGATATTATTGAATATCATTATTTTATATCATTATTATACAATATATTTTATGATTATTTTGTAATATCATTCTATTATTTAATACTTTTATTATGTAATTATAATATATTTTACAATTATTATATAATGCTATTATTAAATACATTATTTTATATCATTATTATACAATATATTTTACAATTATTATATGCTATTAGTTTTGCTATTATACAGTTCTATATTTTACTTATTTGTTATGATTATATAATACTATTCTATTAATAAATACTATTATTATTTTATATCATTATTATATTTATATTATATATTTTACTTTTATCATATAACACATATTATTATATACTATGATTTTATTTTTATATTTACACTTTTATTATTATTCTTATATATATTGAATTAATGTTAATTGTTTTATATCATTCTATGACATATTTGACTTATTTGACTATTATTATTTAATACTATTATTATTTTATATAATTATCATTATATATATTTTAGGATCATTACATAATACCATTTTATTATTTTATATTATTATATATTTTATGATTATGTTAATATGTTATATTTTACTTATATATTTAATATTATATAATACTATTCTATTATTAAATACTATTATTATTTTATATCATTACTTTTATTATATTATGATTATTTAATATTCTATTATTAATTACTATTATTATTTTATGTAATGATTATATTACAATTATGATATATCTTTCTCATGAATGTGAATGACCTGCTGGGCCACAGGGGCGTCCGTGGGGAGGACTATCTTGTTCTGGATGAGCCCGAGGCGCACGATTCGTGGGGGGCGCAGCTGCTCTGTGCAGGCGCCAAATCCATAGCCCTGCAACTCAAAAAGGCGGGTGGCAGCCTGACGGACAGCCGAAGGAGGTAGCTCCAGGGACCTAAGCAATGGAGGAAGAGCCAGAAAATAACAATTATTATTATTATTATTATTATTATTATTATTATTATTATTACTATTATTATTATATTTTATTATCATATTTATTACTAAATATTTTATTATTATTATTATACTTATTAAATATTTTAATGATTATGTAATATACAACATAACATACTATAATAATATATACTAGAATAACAATGATATAACCATATACTATATTATTATACTTATTATTTTATATATAATTATTATATTTTATTCTTATTATAATGTATTATTATAGTTTATTATTACATTTTATTGTTACAGTTATCATTATATTTTATTAGTATTATATTTTATTCTTATTAAATACTTTCTTATTATTATTAAATATTTTATTATTACATTATCACATACAAAACATACTACAATGGCTTATTGGCCTATGCATTTTGACTAACCCTGTATAATAATATCAGATGATATTATGTTTCTAATTATTATAGTATGTTAATACATAGCAATGATATATTAACATACTATAATAATGCGAAACATATAATAATAAATATACCATTATATTATTTTATTTATATATAATTACATTATAATATATATAATAGACTATAATAAAATACTATAATAATGCTAGCTATATAATAAATATACCATATTTATATTATTTTAAATATTATTGTATTATATATAGTATTATATACTACTTTTATTTCATATATATATATATATATATATATATATAAGTATATTATATACATAAAAGACTGTAATAATGCTAAATATATAATAATGCTAACACAATACTTACATTATAATATATATACACTACAAAATATTATATATATATATATATGATAATATAATAACATGTAATAATATAATATAATAATGTGAAATATATAAGAAATATACCATATTTATATTATTTTATATATTCATATTATATATCTATTATTTTTATTATATATATATATACATTACAGTATATTATATATATATAAAATATGATTACTAATATATGATAATACAATCAGATATAATAATAACATGTAATATACGATAATAATGCTAAACATATAATATACCATATTTATTTTGTGATATATTAACTTTATTTTATATATATTCTAAATAATATATTATATTATGAATATTCTATAACTTGCATAACTACTGTGCAACTATAGGTATAGATGATAGATAGAAAATAATATATTATGAATATTCTATAACTGGAACCATAACAACTATGCAACTCTCTGTCTCTATATATGTAAAATATTGTAAATAATATATTATATTATGAATATTCTATAACTTGCATAACTACTATGCAACTATTATATATTATATTATAAATATTCTAAACCTATAGCCATATTGTATATATTAAAATATTTATATTTTATTATATTATAAATAGTCTCAACCTGGGACCATAACTATATTGTAGATATATTATCAATATTATATTTATATTATATCCCTGGGACCATAACTACTCTGGAATATTGTCAATATATTATAAATATTACATTCAAATATTACTCTGGAACTCTAATGTATGTATTATATTATCAATATAATAGTATATATTATATCATATTCCTGGGACCACAACTCCTCTATTGTAGGATTATATTATATATATCAATATTACATTCTAAATATTATATTATCAATATTATTTATTTATTTATTATTCGAACTTATATGCCGCCACTCTCCTGGGGCTCGGAGTGGCTTACAAGAACAGGCTAAAATCGAACACAATTTAAAACAATTTAAAAACAATCAGAGATCAAAGATTTATACTATTACATTCTGAATCGTATAAATATTATAGGATATTCTTGGAGCCCTATTATTATTATTATTATTATTATTATTGGATAGGATGTGATTGGCTTGGCTCGGCTTCTCCCTCAGCGGGCATAGTACCGTGGTTGTCCCTCTGGGCCGGTGACGGGCTCCTCCATTACGCCTCGGGCTCGAGTTCTCCCTCCCGCCGGGCTGTCCCTCCCCTCCCCCAGATTGGCAGGCCACGCGAGGGTGGGGCTGGGCCGGGCCTAGTGGAAGGAGGAGGAGGTGGGAAACAAAACAAACAGGGGAGAATATTTAACTTTAAAACAAATACATTAAGAAGGATTGAACCCAGGATCCAGGAAAGAAAGAAAAGCAGAAAAAAGAAACCCCAGGAATATATATTAAATGTTACTCTCTGTCTATACACCAGCAAGCCCAATGATGACACACACACTTGTTTATCGATTACAAATGAGCAATGTGTCCCTGTTAGTTCTGCTGGAGCTCTCAGCGGCCTTCGATACCGTCGACCACGGTCTCCTTCTGGGACGCCTCATGGGAATGGGCCTTGGAGGTACTTTTCTGCAATGGCTCCGGTCCTTCCTAGAGGGTTGTTCTCAGAAGGTGTTATTGGGAGACACCTGTTCAATACTGTCTCCTATATTGTTTAACATCTACATGAAGCCGCTGGGGGAGATCATCCGGAGTTTCAGGGTACGGTGTCATCTGTACGCGGATGATGTCCAACTCTGTCACTCCTTTCCACCTGCTACTAAGGAGGCTGTTCAGGTCCTGAACCGGTCGGTGCATGGCCACTGTGACAGTCTGGATGAGGGCGAACAGATTGAAATTGAATCCAGACAAGACAGAGGTACTCCTGGTCAATCGCAAGGTCGAACAGGGTGTAGAGTTACAGCCTGTGTTGGATGGGGTTACACTCCCCCTGAAGACGCAGGTTCGCAGCTTGGGTGTGATCTTGGACTCATCACTGAGCCTGGAACCCCAGGTTTCAGCGGTGACCAGGGGAGCATTCACACAATTAAAACTTGTGCGCCAGCTACACCCGTACCTTGGAAAGTCTGACTTGGCCACAGTAGTCCATGCTCTGGTTAAATCCCGTATAGACTACTGCAACACTCTCTACGTGGGGTTGCCTTTGAAGACTGTCCAGAAGTTTCAAATGGTCCAACACTCGGCAGCCAGGTTACTAACAGGAGCAGCTCTCAGTGAGCACACGTCTCCTCTGTTGCGCCAGCTCCACTGGCTGCCAGTTTGCTACCGGGCACAATTCAAAGTGCTGGCGTTAGCCTATAAAGCCCTAAATGGTTCTGGCCCAACTTACCTGTCCGAACGTATCTCCTCTTATGAACCAGCTAGGACGTTAAGATCGTCTGGGGAGGCCCTGCTCTCGATCCCATCTGCATCACAAGTATGGTTGGCGGGGACGAGAGACAGGGCCTTCTCAGTGGTGGCCCCTCTGCTGTGGAACACCCTTCCCACAGAAATTAGATCAGCCCCCTCCCTGTTCACATTTCAGAGGAAAGTGAAGACCTGGTTGTTTGAGCAGGCATTTGAATAAGCAGTGTAACTAATAAAGAAATATGGAACATTTGGATGATGAGACTGGATCTTGATTTTAACTATGAGACGAGATGAGATGTTATGATGTTTATTGATTGTTATAATGTTATTCTTTTAACTTGTTTTTAACTGTTTTTATCATGTTTAAGTATTGTATTTGCTTTGTTAGCCGCTCTGAGTTGCCCTGAGGGCTGAGAAGAGCAGTATAAAAATATAGTAAATAAATAAATAATAAATAAACAGGGTTGCCTGCCGCTCATGGGTCCTGGATCTGCATGTTCTCCTGCAGTGAGGGCATTGGTTTCCAGGTGGAAGGCGGTCCCGGTCAGGGTTGGCTTGACGCGCCTTCCTCTTGGCACGTTTCTCCCCTTTTGCCCTCCATTCGTGCCTCTTCAAATTCTGCAGCACTGCTGGTCACAGCTGACCTCCAGTTAGAATGCTCAAGGGCCAGGGCTTCCCAGTTCTTGGTGTCTATGTCACATTTTTTAAGGTTGTCTTTAAGCCCATCTTTAAATCTCTTTTCCTGGCCATCAACATTACCTTTCCCATTCTTGAGTTGGGAGTATAGCAACTGCTTTGGGAAACGGTGATCTGGCATTCAGACAATGTGGCAATTCCCGCGGAGTTGATGGCGTAGGCACATCGCTTCGATGCTGGTGATCTTTGCTTCTTCCAGCACGCTGACATTTGTCTGCCTCTCTTCCCAAGAGATTTGCAGGATTTTTTGGAGGCAATGCTGATGGAATCGTTCCAGGAGTTGAGTGTGATGTCTGCAGGCAGTCCACGTTCGCAGGCGTATTGAAGGGTTGGGAGGACAATAGCTTTATAGACAAGCACCTTGGTATCCCTATGGATGTCCTGCTCCTCAAACACTCGCAGAGCTCAGATGATGTTGTATTTCAGTGTCAATGTTGACTTTTGTGGAGAGGTGGCTGCCAAGGTAGCAGAAATGGTCAACATTTTCTAATGTTACACCATTAAGTTGTATTTCTGGCATTGCAGATGGATTGGCTGGTGACTGCTGGAAGAGAACTTTGGTTTTCTCGAAGTTCAATGACAGGCCCAGCTTCTCGTATGCCTCTGCAAAGGTATTTAGAGTGGCTTGTAGGTCTTCTTCTAAATGTGCACAGATTATGTTATCATCAGCATATTGGAGTTCATATTGGAGTGGAGAGGTGGCTGCCAAGTTAGCAGAAATGGTCAACATTTTCTAATATTACACCGTTAATGATACACCACTTAACCATGCCAGGAGGGGCTGCTGTTACCAACTGGCACAATACCGGGACACAGTTACTGCCGCACCCCCGGAAAACTACTGGACGTTCCTCCCCTCCAATGGGGGGAGGGTGGGTGGAGGGAAATAAGCAAGCCAGATCCAGGGCCTATGCCCCACACCACAAAAGGGGGGGGGGGTAGGACCCCCACTGTCAACCCTGCCCCTCTGTAACCAACAAACTCAATAGTCCAAACAGTCCCTGTAGTGCTCTAAACAAAGCCCAAACAGTCCCCGAAGTACAACAGACCCTGCATTCAACAACAGCCCCCACAGAAGCAGTCCAAATGATCCCAAAGTGCACCAGTTCAACAGTCCGAAGTTTGCCATCCAGCTGTCCAGTCAGTTCAAAGTATGCCATCCTGAAGTCCGAACGGTCCTACAGGCATGCTGTTCAGCTGGTGCTGCTTCTGTGAACCAGCGCCCCATGCAACATGTCCCCAGTGCCCATGGTAGTCTCATGTCCCTTGCAACTACCTTTTCCCTTCTTGTCTTGAGCAGCAGCCCTTTGGGAGAGAGAAAGAGCACCCAGCAGTCCGTGTTCCTTAAAGGAGGAGGCCCAGGCAGATGTATGAGGCATAGACGGAAGACTTCCAGTGTTCCATGGTCTTAATGATGTCCACCAGGACTCCCTCTGCAGCTGGGAATGCCCCCCAAATTCAGCATACGAGAGAGCCAAGTCCATCAAGGATCTGCAGAAGATGGCCATAAACTGGTACCTGCTGAGGGGACTCCCATCACGGTGAAAAAACAGCAGGCTTGGGGTTGGATAATATGACTAATATGATATCACACACACACACACACACACACACACACACACACACACACACATATATATCAGTACTATTTAATGTATTATAGATAATATACTGATATCGGAGGTGACCCCCTTCCCAGGACTCTATAAAGGATGGTTCAAAACCAAGAAATTAATAGGTTCTTGTGGGTTTTTTCGGGCTATAGAGCCATGTTCTAGAGGCATTTCTCCTGACGTTTCGCCTGCATCTATGGCAAGCATCCTCAGAGGTTGTGAGGTCTGTTGGAAGTAGGAAAAATGGGTTTATATATCTGTGGAATGGCTGGGGTGGGGCAAGGAGCTCTTCCCTGCTGCAGTTAGGTGTGAATGTTTAGCTGATCACCTTCATTAGCATTTGAAGGCCTGCCTGAGCCTGGGAAAATCTGTTGCTGGGAGGTGTTAATCTGTGCCTGGTTTTTTCCTCTCTGTTGTTTAGCTGTTATAATTTTAGAGTTTTTTAATACTGGTAGCCAGATTTTGTTCATTTTCATGGTCTCTTCCTTTCTGTTGAAATTGTCCACATGCTTGTGGATTTCAATGGCTTCTCTGTGTAGTCTGACATGGTGGTTGTTGGTGTGGTCCAGCATTTCTGTGTTCTCAAATAATATGCTGTGTCCAGGCTGGTTCATCAGGTGCTCTGCTATGGCTGATTTCTCTGGTTGAAGTAGTCTGCAGTGCCTTTCATGTTCCTTGATGCGTGTCTGGGCGCTGCGTTTGGTGGTCCCTATGTAGACTTGTCCACAGCTGCATGGTATACGGTAGATTCCTGCAGAGGTGGGAGGATCCCTCTTGTCCTTTGCTGAACGTAGCATTTGTTGGATTTTCTTGGTGGGTTTGTAGATTGTTTGTATGTTGTGTTTCCTCATCAGCTTCCCTATGCGATCAGTGGTTCCCTTGATGTATGGCAGGAACACTTTTCCTCTGGGTGGATCTTCATCTTGACTCTTGTGGCTTGTTCTTGGTCTTGCAGCTCTTCTGATGTCTGAGGTGGAGTATCCATTGGCCTGGAGAGCCCAGTTGAGGTGGTTCAGTTCATCTTGGAGGAGGTGGGGTTCGCAGATTCTTTTTGCACGGTCTGCCAAGGCTTTAATGGTGCTTCTTTTTTGACTTGGGTGATGGTTGGAAACAAACGAACATTACATTTTTATTTATATAGACTAGCCGTTCTATATGCCCAAATATGAACACAGATGGAGTTTTGGGAAAATAGACCTTGACATTTGGAAGTTGTAGTTACTGGGATTTATAGGTCACCTACAATCAAAGAGCGTTCTGAACCCCACAAACGACAGAATTGGGGCAAACTTCCCACACAGAACCCCCATGACCAACAGAAAATACTCAAGGCCTTCCAGTTCAACTCCCTTCACCAGGGCAAGAAAATCTAATCAAAGCCCTCCTGACAAAGAGCCATCCAGCCATAGATATAGATAGATATATATGATTCACACACAGAGAGATATAGTATTATAGATTTGAAAAGGAACCCTAAAGAAGGACAATTATATGTTGCATATTCCAGAGTAGGCAAACCAGACACTCTCCATATCAACACTGACAAAGAAACAAGAAGAAATATAGTTAACCTACAAGCATAAAGAAATTACATAGATTAGAAACCATTACTGTCTTTTCCAGCTCACGAGACTGGGCCACAGCAACGCGTGGCAGGGGACAGCTAGTATCTATATATCTATATAAATAAAATGTAATGTTCGTTTGTGGGATTAACAGAACTCAAAAACCACTGGACGAATTGACACCAAATTTGGACACAAGACACCGAACAACCCAAAATATGTATGTCCTTCACTCAAAAAAAAAAAAAAAGAAAAGAAAAGAAAAGAAAAGAAAAGAAAAGAAAAGAAAAAGATTTTATCATTTGGGAGTTGTAGTTTCTGGGATTTATAGTTCACCTACAATCACAAGCATTTTGAACCCCACCAACGATGGAATTGAACCAAACTTGGCACACAGTTCTCCCATGACCAACAGAAAATACTGGAAGGGTTTGGTGGGCAGTGTCCTTGGTTTTGGAGTTGTAGTTCACCTACATCCAGAGATCACTGTGGACTCAAACAATGATGGATCTGGACCAAACTCTACACGAAGACTCAATATGCCCAAATGTGAACACTGGTGGAGTTTGGGGAAAATAGAATCTTGACATTTGGGAGTTATAGTTGCTGGGATGTATAGTTCACCTACAATCATAGAGCATTCTGAGCCCCACCAACGATAGAATTGGGCCAAACCTCTCACACAGAACCCCCATGTGGGCCACAGCAACGCGTGACAGGGGACGGCTAGTGTGTGTGTATATATAATTTTATTTATAAATATATTTGTAAATATATGGAAAATACCACAATGCTCTTATTTTTCCCCTTCTCTCTTTTTATTTTGTATAATCTTTCAAACTCAGCTGTAAATCTCAGGAGATAATAAAGTTTTATGGGATGCAATTAGAGCCGACAGTTAAACATTCTGATTTTTTTAAAGGCAATAAAACCACAGCAAAGACCTTAGAATGAGAAATACGCCAGTTATGTTTTGTGAGCAGAAAATTATAGATAGATAGATAGATAGATAGATAGATAGTAAGATTTCTTCCTCCACAGTTGTGAATTATTATTATTATTATTTCAGTACTAATTGTGGGTTTTATTATTCTAATAGCATGTCTTGTTATTATTAATTTTGGACTAATAATAATAACAATAATAATAATAATATTTTGGGACTCATTGTAGGATTTATTCCCTTACAACGATAAATGAAAAATGAATGAATGAATATACTAATTATGGGATTTATTATGTATTATCATGTATTATTATTGAACTAATTCAGGGATTCAGTCCCTCGTGACTTAGGGAGAAAACAATAATTATTATTATGTTTATTATTATTATTTGGGGACTAATAATATAACTTTTTCGCCACAACTCTGAGGGAGACAATTAAATAGATATACACATACACACATATATATATACACACACATACACACACATACAAACACATACACACACAAATTATGGGATTTATTATTATTATTATTGAACTAATTATGGGATTTATTCCCCATAACTCTGAGGGAGATTTTATATATATATATATATATATATATATATATATATATATATCCCTCAGAGTTGTGGGGAATAAATCCCTTAATTATTCCCTAAATAATAATAATAATTATATATATATATATATATATATATATATATATATCCCATTGAGTCACATATTTGACCCTTTCGTTTCTATTCTTAGCTTGAACTTTCCGGAACCTTTTCTTCTTTGTTTGTTTCTAACTCAAAAATTACGTGACAAAGAGCCTGAAAAATGGAATGAAAAAACCCCCACTGATTTTTAAAAAATATTTGTTTGGTTTATTTAATTGAGGAAAAAATGCATTTCCTTTGCAGATTTACACAATTTAAACTATTCAGATAAATACTGAAGTAATTAATGCCTTGTTCAACATTTCTGTGTGAATCTTGATAATGATATACAACATAAAATTATATATCAAATAAAATAAATATTGTTACATTCACGACTCAAACGAAAAAAGGCCTAAACATCTGGATTTAATCAGTCTTTGACCTGACCTTGGCTTCCGGAAACTTCCGGAGACTTCTGGAATTTTCTCCTCTTTTTTGTACAGACGTTTGTTGGGAACAAGACAAGAGGATATATATATATACACACACAAACATATGATATTTATTTATAATTTATATTGATATAAAAGCCACCTTATGGGGAGAAATGTGGGGATAGAAATAATAATAGTAATAATAATAATAATTTGTTATATTTTAATAATCAATTGCTGCCATTATTTTGAAATATATTGTTCTTGTTGTTGTTATATCAAAATATTTCCTCATGATTATTTTGCAATATTTTAAATTATTATTATTTTGGAATATATTATTTTTATTTTATAATATTTCCTCATGATTATCTTGGAATATATTTTACTTTATTATAATCTTGGAATAGCTTCTTCTTTGAATATTTCCCCATTATTATTTTGGAGTATTTGCTCAATTATTATATGAAGTGTTTTTTCCCCAGTTATTATTGTGGGATATTTCATTTTTATTATTTTGGATTATTATTATTATTATTGTTATTATTATTATTTGAAATACTACTCAGAGTATGTATGTATACACACACACACACAAAATTCTGGGGTATGTGTGTGTATACATATACATATACATATACATATATATATATATATATATATATAAGAGCAAGATGGATGGATGGCATCCTTGAAGTGACTGGACTGACCTTGAAGCAGCTGGGGGTGGTGACGGCCGACAGGGAGCTCTGGCGTGGGCTGGTCCATGAGGTCACGAAGAGTCGGAGACGACTGATCGAATGAACAACAACATATATATATAATGAAATAGTTGGAGTGGCGACTCAAGGGGAATTAACTATACGTATTTATGACATTAATATGATGAAATTTTGAAGAATGGAAATGTGTGAAAATTATATATGTATAATTACACACACACACATATATATTTATTGTGAAGTGATTTCTTCTGGCGTCTCATTGTTTTCAATTCTAGTTAATTAATTACTAATAATAACAATCTATTACCTCTTCAGGCAGCAGGGGGCATGATGAGCTCATTATCTTAATAGGTTTTGGAATAAAATAACATGGAAACAATAAAAGACAAATGGAGAAATATTTCAAAACAATATCCAAAAAATTAAAATACTCCAAAATAATAATTGAAAGACTATTCCAAAATAATAATGGGATCATATAATAAAAATTAAAATAATAATAACAATAACAGCAACAACAACAAGGGTCATGGAGAAATTATAAAATTATAAAAAAAGTATTCCAAAATAATAACAGGAACTAATAATAATAATAATAATAATAATAATAATAATAATATTCCAACTATAATAATATTGAAAAAATAAATATGACGCTAAAAGAAAGAAAGAATGAATGTAGGAAAGTTGCCAAATATAATGAAAGAAAGAAAAACGGGCAAAGAAACCGGTCCAACTGGAAAATATATATATATCATGAAGGACAATTCTCACTTTGTTTGACGCAAAAAGGAATTGCCATTGTGTTGCTTCCCGTCTTTGCGCAATTGCGCTCAATGGATTGGAACAATTCATCTTGAAAACGTTTTCAGGAGCTAATAACAATAATAACAACAATAATAACATAAAATAATATGACAAAATATAATAATATGATTAAAATAATGCAATAAAATAACAATAGATTATTATTATTATTATTATTATTATTATTAAATAAAATGATAAAACCATAAATAAAATAATAAAATAATATATCTCCCCAAGGGGACTCAGGGAGGTTTCCAGCATAGGTCAAACATTGCAATTACAGACATAAAAATATACAAGTAATAATTATAAACAAAGACATAACGCTATAAAACAGTCATACATATTTAAAATTAAAAAACAGTTCAGTGGTAATTCCATTGGGCAAGTTTAGTTTCTTATGGCCAAGATTCGAGAGTGGGCCTCAATAACTACGGGAGGGCTGGACTAATATAACAAGGTAGACTGGGGCCAGGGGAGTGGATAAAGTGTAAGCCTGATCCTGCATGATGGTCAGGGCGGGACCTGGAGCTATTTATTTCCAAGGCCTGAGGCACAGATAGGAGAGGACCGGGCCAATGGGAGACATAAGGCCAGGGAAGTGGGTAAAGTTCAGAACAGGGTTTTAACTAATGGTCAGGGTAGTGCCTAGGGCTATTCATTTCCAGGGCCTGCTGAATAGCTATAATAGAGCTAGGCCAGGTCAAGGGCAATGAGGTATCAGAGAGCCAGGAAAGTGGGTAGAGTGCAGAGCAGGGACCAGGAGTCTCCGGTGGCACAGTGGGTTAAACCCCTGTGCCGGCAGGACTGAAGACCGACAGGTTGCAGGTTCGAATCCGGGGAGAGGCGGATGAGCTCCCTCTATCAGCTCCAGCTCCTCATACGGGGACATGAGAGAAGCCTCCCACAAGGATGATAAAAACATCAAATCATCCAGGCGTCCCCTGGGCAACGTCCTTGGAGACGGTCAATTCTCTCACTCCTGACACGACAAAAAAAAAAAGAAGAGCAGGGACTTAACTGTTAGGCAGGGTAGGACCTGGGGCTAATCATTATCAAAAGCCTGCTGGAATCACCAGGTATTCAGGTCCTTTCGGAAGGAGGCTAGTGACAGAACTTGTCTTAACTCTCTGGGGAGGGCGTTCCAAAGGTGGGGGGCCACCACCGAGAAGGCCCTCTCTCTCATCCCCACCAAGCACACTTGAAACGGTGGCGGGAGTGAGAGGAGGGCCTCTCCGGAAGATCTAAGAGTCCACACCAGTTTATAGGGGGAGATGCGATCACGGAGATAGGCAGGGCCCGAACAGTTTAGGGTTTTATAGGTCATAATCCATACCTTGAATTGGGCCCAGCAGCTTATCGGCAGCCAGTGGAGCTGTTTTAATAGGGGCGTTGTACACTCCCTATAATTGGCTCCAGTTAGAAGCCTGGCTGCCGATCTTTTGGAGTTTCCGGACCATCTTCAGGGGCAGCCCCACCACCATGGCCAAGTCAGACTTCATGAGCTATGGTTGCAGCTGGCACACAAGCTTTAACTATGCCAAGACTCTCCCAGCCACCGCTAACACCTGAGCTTCAAGCGTCAGCGTTGAGTTTAGGAGGACCCCCCAAGCGGTGGACCTATGTCCTCAGGAGGAGTGTAACCCCATCAAGTACAGGTTGCCACCCGATACCACAATTGGCCCCACGACTGACTAGGAGGACCTCTGTCTTGTCTGGATTAAGCTTCAACTTGTTAGCCGTCATCCAGTCCATCACAGTCGACAGATACTGGTTTAGGGTCCGGGAGGCTTCCTTGGAGTTCGATGGACAGGAGTAGTAGAGTTGGGTGTCATCTGTGTACAGATGGCACCGAACTCCAAAACTCCAGATGACCTTGCCCAGTGGCATCCATGAAGTCCTGAGCTGCTCCAGAGAGGGTGGACGTTGAAGTCTCCCAGCACTATTAGCTGCTGAGACTCCAACACCAGGACAGAGACCACCTCTGCCAGCTCTGGCAGAGAGACTGCTGTGCAGCGAGGTGGACAGTACACAAGCAGAATCCCCAAACTGTCCCAGCTTCCCACTTTCAGGTGGAAACTCTTGAACCCAGAGAATTGCGGAATGGGGTACCTGATCAGGGACATGGACTCACAATAGACCACCGCAACCCCTCCTCCCCACCCCCCAGGTCTAGCCTGCTGATGCACTCTGAAACCCGGTGGACAGAGCACACACACCACCCCGCCAGCTCATCCAGCCATGTCACAGTAATGCAAGCTAGGTCTGCTTGCTCATCCAGGATCAAGTCCTAAATAGCAGCTGTTTTACCATTTACGGGCCTAGCATTTAACAGCAGGACCTTAAGCCTAGGGGGCCTGTCATGATGGCACTCTGACCTATCTCACCTCAGGGTAGCAAATGTTCTGTTCTGCTTCTCCCTGGATGGCATATTCAATTGCATCTACACCTCCCCAGCATGACCTCAATGGTGGACCCCTGCCCCTGGGACATCCCATCTCCAAGGGCGTCATTCTTTGGACTTAATGTGGCTAGAAGTCAGCTACCAATAGCCGTTTGGGGGTAATATAATATGAGATAAAAGACTAATACAATAAAATTCATTAAATATAACAAGAATATATACAAGAGTAAAAATAAAACAATAAAATAAAAATAATAAATAAAAATAATAATAAAATGGCATGCACATCATGCCACCAAAGAGGACTACTTGCCGAAGGCCACATCTCTCCTGGAGAGAGTACCCACCTTGTTGTGGGCCACAAAGGTGAGTGGGGTCATCCTTCAAGAATACTTCCCTTATGAAGGCTTAAGATGTGGCCAAAGCCCTGGTGGAATGGTCCCTGACCTGTGAAGGCAAATCATGGCCCACCAACTGGTAGGGCAAACAGATGGTGGACACAATCCATGGGGACAGCTGCTGGGGAGATACCGGATGGCTACTGGCATCCTTCTGATATTTAAGGAAAAGTCTGGGGGACTTTCTGTGCCCAGACATCCTGTGAATGTAGAAAAAGCCAAGGCCCTGCAAACATCCAGAAGGTGAAGGTGTTATAGAATCATAGAGTTGGAAGAGACCTGGTGGGCCATCCAGTCCAACCCTATTCTGCCAAAAAGCTGGAAAATCACATTCAAAACCCCTCTTCCAACAGATGGCCATGCAGCCTCTGTTTCAAAGCCTCCAAAGAAGGAGCGCCCACCACACTCCAGGGCAGAGAGTTCCACTGCTGAACAGCTCTCAAACAGTTAGGAAGTTCTTCATAATGTTCAAGTGGAATCCACTTTCCTGTAGTTTGAAGCCATTGTTCTATGTCCAAACCTCCAGGGCAGCAGAAAACAAGCTTGTTCCTTCTCCCTGTTGCAATTTCCCCTCACATCTTTATCCATGGCCCTCATCATGTCTCCTGTAATGACACTGTAAATCATCAACTTCTCCTGAGAAAAAATTATAATATCACAAAGGTTTACCATGCATGTCACCTGCTTCATAGGAAATCTGCTAAAAACAGGAACTTTTTTTTTAGTTCCAGGGCCAGAGAAGCAGATGGTGAAAACAGAAGATCGGCTTGCCCCAGGGGAGTGTGTTTGCTCCATCAATGTTCAACATTTACACAAATGACAGTCCACTGCCAGAAGGGACAGAGAGTTTCATCAGTGCTGACAATTGTGCCATCACCGCTAAAGCAAGGAGCTTTGAAATAGTTGAACAGAAGCTCTCTGAAGCTTTAGGTGCTCTTAACTGCCTATTACATGGAAAACCAGCCGATTCCAATTCCATCTAAAATACAGACATGTGCTTTTCACCTTAAGAACAAACAAGCATTTCGAGCTGTGAGGATTACCTGGGAAGGAATCTCACTGGAGAATTGCAGTACACCCAAAAACCTGGGAGTTACCCTGGACTGTTCTTTGACTTTCAAAAAGCACTGCTTTAATATCAAACACAAAGTGGGTGCTAGAAATAATATCATACGAAAGCTGACTGGCACAACCTGGGGATCACAACCAGATACAGTGAAGACACCTGCCCTTGTGCTATGCTCCTCTGCTGCTGAGTACGCATGCCCAGCGTGGAACACATTTCACCACATTAAAACAGTGGATGTCGCTCTTAATGAGACATGCCGCATTACCACAGGATGTCTATGCCCTACACCGCTGGAGAAATTACACTGTTTAACTGGTATTGCACCTCTGTTTGGATATCAGCCAGCATGCCAATGCCTTAAATCAAGAAACAGCTTCCTAATATCCACAGAGATACTTGCAGGAACAGGAACACATCAGTAAGTGAGAGTCCAAAAGTGGCAGGCTAAAACCCGGAACCTCAACCAGTGGGTGAGACCGGAAGGTGCTGGACAGACTGCACTCTGACATCACGAGATGCAGAGCCAACCTTAAGCAATGGGGCTACAAAGTGGAGTGCACAACATGAGAGTGCGAAGAACAGCAAACCACAGACCGCCTACTACAATGCAGTCTGAGCTCTGCCTCGTGCACAATGGAAGATCTTACAAAGATAAGTTTTTGACTTTGGATTTTTAAATACATTATAAACTAGGCGTTCCCTGACACACGTTGCTGTTTTGTGTGTATATGTGTGTGTATCTTTGTTTAAGTGTGTATATATGTGTGTTTGCGTTTATATATATGGTTTTGTGCATGCATTGTAATGTTGTTGTTTTTTGCTTTTTAAGTCTCTTCTGCTGTGTTTTTATGAGTGATGGTCACTCGTTGACCTGATAGGTGTATTGTGTCCAAGATTGGTGTCAATTCGTCCAGTGGTTTTTTATTTATGTTAATCCTACAAATGAACATTACATTTTAATTTATATAGATGTACCCTCAATTCGCTTCTGACACAAGAAATAAATATAATGTCACCTCTCAGCCTTCTCTTCTGCATGCAGTTCTTTAAGCCGCTCCTCAAAGGACATGTTCTCCAGACCCTTGATCCTCTGGACACATTCCAGCTTGTCAACATCTCCCTTCAATTGCAGTGCCCAGAATTGGACACAGTGTGATTTCAGGGTAACATGACTTTCCTGGATCTAGACACTAGACTCCTATTTATGCAGGCCAAAATCCCATTGACTTTTGTAGCCACCGCATCCCATTGTTGGCTCATGTTCACCTTCCTGTCCACGAGGACTCCAAGATCTTTTTTTTTCAAGTCTGCAGTCCTCAATAAGGAACAATTAGTTTGCATTAGGCTAGGCTGAGGGAATCCCTTCCCCCCTCCCCGCCTCCTGAATGTCTGTTAATGGGTAGAGGACGGGGGAATGGGGCATGCTGGGGGAGGAGGGAGATCCAGTGGCCGAAGAAACCTCACAGAAGTGATATAGGGGAGAGGAAGATACAGGAAAGGGAGACCCAAACATCAAATTTGGCTTAGGGAAGAGAGTATATTGATAGTTCCAAAATGGTCTCCTGACACGGTAAAACAGAGTACCCAGGATGGCGGTGCCTCTGGTTTAAGGGTGGTGCTGTTGAATGTCGGGTCTGTAAATGGAAAAACAGCTGTCATCCAGGATCTAATTCTGGATGAACATGCAGATCTGGTGTACATAACAGAGACCTGGTTGGATTAGGTGGGGGGGGGGTCAGTCTCACCCAGCTTAGCCCGCCAGGCTACTCTGTGCAGCACCAGCCAAGAGCCAGAAGGTGGGGAGGCAGAGTCACAGTGGTCTATAGAGATTCCATCTCCCTGACCAGGTGCCCCATCCCGCGGTCAACCACATTTTAATGTGTCCACCTGAGGGTAGGTGACCGGGACAGGATAGAGATTTTGCTAGTGTACCAACCACCCCGCTGCACCACAGTCTCCCTGCCTGATCTAGCCGGGGTGATCTTGGGCTTGGTGTTGGAGTCCCAACGGCTTATAGTGCTGGGGAACTCCAATGTCAATGTGGAGGCCACCCTGTTGGGAGTGGCTCTGGACTTCATGGCCACCATGTCAACCATGGGACTGTCCTAATTAGTATCTGGTCCTACCTACAGAACTGGGCACACACTTGAGTTGGTTTTCTGCCAGGGATGGAAGGAAGGTGGCGGTGTGGAGAAATTGACCATCACTCCGTTGCCATGGACTGACCATCACATGATCAGATTTAGATTAACTGCGCCCCCCCCCCCAACCTCTGCAGGGGGGAAGGACCTATTAAAATGGTCCACCCCAGGAGGCTTATGGATCCAGAAAGTTTCCTGATGGCTCTTGGGGAATTTCCGGCCACCCCAGTAGGTGATCCTGTTGATGCTCTGGTCACTATCTGGAATAGGGAGATGACTAGGGCAATAGACACAATTGCTCCGGAGCATCCCTTTTTAAACAGCACAACTAAACCAGCTCCTTGGTTCAATGAGGGCCTAGCAGCGATGAAGGGTGTGAAGAGGGGACTAGAGGGTGTGCGGCGTTCAAGGCGCAATGAGTCAGACTGAACAAGGTTATGTGCCTATCTAAAGGTATAAGCCGTGGCAATAGAAGACAAAAGAATTCTCTCTCTGCGGCCAATATTGTGTCTGCAAGGAACCGTCCAGTGGGGTTGTTTTGAGTGATCAGAGGGTTATTAAATCCTGTCCCACAAGATGGGATCCCTGACCACTTGGCAGCTTGCTGTGAAGCATTTGCTCAGTTCTTTGCGAACAAAGTCACTCTGATCTGCTCCGACCTGGACACCATGTTAACAGCAGTCTTTGAGGATGTAACACAAGCATCTGCTTGACTGGTTTTGATGGATTCATTTCAATTGGTGCAGCTCAAGGATGTGGACAAGTTCCTTGGGGAAGCGAGGGCAACCTGCCCATCCTGGCTGGTAAAGGAGATCCCTGCCCATCATGGCTGATAAAGGAGGCCAGAGGGGGTTTGGTAGAGTGGGTGAACGTGGTGGTGAATGCCTCCTTACAGAAAGACAAGATTCCAGCCAGATTCAAATAAGCTGTAATAAAACCGCAGTTGAAAAAACCATTGCTGGACTCCACTCAATTCTACAACATTCGGCCAGTTTCCAGTCTCCCCTTTTGGGCAAAGTCATGGAATGTGTGGTGGCCTTGCAACTCCAGGCATTCTTGGAGGACACTGATTATCTGGATCTGGCTTTAGGTTGGGACGTGGAAGTGAAACAGCCTTGGTCGCCTTAGTGGATGACCTACGTATGGAATTGGACAGAGGGGAGTGTGTCCCTGTTGGTTCTCTTGGACCTCTCAGCAGCCTTCGATACCGTAGACCACAGTATCCTCCTGAGACACCTTGTGGAAATGGGTCTCGGGGGCACTGTTTTACAGTGGTACCAGTCCTTCCTGGAGGGTCGCTCCCAGAAGGTGTTGTTGGGGGACACATGCTTGGCCTCACAGCCATTGTCCTCTGGGGTCCCGCAGGGCTCAATACTGTCTCTCATTTTTGTTTAACATGTACATGAAGCTGCTAGGGGGAAATCATCTGGAGTTTTGGAGTTCGGTGTCATCTGTACGCAGATGGCTTTCAACTCTATTACTCCTTTCCACCTGCTATTAAGAAGGTTATTCAGGTCCTGAACTGGTGCTTGGCAGCTGTGTCTGTCTGGATGAACATATTGAAATTAAATCCAGACAAGACGGAGGTACTCCTGGTCAGTTGTAAGGCCAAACAGCATATAGGGTTACAGCCCGTGCTGGATGGGGTTACACTCTCCCTGAAGATACAGGTTCACAGCTTGGGAGTGATCCTGGATTCATCGCTGAACCTGGAACCCCAGATTTTGGTGGTGGCCAGGGATCTTTTGAACAATTAAAACTTGTGCGCCAGTCGTGCCTGTACCTTAGAAAGTCAGACTTGGCCATGGTGGTCCAGTTTCTTGTTACATCAAGAATAGACTACTGCAACACACTCTATGTTGGGTTGCCTTTGAAGACTGTTTGCAAGCTTCAACTGGTCCAACGGGCTTTGGGATCAAGCCTTCTGAGAATAATTGCAGTGCAATAACAGATATGGAAAATGTGTGATGAATTCTGGAATGGCCCTGGATTGCAATTGTGGATGGCGTGATTTTTATAGCAATTGTAATGTTTTAAATGTTTTTATATGTATTAATGTTATGCTTAATTTAAATGTTTATTTTAATTGGATGTTGTTTTAAGGGTTTGAATAGTTGCCTATATGTAAACTACCTTGAGTCCCCTTCGGGGCTGAGAAAGGCAGCATATAAATAGGTAATGGAACTCTGGCACACATGCTCGACCATTTTGTCCACCACAGGAGCAATTGGCGAACAGGTGAAATGGATAGAAGAGTGTGCAGGCTACCACAAAGAGCGTTGAATGCTCCCAGGAACCAGGCTTTCAGAGGGTGGAGCCTCAACCTCACGAAAGGAATTACCATAGTTGTACAGGCCATATGGCCCAGAACTGACTGGATAAACCTGGCCATTACTGACGCCATCCGCAGTGCCTGAAGAACTGATGACTTCAGGGTAAGGAACTGATCTTCCGGAAGGTATGCCGTCTCTTTGAGTCCCTTGTTGGGAGATGGGGGTGGAGTATATATAAAGTTTTATTATTATTATTATTATTAGAGTGAGTTCAGAGTTGTTCCTAGGAATCAGATCCTTTGAGAGAGATTGAGATGGGATTTTTCTCTGTTGACTATTAGGCCCAAAGTCTGGAGAACAGAAAGATTGGAAGAAATGTCAGATTGGAGCTGAAATTTAGAATTTGTTACCAAAAGCCAATTGTCAATATAAGGATAGACTGTTAAGCCTTTTAGACACAGGTGGGCCACAATGGCAGCCAAAAGGGAGAAAGTTAAAACATAAGGTGTGGTGTCCTATCATGAAAGATAGAAACCTACAACACTGGATACTGATCGAAATGTGAAAATACGCATCTTTCAAATCAACTGTGGTGAACCAGACCCCTTTCCTCAAAAAGGGGAGGGTGATGGAGAGAGTTACCATTTGGAACTTGCGAGGTCAGAGGGTGATGCTACCCATCTCTATAGCCATGGGGTAGTAATGACCTCTAGAGAGTCTCTCTCTGTAGTAAGCAGGGAGCATGGAATAGCCTTCGTTCTGATGTGGAAGCGGTGGGGACATATGAAGTAGTTTTACTAGCACGTTAATTTATTGTTAAATGAATTAATTGATGATTTTGTATACTATTTTAAAATGATTTTAGTGTTTTAATTGTAATTCTTATGGTGTATATGTTGTTAGCATCATCTGATGCTTATGTGATGCCGCCCTGAGTCCCCTTGTGGGGAGAAAGGCAGGATACAAATGTATGAAATAAATAAATAGTATGAAGAGCCATGGAAGGCGCTATGAGACTGAGAGGTGCCCAAGCAGGTCTTAACTGAGTGGCCCTTGTTCCCGATTAACAGGGCCACCGAGACTGGTAGGATGGCTGCGCAGTGAAATGCCTGCATGAACTGGGCCTGCGCTCCTCACTTGTGTGCAGAAGTTCATGCCTTAGCCCAGAGAGAGGCAGAGAAGCCAGGGAAGGGTTTGAGCTATGGACTTGGCCTCCAGCCAAGAGCTCCATCCCGGGGATCAGCGGGGTACCAGGCAAACCCTCTCTAGCCAATGGTGGTGGACCTGTCGGCATGACCTCTTCGGAGAGTATGCATCCTCGAGTGGTGGGGAAATTGGGAAAGGAGACTCCTGCATTACTGGTATCACCAGAGTGGCTGAGGTGGAGATGGGGGAGTGCTGGGTTTCCTGGCCTTCTGCTTCTTGGCCTTCTGCTTCTGCCGTGTGCCCTGCTCCAGCCCTTTTCCAGATGGCAGTCTGGGGCTGTTTGGCCTTGGATGGCTTGGAGGGAGGAGCCGGCTGGCTGTGAGGAGATGGGCTCCTGGTAGAAGGGAAGGGAGCTTCTTGGATGACACAATTTTTATTTATAAAAATATTTTTAAAATAATCATAATCATAACAGAAATGAGATTGAATTGCATGCACATGTTCCTACTTTATTGAGTACAAAATATATACACACAAAACAACCATATTACATGGACACGAGTGAGTTGACTTCCCATCATCCCCAAAATGGGCGGGATTTGTAGTACACACAATTATGGGCTTCAATTTGATCCCCATTTCGTCCACAATTTTGGACTGTCAGACATCTTAGCAAGATGTCTGTGGCATGATACATTTCTCAAAATGGCCACCTGATGGTGACACACATATGTATCATTCCATGAACCTTTCATTGTCTTGACAAGATCACTATCTGTAACACCATAATCATTCTCAAAATGGCTGCCCAAATATATATTGTCCCACAAAGTAACTTTCCCTCAGGAAGTGCAATATTGTCCTCAAAATGGCCACCCTTGAAAGGAATTCCCCTCCAGAAAAGGCAATACCATTCTTAAAATGGCCGTCCTTGAAAATAATTCCCCATCAGAAAAAACAATATCATCTGCAAAATGGCCACCCAATGGGGACATGCAGATATATATCATCCCACAAATGTACTTTCCATTGACGGATCCAGTTTCGGCCATTTTGAACAAGACCATTGTCTTTTGTGTAATATCATCCTTGAACTGCCCCCTGACTGGAATACATATCATCCTGCAAAATAATTATCCATAAGAAAAACACATTATTGTTCTCAAAATGACTGCCCGACGGAGTCATGCAAATATATATCATCTCTCAAAGTAACCTTCCATTGAGGGCCCCAGTTCCAGCCATTTTGATGGTCTTATCATCATAAGCATTGTCGGAAGCTATTAGAGCACCTCACACCCTCTTGTCCTTTAGGAAAGAACTGAAGACGTTCCTGTCTGAAATAGCTGTTAATTAAATGGTACAGAAGCCTAGTATTTTATCACCTTATGAGAATTCTAGACTACTTTTAATTCAATCTTACTTTAATTATAATTGTCTACAAGGTAGCATCCATGGAACTCTTTTGGGTTGTTTTAATCAATGGGCTTATGTTATATTGTATGTTTAATGTTGCTGTGAGCTGCCTTGGGTCCGTTGGGAGAAAGGCAGGAAAGAAATACCAGAAATAAATAAATGAAATAACAAGATCACTGTCTGTCATGTATTATCGCCCTCAAAATGACCACCTAATGGGGTCATGCAAATATATATCATTCCTCAAAGTAACCTTTCATTGAAGGCCCCAGTTCCGACCATTTTGATGGTGTACCATAATAAGACCATTGTATTTTGTGTAATATCACCCTCGAAATGGCCACTTGACAGAAAAAAGTGAATATATATCATCTCTCAAATAACCTTCAATTGAAGGCCACTGTTTTGGCTATGTTGATGGTCTTATCATCATAGCGGAACCACCGTCTGTTATGTAATATCATCCTCAAAATGGCTACCCGACGGGGTCATGCAAATATATATCATCCCTCAAAGTAACCTTCCATTGAAGGCCCCAGTTCCGACCATTTTGACGGTCTACCATCATAGCGAGAGCACTGTATTTTGTATAGTATCACCCTCAAAATGGCTGCCCAGCAGAAACGAGTGAATATCTATCACACCTCAAAGTAACCTTCCATTGAAGGGCCCAATTTTGGCAATCTTGATGGTCTTATCATTCTAATGAGACCACCATCTATTGTGTAATATCACCCTCAAAATGGCTGCTCATCGGGAACTAGTGAATATATATCATCCCACACCAGGGCCATTTTCTGATGATTTCACTCTCCACCATCACGTAATATCGTCCTCAAGCATCGATGTATCATAATGTCCTGTCAGGAAATGTTGCTGCAGAACCATGGCCCGTGAGCAGCTCCTGGACTGCTGCCTCGCCGTTGTGCATAGCCCCATTGCTACGGCTGTGGTGCCCCCCAAGGTCCCCATTGGCCTCGCTGTCCTCCCCGCCCCATGCCGAGGTTGCAAAATGGACCCCGCTTTCGCCATTCTTTCTGTTCTGCGAAAAAGAGGAGGAGGAGGCAGGCTTGTTTTTGCGGCGACAGCAAGCATTTCGGCACAGGATGTGATGGCCAAGAATCTTCCGGAAGGTGATGCGGAACTCGCGGATGCGGTAGGCGTAGATGAGGGGGTTGACCACGGAGTTGGCATGGGAGAGGAGGATGGCCACGTACATGAGCCACTGGGGGGCTCGGGCGCAGCCACGGCAAAACAAGGTGTAGCAGTTGAGGACATGGAGAGGCAACCAGCAGATGGCAAAGAGACCCACAATGATGGCCAGTGACTTGGCAGCATGGACCTCCTTTTGGAGGGTGGAGCAGGAGCGCTCCCCACCGGGCGCCATCTTGGCTCCCATCTGCTTCAGCTGCCGCCGGGCTGCCAGGAAGATCTTCAGATAGATGCCCAACATCAGTAGCAGTGGGACTAGCACGCAGGCAAAGAAGTTGTAGTAGACCATGTACTCCATGGTGACCACGCCTTCAAAGAGGCAGGGCACGGCGTCACCGCTGCAGTTGTGGGCCTCCGTGCCATTGCCAGGTCCGAGTGGGTGCCGGTGCCAGCCCAACAGGGGCGTCAGGCCGATGGCAAAGGACAAAGCCCAGCAGACAGCAATTAAGGCCTTGGCACGGGAGCCGGTCACCAGGGCGTTGTATCTGGAAATGGGGGGGGGGGGAGAAAACAGGAGGATTATCACAACAATTGCAATGACGCTATTGAAGCAACGGAGCTCAATGTTCAACTGGAAATGGGAGGATTATCACAAAAATTGCAATAGTGCTATTGAAACAACGGAGCTCAATGTTCACATGAAAATGGGGGAGAAAATGGGAGTATTATTACAACAACCATAATAGTGGTATAGAAACAATGTAGGTCGATGTTCACCTGAAAACGTGGGAGAAAATGGGGGGATTATCACAAAAATTGCAATGGTGCAGTGACAAAGATGGAGCTCCATGATCACCCGGAAATGTGGGAGAATATGAGAGGATTAACCACAAAAATCACAATGGTGCAATTGCAACAAAAGAGTTTGATGTTCACTTGAAATGATGAAAAAATTGCAAGGGTGATGACGAAGTTCAATGGTCAGCTGTAAACATGGCAGAAAATGAGAGTGAGAACACTGAAGAACATAGGACACATTAACACAAAATCCTGCAATTTCACAGTTGCTACAATGTGGTCACCTGGAAATGGGGGGGGGGGGAATGTGAGGATGACAACAAACAATCTAAATCCCGAAGCAAAGGCGCAATGGCGATGACGGAGCTGAAAATGGGAGGATTACCACAAAACTGGAAGCCACTCTGAGTCCCCTTCAAGGTGAGATACGGCAAGGTAGAAATATAGTAAATAAATAAATGGCCAAAGGTGATGGAGCTGAATGATGACCTGAAAACATGGAAGAATATAAGACAAGATTGCCATAGCACAATGGCAACAACAGAAACCACCTGAAAATACGGGAGAAAATGAGAGTGAAAACACGGAAGAACTTAAGACAGATCACCACAAAAATCCACAATAGCACTATTGGGATGACGGAGTTCAGGAATCACCTGAAAATAATGGAGAAAAAGAAGAGAATTACGATACAAAACAATAACACAATGGCAATTGCGGAGCTCAATGATCACCTGAAAATAGGAGAAAAATATGAGAGGATTACCACAAAAATCGTAGTAGCACCATTGCAAAAACTGAGCTCTGAGTTCACCTGGAAATGTGGGAGAAAATTGGATTCCCACAAAAATTGCAATAGAGATAGAACCTGAACACATCACCACAAACGTCATACTGGTGATGACAGTAGTGCACCTCAGCAGGAGTTCACCTTGCTCACAGAACTCACCAGGAAACCAGACATGGTAATAAACAGTTTATTGATAGAACACATATAAGAAAGGACCAAAGGCACCTTAAGCAAATAATAGGGTAAAAATCCAGGTGTTAATAAAGAAAGCAAGAACCAAAGGCAATAGGTAAATCCAAAAAACAAGAGTTAAAACATGAACATTAATCCAGGAAACAAGGAACAAGAGCATGAATCCATAGGTAAATCCATAAAGTCAGAAGCAAAACTTGACCAGGGATCTTGGGCCCTGAGCTAAAGCATGAACCAGGAACAAGACAGGAGTTTCTCACACCAGTAACGACTTTGCTTGATCTAAAATCCTAACAGCTCTCTCAATAATTTAAGGGCTGCAAAACATGAATGCAATACTTTGACCTTGAGAGGCCCGCTTCTGCCTTCCTTTTCTATGGCTTTTCTTGCACCTGAATTTCTGCCTCCTCAGAAGCAGCCTGGTATCTCTAAGCCAGCTGCTAATGCCTGTTGGCTTCCAAATCAGTTTCACTCTCACATTTTGACTCAGTCACAACATCTTGCTCAGTCACAGCATCTTGCTCCAAAACCCCCCTCCATTCTTTCAGCTGGAGAACCATCTCGCTCTAAGACTTTCTCTGTCTGGGCACCCACAGAACCATCAGACCCTACACCCCAAACCCCTCATCTTCATTAGCTGGCTGAACCACAACAGACAGAACGCCGTGGTCACCTGAAAACATGGAAGGAAATGAGAGTGAGAACATTGGTGGACATAAGACAGGTCGCCACATAGATCCATTATGGCAAAATTACAATGATGGAGTCGAATGTTCATCTGAAAATATGGGAGAACATAAGACCGATCGCCATAGCACAATGGCAACAACAGAGCCCACTTGAAAACACTGGAGAAAATGAGAGTGAAAACCTGAAAGAACGAGATCACCCCCAAAACTGCAACAGCACTACTGCAATAATGCGATCACCTAAAAACATGGGGGAACATAGAGGTAACGCCATAAGAATCACAACCACACAATGGCGATAATGGGGTCACCTGAAAACATGTGAAAAAATGAGAGGATTACCTGAAAAATCACCCGAATCGCAACCACATGGTGAGCTGAAAACCTTGTCTGATGTCAGGGAATGTGCCTCTCTTTCTGTATGTCTGCAACTGTTTAGGAAACTCCATTTGGCCCTCTTTAATTATTGTGTGTCATTATCATTACATTGCCGACGAAGCGGGTGCATCACGTCGGGGAGAGCAGGCCGATCGGAGCCGTTCGGGATGCGTAATTCACTAAAAATTATGTACTGCAAATTTGTTTATAATGGGATTATACACTGAGCTTTCCCAGCTGTTTGCTATCCTTATGCAGAAAGGCAGAGCTCCCGCTCCGAATCCCAGAATCCCTGGCTGCAGATTGTGGGAAGTGGAGTCCCAAAGAACCCAATGCATTGTATGAATGATTTATAGACAATAGGAGTCCCAAAGCATGATGGGAACTGGAGTCTTGAAGCACTTGGGATTTATATTTTGGGAGGATAATGGGAACTGGAGTCCCAAAGAACAAAATGCTTTGGATTCCTAGTCTGTTGTGGATGATGGGAAGTGCAGTTCCCAAGCATTATGCGATCTGGAACCCTAACGACGCAATTGCTTTGCAATTTAGATTTATTGGGGATGATGGGAACTGAGGTCCCCAAGTGTTATGGTATATGGAGTCCCAAAGAACAAAGTGATATGGATCCCTAGTCTGTTGTGGATGATGGGAAGCGTAGTACTCAAGCATTCTGGGACCTGGCAATATTTTGGGGGGCTGAGGAGAACTGGAGTGAAAAGGCCTAGTTTGTGACTCACCTGAGGGGCATGCGGATGGCGATGGCGCGGTCAAGTGCGATGGCGAGGAGGGAGAAGATGGAGCTCTGGGTGAGGACCAGAACAAAACAGGCAATGAAGAGGCAGGCACGGAAAGCAGCGCAGAAACCGGTGCTGATGGCCACAGCAAAGGGCACGGCCAGAACCCCCACTGCCACGTCTGCCACAGCCAGCGAGGCCACAAAGAGGTGAGTGACGCTTTGTAGCTGCCGGTTGCGCAGCACGGCCCACACTACCAGAACATTCCCGGCAACTGCTAGCCCCGCCAGGGCCAGCTCCAGCCCCACGTACAGCGCAAAGTCGGCACCTAGCATGGCCGCCCGCCCATCGCCAGTGCCACAGGGGGACGCCGCCAGTGGGTCCGGCCCGCGGGACACATGCGGCACGGAGGGGGGAGCCAGAGGGCCCGGCTCAAGGGATGGAAGGGGGTAGGGAGACTGTTTCAGGCCGTGCCCCCCACTCTGCTAGGCCACACCTCCTTCCTTCCTGCCTTCTCCAGGAATGAAGATGGAGTAGGGCCAGAGCGGAACGGTCCAGTCCAGGCCTCACCCCCTTTGTACTTCTGGGATAAGAGAAGGCAGAGAGACAATTTGAGGCAACACCCCAATCTATCAGGCCACGCCCCTCTCTTCTTCTGGGGCGGAGAGACGGATCAAGGCCATGCCCCTACTGTCAGGCCATGCCCCTTCCTCCTGTGGGATTGAAGGGGTGGGATCAAAGCGGAACAGTCCAGGCCAAGCCCCCTTCCTTCCTTTGGGATTAGAGAAGGGGTTGGGAGAGGAGCAATTAGGCCATGCCCCCACTCTATCAGGTCACACCTTCCTCCTTCTGGGATTGAAAAAGGGGCGAGGCCAGAGAAGAACAGTGCAGGTCGCACCCCACTTGCTTCCTTCCTTGATTGGTAGAGAAAGGGTCGAAGAGAGAGAGGGATGATTAGGCCACTCCCCCAATAGTTTAGGCCACGCCCCTTCCTTCTGGAATAGGTGAAGGGGGTCGAGAAAGGAATAGCCTGGGCCACTCCCCCAATATATCAGGCCACGCTTTCTTACTTTCTTTCCTTCCTTCTTTTGGGATGTGTGAAGAGGCGGAGAGAGTTGAAGGCCACGCCCCCTTCCTCCCTTCTTCAGGGATTGGTGAAGAAGGGGGCAGAGAGAGGGACAATTAGGCCACTTCCATTCTTTCTTCTATGATTGGGAGGGGGGCGGGGTAAACCACTCAACGAATCAGGATTGAGTGTCGTCAGCCTATTGAATATACTTATTTCCCAGTTGTGGTCCTTCCTTCTTTTGTAATCCTCTTCAGGCCACTCCCCTTTCTTCTACTGTGATTGGCAGGGAGGGAGCAGGGCCAACTGGTCACCAGGCAGCCAATCGAGTTCACCCTATTTGAATATAGGCCTCTTTGGTCAAATTGGAAGAAGAGAAGGATAAATCAGGGTTTTCGATGAGTTTCAAATTTGTGAAATCCTTTGAAAAGAAAGAAAGGAGAAATAGTAAATATATACATACATACATAGAACCTGAAACATCCTATTGAAATGAAGGACTTCCTGCACAATACCAGACTTGGATTGGAGGACCTAGGAAATGGTTGGAGAGACAGAACCCGCAGACAACAGTGAATCCTATTGAAACGGACTATGGAGATATATATGTCACCTGAAATGGTTAAGGAGGGAGATATTATCATTGAATCCTGTTGAAAGAGAGGATTTTCTCTGCAAGAATACCATAGAGTAACACTAGAAAATGTCTAGAGAGGACCTATTTTTGCTGGAAGTGGATCGATGACATTAGAAAATTCCTAGAGAAGACATATTCTATCAACATGGATAAATGAAACTATGGACAATAGTGAAACCCATTGAAAGAAGGACCTCCTACACAGGAATACCATAGAGGTGAACTGGAGGACCTAGGAAATGCCTAGAGGAGCCATATTTTGTTATTCATTAGTAACTGAAAACTGCAAAAACCAGAGTTGTATTAAAGGACCTAGGACATGCCTAGAGAGGCCATATTTGAAACTGCAAAGCATGGATAATAGTTTATTTCCGTGTCAGGAGCAACTTGAGAAACTACAAGTCACTTCTGGTGTGAGAGAATTGGCCGTCTGCAAGGACGTAGCCCAGGGGACGCTTTGATGTTTTACCATCCTTGTGGGAGGCTTCTCTCATGTCCCCGCATGGGGAGCCAGAGCTGACAGAGGGAGCTCATCTGTGCTCTCTCTGGATTCAAACCTTTGACCTGTCGGTCATCAATCCTGCCGGCACAAGGGTTTAACCCACTGTGCCACCGAGGGCTCTATGAATAATAGTGAACTCTATTGAAAACAAAGGATTTCCTGGGTAATAATACCATAGAGTTGGGCTGGAGGACCTAGAAATATAAAAATGAAACCGGAGGTAAATGAAACCAGACAAAAGCATCTGGTTTTGCTCTTGTATTTGTTTCTTTTTTCCTCTCTCCGTTTCGGACAATCTGTTCTTTGACCCGGAACTTTCCGTCCTTCCCTCCCTCCTTCATTCGTTCCCATTATTTTATTCCTCCATTCATTCGTTCATTCATTTGGCACATTCTGTACTTTCTTTCTTTCTTTCTGAACGGACAATTCGGTAGACAATTTGACCAAGGAAAATGGATGGGGAGCGAGTTCGATTCTAATCCCAAAAGACAGACAAAGAGAAAAGGCCAATGGAAGCAGGTTTTCTTTCAGAAAAGGCCAAAGGAGGCCATTTTTTCTTAGGAAAAGCCTCTTTTCCTTCAGAAGGGGGCCCTTTTCCTTCAGAAAAGGCCAAAGGAGGCAAGTTTTTCCATCAGAAAAGTAACTTGATCAATCTATATCCATCATTCCTAATTAGTTAATGGGACCATTTAAATCTCCGATCATTAGCCCTGGAAGCGAGCTTTAAGTCCCTAATTTGTCTCCACTGCAATTTCCCGTAAACAAGGGGAAATTAAATATTAATCGTGGTCCATTTCCTCCTTGGGTTACTTTGATAGATAGATGGAGAGAGATGGGCAGACAAAGATGGTCAGTAAATAGATACAGCTATGGATTGGGGATACACTGATCAATATAGATAGGAGGGAAATAGCTCGATGGAAATGGATCAGGGAAGACTGATATTATAGATGGAGAGGAGGAAGTGGCTGAACCCCCTTTTGTCCACATCTATTTTTCTCCCTATCTTCATTTTCATGTCAATCCCTTCTATCTCTAGTATCTATCTATCTATCTATCTATCTATCTATCTATCTATCTATCATCATCATCTCCTCTCTCTATTGTTTCTATTATCTCTATCTCAGATATATGATCAATAGAGAAATCAATGATCTCTCATCTTTCCATATCTATCATGCTCTCTCATCTTTCCATATCTATCATCTCTATCATTTCTCTCTCTCTCTATTGTATATATCTTGTATGTTATCTCTATCTCAGAGATACGATCAATATATAGAAATATGGAGATCAATCCCATTTTCTATCTCTCAATCATCTCTCTCTCTATATATAGATTCTATCATCTTTATCATCATCTCATCTCTCTATTGTATCTGTCTCTTATCTATCATATCTATCTCAGAGATACGATCAATATATAGAAATATGGAGATCAATCCCATTTTTCTATCTCTCAATCATCTCTATCATCAACTCTCTATTGTATTGATCTTGTATCTATTCTCATCTATTTCTATCATCTCTATAATCATATCTCTCTATTGTATCCATCTTGTATCTATTATCTCAGAGATACGGTCGATATATAGATAGACATAGAGATCAACGATCTCTCATCTTTCTATCGTTATCTATCATCATCTCTCTGTTGTACTTACCTTGTACCCATCATCATTATCATCACACTCTCTCTTGGATCTATGTATGTATCTAAGAGATATGATTTAGACATAGAAAGACAGATCGTATCTCTCCTTTCTATCTATTTATCTATTGATCTACCTAGCGTCTCTATCTTACAGAGATGCAATCGATATATAGAAATATAGAGAGGCTGTATCCCTCTCTCATCCTATCTCTACCTACCTACCTACCTACCTATCTCTATCTCTCTATCATAGGGTCTATATAACAATACTATGCAACAAAATTTGAAAAATGTTGTTCCTGATCTGAAGGTGTTATTCCTGTTTAATTATGCAGTACTGACTTTGAAAGGAGTTGTTCTACTCCAGAAACTCACGTTGTTTTTGTGGCTGAATTGACTGAGACTTGATGAGAGATTCAATAAAAAACTAGAGCCAAATGTGCCGCAGAATGATGTCCCTCCCGCAGAAACAATGTTTTTGTAATTTAATAAACTTTTTATATACTTTTATGATAGAACCAAGTAGGAAATGGCATTTCTATCACCCAGGAACAAAAATCATAGTTACATACTGTTATTGGAAGCTTTTCACATGAAATAAAAATAAGAGGTTGGATTAAACCATCACTGGATTTAATAATAATAATGGGCTTGTTCTAGATTACCTATCATATACCTTCCTTCACTAGCCTTCATTGCTTGGATTATGTATCAACACCCTTTTTTGGTCCAGAATAGTACTGGGCTTTGTTGCTTCAGCATCACACTCCTGGCTTATTCATTAATATTAGTGTTTCCCTCTGAAAACGCCAAAGGAGGCAATTTTTACCTCAGAAAAGGCCAAAGGAGGCAATATTTACCTTAGAAAAAGCCTCTTTTTCATCAGAAAATGCTCAGAGGCAATTTTTCTCTCATAAAAAGCCAAAGGATGCAATTTTTACCTTAGAAAAGTAACTTTCCCTTCAGAAAAGACTAAAAGAGGCAAATTTTCCCTCAGAAAAAGCCAAAGGAGACAATTTTACCTCCGAAGAAGCAACTTCTCCCTCATAAAATGTTAAAAAGAGGCAGTTCTGCCTCAGAAAAAAGTAATTTTTTCCCTCAGAAAACGCTAGAGGCAAATTTTACATCGGAAATGGGCAAAGGAGGCAAATTTTCCCTCAGAAAAAGTAACCTTTCCCTCAAAGAAAAACCAGAGGCAAATTTTCCCTAAGAAAAAGTAACTTTTACCTCAGAAACGGCTCTAAGAGGCAGTCCCCCACCCTCAGAATGCACACATGGAATCACCTTCGTCTTCATTGCCGCAGCATCCCACTCTGTCCTCATGCATTACTATCTATTAATAGCATAGTGTAGCCTTGGAAGAAGAGAAGATAGTGAAAGGAAGGGGATAAAGTCTGGAAGAGGAAAGTGAGGGGCATGTACATCTCTGCCTGTCTATCTATTCACCCATTCATTCTTGCTTTCCTTTGGACTTACCTGTGGCTTCTTTCTCCTCTCCTTCCTTCCCTTCTTTCTCCTTCGGAGCCCAACCCAAGTCTGAAGGAGCCCTTGCCCTCCTTTCCCTCCTGCTTCATCCTTCCTCAATGGCTCCCTCTGGTGGAAGAAGAGGGCAAACGGGAAGAAGGAAGGAAGGGAATAAAGGAGATGGGAGGGAAAACTTAACTTCATACCTATCTATTGATATGTATTTATACACACACCTATATATTAATATATAAATATATATAACACACATACACATATATTGTGTGAGTATATATATATAGAGTGTATATTTAATTCAGTATTGTGTATATATATATATATATATATATATATTTGCAAAATTATAAGTGTATTATATATATATATATATATATATTATTTCAATAGTGTAAATATATATAGAATATAAATCATGTTATAAAAGTTATATATGTGTATATATAATATAAATAATCTTATTGTGTAAATAAAATTGTATATATATGCATAATTTATATAATATAAATAATATAAAAGATAGTGTAATATTTATATATATAATTTGTATTATAATAGTGTACATAGTATATTGAATACACACATATAATATATAAACATATTATTGTAATACAATATAGTATTATATATTATAAATATAGTATTATATATTATAGATAATATATATATATAAAATATAGATATATATTTGTTACATAATGTAGTATTGTTATATTATTTTATATATTATGCTTAGAATATATACCGAATTATATAATTATATATTATATCTATTATAAATATATATTGCATTATATTAATATATTAGTTTAATGCATGCACACACACATATCCAATTACATAACACAAGAGGAAGCTCCCTGGTCTTTTAATTCCCCTAAATGGCTTTGTATTGTTTACAAAACTTTATGCAAATTTCTTTCTTTAAATTTAAATATGATTATTACAATTGGCTGTTTATATGTTGGATCCTTTCCCATTTCAATCTCGCTCTGGCTCAAGTCTATTGCAGACAACTAAAATTAGAATGTATATCTATATATACATTAAATATATATATAAAATCTCAATTAGAATGTATACCTGTACATAAATTATTAAATATATACACATAAATGTATATACATAACTAAATTAGAATTTATACCTACATAGAAAGTATATATACACACACACACACATATTTATACATATATATTTTTCCAGCTCTTTTACTTTCAATGCTGATGCTACTTAAAAACCCTCCCACTAAACAGATTTCATTTACATATTCATGCATTTAAAAAAAACAACAACCACACAGCAGTTTTTACTGCATATTCAAAAAAAGGAACTTTAATAACACACACACATATATATTTACATTTTAAAGTGTATATTTCTCAGTCAAAAGGCAGATTGAGATTTTTGTTTTATATAATATAAGATATTTCTGTGCTTTTGCTTTTTTGGACAAATCAATTAAAAGTAGGGATAATTAATACAATCCTTGTGGAGGGAGCCATTAATTAATCAATCAATCGTCGTTTCCTACAAAACGACCCCTTCTTTCAGTTTTTACAAATCATCTCAAATTCGGGGAAAAGGAAAGTAGTGTTTCTCTGGTTATATATGTAAATAAATAATATTAATATTCATAACGCATTAACAAAACAACAACAAAAAGGCACCAGAAACGAGAGGAAGATAATTTATCTCGTATTTTTTAAATTTTATTTTTAAAAGTTGGCGGAATGTTCTGCAATTTTCTGGAAAATGATGGATTTCCAGAGAAAAACCATTGGCAGTAAGTCACTCTTGTTTTCCATCATATCATGTGGGAGGAAAACCTTGATCTGGATTAATCTCTTGACTATGAAGAAGAAAACAGAAAACAAGGAGCTTGAAGGAGTTTAAGTTGTGTTAAAACAAATTTAACTCATATTTATGGCACTAAGAAAAATTACAGAATAATAAAATTCCTCTGTAGAGTTTATCCTGTTTTTCTCTTGTTTTATCCCATTTTCTCTTATTTTTAGTTTTCTCTTGTATTTATCCTGTTTTCTCATCTTTAATAGTTTTTCTCTAGTTTTGAATACTTTTCTCTTGTTCTCATCTTGCTTTTCTCTCATTTTCATTTCGTTGTTCTCCCATTTTTATTGTTTATATTTTTCTCTCACTTTCCCCGTTTTCTCCAATTTCTCTCTTGTTTTAAGTTCTCATTTTATTATTTTTCTCATTCTTCTTCTTTTCCTCCCATTTCCTCTAATTTTTATCCCATTTTCTCCTGTTCTTGTTTTATCCTCTCGTTTTCATACCATTTTCTCTCATTTTTATAGTTTCTCTTGTATATCTAATTTTCCTTTTTAATCTTGTTTTTCTCTCATTTAGATATTTTCCTCATTTTTATACATTTTTCTCACTTTGTCTTGTTTTCATTCCATTTTTTGTTTTTCTCCCATTTATAATTTCTCGTTTCTTATTTCATTTTGCTCTCATTTTTCAATCTGTTTTCCTCTCATTATTTTCTTTTGTTCTTGTTTTCCTCAATCATCAAGTTTTCCTCTAGGTTTTTATCCATTGTCTCTCGTTTATCTCCCATTTTTCTTTCACCCCCCCCCCCCATTTTCCTCTTGGTTTTATCCTTGTTTCCTTTTTCAAAAACCACCATAAAACGGGATAAGATTGAATATTTTACATTCTCGGTCCTTCACTAACATTCAGAAAAGGGTCTAATTAGGCACAATGAAAAATGAAGGAGAAATGGCCAAAAAAAATTCAAAACACCGCCAAACAACAAAGGCAACTAAATTATGAAATAAAATCAAAGAAAGTAATCATAATAATACGGCGGCCGTAGGATCTTCACTTTCTCACATATAATTTGAGTTGGAGAGGCCTTTCTAAATGAGGCAATAATGAATTAACCCAGGATCCTAATTAAGGCACTTCCTCGAATCCCATTTTTCATATAATACAATCCTCTTTTTCTGGCGTTTTCCGGCTCAAAATCAACTGCTTATTTATGTCCCATGAAAGAAATTCATCTCATTTTCTTTAAAAGGTTATGAAGATGACTGGCAGGTAATGAAGGCGAGAAAAATTAAGATAATGAAAGGAAACAAACAAAACAAAATATTATGTATATATATAGGCCCCACAGAGGCAAGCAATATACAATTCATTCTGAATAGGAGCTTAATCTATTCGCTGGAAAACAAAAAAAATGGTTAAGGATTGCTCCGGAAATGCCATTAATCTTCATTCATTTCAATTGAGAAAAGATATCGAAAAGTAGACTGTTCCAGAAACACTGTTAATATTCATTCGTTTTAACGGCAAACGAATAGATGGAAAAGTAGAATGTTCTGAAAACATCAGATCCGGATCATCTGAGATATTTGTTAATGAACAAAAATAACAATAATGGGAAAAATAGTGAGAAACTAGAGAAATTGTTTTTCAAGGCTCCAGAAACGTTTGAAACGACTGTCAATCCTCCACGCAATTTTGCAATTTCCATCAATTGTGCGAAGAAGAAGAGAAGGCAATTCATTCATGACGGTTTTCCTTGGAGTATTAGATTTTCGAGGGGGGTTTAATGCTGCTCGTCTCTCAGGTTTCGAAGTATTTGTAGATGGCCGTCACATACAACATGACATTCTGCCAATCTGGGCGCTCCGTCCGTACCATCTCGTTAATGTCCTAAGTAATAATAATAATAATAATAAATATGTATTTATTCTATTTATTTTAATTTAATGTAGTTTCATTTTAATTGTTTTACTTTATTTTTACTATTTTATGTATTGATTTTAGTTTCATTTTAATCATTTTAATAATTTTAGTTCAGTTTAATTTTCATTGCTTTAATTAATGTATTTATTTTATTTAGTTTTTTAATTTTAATGTATGTATTAATGTATTTATTTATTTTATTTATCTCCTAATGACTTAATCCCTCTAATAATAATAAGGAATAATAAGATATTATAACACATTATTATTGTAACAGAATACATGCATTTTGAATTGTGTTATTTTATGCGTCGATAGTGGTTGTTTTATAATTTCTATGTGATATTGTTTTATAATATCGTTTATGTTATATACTGCACCACAGTATCTTGTAAGCCACCCTGAGTCCCTTTTGGGAGACGGTGGCAGGATATAAATAAAGATTTTTATGATTATGATTATGATTATTATTATATAATAATTTTATTTGTCACCCGCCTTTCCTAATGGTTTAATTCCCCTGTAACAATAGTAATGTGAAATAATAAGATATTATAACACATTATTGTTGTAACATGATATAATAATAATAATATTGTAAGTACATTTTATTTGCCACCCACCTTTCCTAGTGGCTAAACTCCTCTGTAATAATAATAATAATAATAATAATAATAATAATAATAATGATAATAATGATAATAATGATAATAAATTATAAAATAAATTATAAAAATAATATAAATGAATTAAATCAAATAATTACCAGAGTGGACTTGATGCCGACGCTTTCGGCTGCTTGGAAGGCCAAGGTGAAGTTCCTCCTCTAAAAAATAAAATAAAATAAAAATAATACTAGAAAATTACAATTCTGCAACTAATTTAAAAAACAAAATAATAATAATAGGTTATAAGTCTGCTATTAACTCATTCCAAAAATCAAGTAATAACAGAAAATTACAATTCTGCAAATAATTTCAAAAATATAATAGAAAATAATAACAGAAAATTACAGTTCTGCGATTAATTTGAAAAATAAAATAAGAATAGAAATTTTTAAGTGTGCAACTAACTGATTCCAAAATAATAATAATAATAACAACAATAAAATTAACACTTCAACAAACAAGACTACGGTATACTAAATCATATTATACTAATATTGTAAGGCATGAGGTGAGAGAGTGATGCCGAAGCAATGAAGGCCAATACTATTCTAGGCCGGAAAATATGACTATGCTGACCTTGTCCTGACTATTGAGCTCCTGGTAAGGAATGTGGGCTGGAAGGTAAGTGTGAAGAACAGCACAGAAAGCCAAGCCGTCATTCCAGCTGCTGCTGAAGTTTGTGATGTCAATGTTCTGAAGGGAAAAAAAATCATTTACATTATTTGTATTTTTGTATTTATATGCCAATTAATATTTATATTCATTTACTATGTATTTTTTCTATTTCTAGATTTCTATTCTTTGTATTTATAGGTTTCCCCCTGTGGCACAGTGGGTTAAACCGCTGAGCTTGCTGATCGAAAGGTCGCCGGTTCGAATCTCGGGAGCAGGGTGAGCTCCTGCTGTTGGCCCCAGCTTCTGCCAACCTAGCAGTTCGAAAACATGCAAATGTGAGTAGATCAATAGGTATCACTCCTTACCTTTTATTTCTATTTCATATATTTCTATTTTTAATATACCTATGTTTATATTTTTATACTTACTATATATATTAATATTTTGGATATAGCTACATTTCCATTTTTATTTTTATTTCTATATCTCTATTTATATTTGTATTTTTATATTAAATATATATATATATATATATATATATATGTATTTGTATATTGATATATAGTCAGCTATGTATTGATAGATTTTGATTTCTTTTTTCTAGTTCTATTTTAAGATAGTTATGTTTTTATATTGATATAGCTATATTTGCATTTTTATACTATATATATAATACTTATATTTATATACATTTTATTAGTTACTTTATATATATATATATATATATATATATATATAATATTTATATGTATTTGTATATCGATAGTCAGCTTTGAATTGATAGATTGATTCCTTTTTTATAGTTCTATTTAAAGATAGTTACGTTTTTATGTCAATATACCTCAATTTCTATTTGTCAATTTATACATTTCTGTATCTAGATTTCAATTTGGATTTTTCTCTATTTTTTATTTCTATATGTCTATGTTTATTTGTCCAAAACTATAGGAATATAGTGTCACGATGGAGCGAATTCCGAGAAAAATAGAGATGCTGACTTGGAGAAAGGGATGTTTGCTTCGATGCAGGCTTCTTATCTTTCTTCAAACAGAAGGGGAACGTGAGGTTTCTATGCATTTGGTTGAAAAAATCAAAAGAGCGGAAGAAGCGGCTTCTGCTCTCCGCTTGTGTCAGCAAAAGATGCATGCGTCATGCATAATGATACAATATAACAATATATAATTAGAATATTGTAATATAATAATACTAATATATTAAATATAATACTGATAATATATATTATATAACACTAATATTGTGCTATGCTAATATATTACATACAATATTGATATCATCATAATGTAATACAATATAACACTAACAATACAAAATAATAATATTGTAATAAAGTAATATCACTATATGAAATAGAATACTACTGATTATATATAATAATGTATCACGATAATACTGTTCTATTGTTCTTTATTTGTATGTTTTAAGTTGTAATGTTTTAAATTGTGAGCTGCTTTGAGTCTCCATAGGGAGAGATACAGCGGGATATAAATAAATATAAATAAATAAAATAAGACAACAGATAAAGACCAATTCCATTCTGGACTACAAATTAATATTATCAAATTACTATTCCTATTATTATTGGTATATTATTATTTCTATTAGTACTATTATTTGTATATTGGTGTATTATTGTTATCATTATTATATTGGTATATTATAACTATTTGTATATCATAATCATCATTATACTGTTACATTGGGATATATTGTAATATATTAGATTATTATTATGGTAGTAAAGGTAAAGGTTTCCCCTGATATTAAGTCTAGTTGTATCCAACTTTGGCGGGTTGTGCTCATCTCCATTTCTAAGCCGAAGAGCCAACATTGTCCACAGACACCGCCAAGGTCATGTAGCTGGCATGACTGCATGGAGCAACGTTACCTTCCAGCAGAAGCGGTACCTATTGATCTACTCACATTTGCATGTAGACAGCTTCAAAGTCATGTGGCTGGCATGACTTCATGACCAACATTACCTTCCTGCAGAAGCAGTACCTACTGATCTACTCATGTTTGCATGCTTTCAAACTGCTAAGTTGGCAGAAACTGGGGCTAACAGGGGAAGCTCACCCCGCTCCCCAGATTCGAACCACCAACCTTAGAATCATAGAATCAAAGAGTTGGAAGAGACCTCACGGGCCATCCAGTCCAACCCCCTGCCAAGAAGCAGGAATATTGCATTCAAATCACCCCTGACAGATGGCCATCCAGCCTCTGTTTAAAAGCTTCCAAAGAAGGAGCCTCCACCACACTCCGGGGCAGAGAGTTCCACTGCTGAATGGCTCTCACAGTCAGGAAGTTCTTCCTCATGTTCAGATGGAATCTCCTTTGGCAAGCAAGTTCAGCAGCTCAGCAGTAATATTTAAATATAAAATATAATAATATGTAATCTAATATGTTCAAATTACAGATTATATTTTATAATTATTATATTGGTATATTATTACTATTATTATTATTATATTGGTTTATTATTATTATTATTATCATTATTATTATTATTATATTGGTATATCATTAATATGTTGTTATATTGGTATATTATTATAGTATAATATTTAATTACAAAATACAATAATGGTATGTACAAATTACATATTATATTTCATTATTATTACTATTATTGGTAATATTATATAATTATTATATAACTTTTTTATTGCAGTATATGTTTCTTTTCTGGATATTATATTAATTTTATGTTTTTATTATTATTTTATTATATTGGTATATTATTATTATTTGGTATTTATTTATTTATTTACTTTACTTGTATACTGCTCTTCTCAGCCATCAGGCGACTCAGAGCGGTTAACAACCAGTATCAGCAACACAGTACAAAATCATTAGTCATTTAAAACAGTAGTATCAATTAATTAACATCAAAAACATCAATGCAACAATACAACAAAACATAATAAAATAGTAATAATAATGGTATATCATTATTATTATTACTATTCTTCTTATTATAATATGGGTATATTATTGTTGTCATCATCATCATCATCGGTATTGTAATTATTTTGGTATATCATTATTATTATTATTATTACTATTACATTAGTATATCATTATTATTATGATTAACAGTATTATTATATATTTTTATTTTATTAGGTTTCCCCCCCCCGATATTATATTAACTTTATGTTGCTATTATTATATCGTATTATTATTATTATTATTATTATTATTATTATTATTATTACTGCATTGTTATATTATTATTCGTATTATTATTATTTTGGCATATTATTATTTTTTATTATTATTACGATCATTTGTTTTTTTGTGAATGCTCCCATTAGAAAATACATAACGGCAGTCAATGACTAATAGCACAAGCTAGTACAAGTTAAGATTTGGGTTAATTGTTACTCTTTCCTCTCCACGTACCTCCCCTCCCCAAGTATCCCATCCCATCATATTTCTGATTCTGTTTTGGATTTAAGGACATTCAAGAACGATCAGTAGAAATCCACGAGCTTTACTTTACCCAAACCCTATTTCTCCCATTAATCCTATTTTCTTTCCCAATGATGTTTAATTTTGATGTACATTATGTGAAATATATATATATATACACACACACACACACACACAAAAGAAAAAAGGGGGAAAAAGGAAAAAACATAATGGCAGTCAATGACTAACAGCACAAGCTAGTACAAGTTAAGATTTGGGTTAATAGTCTTGATGTCCTGGCAATAATGCACCTATTTTAAAGTTTCAACGTTTAAAGATTCAAAGTTTTAAAGTTTGAAATCTCTCGACCCTTAGACTTGATGTATTTGTGCGGGACTGTGTCCCTCTTCTCATGAGCTGGTCATTGACCGTAATAAAGTGAACTTGAATTTGAATAACAATGTGGGTGAAGTACAATTCCCAGAATTCTGGGTCAATCTTCCCCAAACCAGGCCTATATACACAGCTGTCCATGTTGGAGGTGTGTGCCAAGTTTGGTCCAGATCTGCTGTTGGCTGGGTTCAGTGCTCTCTGGATAAGAGTGAACTACAACTCCTATATGCCAAGGGCAGTCACCCCCACATCCTGCTAGTATTTACAGTTGGCCATGTTGGGCCTGTGTGCCAAGTGTGGTCCAGATCCGTCATCAGCTGGGTTGAGGACTCTCAGGATGCAGGTGAACTCTCAGGATGCAGGTGAACTCCCAAAATCCTGGTTAATTTCCTCAAACCCTTGCAATATATTCAGTTGGTTATGGGGCTTATCTGTGCCAAATTTGGTCCCGGTCCATTGTTGGTGGGGACCACAATTTCTCTGGATGCAGGCAAAGTACAACTCCCAGATTCCGAGGGCAATGACCCCCAAACTCCGCCTGTATTCACAGTTCGGTATGTTGGGTCTGTGCCAAATTTGGTCCAGATCTGTCATTGGTGGGGTTCAGAGTGCTCTAGTGCAGGGTGAACTATAACTCCATGCAACCCTCACCAGGACATAAAGTGTGTCATAGGAGTCTGTGTGCCAAATCTGATCCAGGTGCATCATTTGTGGGGGTTGTAGTCGTTTCTGGAAGTGATTGAAGATCCTGAAAATCCCATAATCTCTGGTCCATCCTCCCCTTACCAGGACAAAAGTGCATCATGGAGAGTCTATGTGACAAGTTCGGTCCAAGTGTGTCATACATGGGGGTCGCAGTGGTCTGTGGGAGCCAAATTGGGTGAAGGTACTGCAAATCCTATCACTCGTGGTCCGTCCTCCTCCAAACTTCACCAGAACATATAGTGGGTCATGGGGGGGGGGGTCTGTGTGTCAAGTTTGGTCCTGATCTGTCATTCGTGAGGGTTGCAGTGGTCTCTGGAAGTGAGTGAAGGTACTGCAAGTCCTATTATCCATGGCAAGTTTGGTCCAGATCCATTGTTGTTTGGGTTCACAGTGCTCTCTCGATGTAGGTGAACTACAATTCCTATAAATCAAGGTCAATTCCCCTAAACATGGCCATGGGGGTTCTGGAGGTCCAGGTCCATTGCTGAAGTGGGTCACAGTGCTGTGTCTTGATGCAGGGTGAACTACAATTTCCATCCTGTCAGTCCCCCAAACCCCTCCATGATGTTCAGGTGCTGATCAATTCCTTTCTGTTTACTATGCGCCATAGGAACAGGTAGGAAAGGGTTACGGGAAAGGCAGTGGGAAGGGTCATGCTAATTCCACCCAAGGAATCCTGGGATGCCTGTTTGTGGTGGAGGAAACATGTCAAATCTAGGATGAAATTGTCCCAGAATAAAAGCATTCCTTGGGTGGTGGGTAGTAGTGTTTGGGGGGACGGGGATGGGACATTGGCAATGTTTGGGCTACATGTTCATGGTGCTCGCTGTAACTTGCAATGTCAGTGGAAGGAGTGCCTTTGGAGGCTTCTCAGCACTTGGAACTATAGCCTGTTTGTGGGGGCCGGAGGCTATCTCTGAAAGTGGACAGCTCTGCCACATACATGCATATATATATTTCACTTTTATTATGTGTATACAACATAGAAAAATGGTATATCATTACTACTACTACTACTACTATTATTATTATAGTGGTAAATCATTATAATTATTACAATTATTACATTGGTATTATTATTATTATGTTAGCTTGGGGAGCCGGTGGTGCCTGGGTTATTAGAAAAAGTCATCTTTTGTTTTGGGGTATTCAATATTATCGATTTAGTAATGTGTAACACTATTAGGAAAAACTCAGATTTTACTTTTGTATTTTATGAATGCTCCCATTGGAAAATGCATAAGGATGTGGGTGAACTACAATTCCCAAAATTGTCTGTCAATCCTCCCCAAATGCCACCTGTATCCAAACAAAGCTGACCATGTTGGGTCTGTGTTTGGTCCAGATCCAATCGGTTGGGTTCAGTGCTTTCTGGATAAGAGTGAACTACAACTCCCAGAGCCAAAGTCATTCACCTCCAAACCCACCTGTATGCACAGTTGGCCATGTTGGGTCTGTGTGCCATGTTTGGTGCAGATCTGACTTCAGCTGGGTTCAGGGCTCTCTGGATAAGGGTGAACTACGACTCCCAGATTCAAGGACATTCAATCCCAACTCTGCCTATATGCAGAGTTGGCCATGTTGGGTCTGTGTGCCAACTTTACTGCAGATCCGACATTGGCTGGGCTCACTGCTTTCTGGATAATGGTGAACCACAACTCCCAACATCAAGGTCCATTCCCCCAAATCCCTGCAGTATGTTCAGTTGGTCATGGGGCTTCCCTGTGCCAAGTTTTGTTCCAGTTCATTGTCAGTGGAGGCCACAGTTTCTCTGGATGCAGGTGAACTATAACTCCTACAAATTTGAATTTTCCTCAAAAATCTCCAGTATGCTCTCTTGGCCAAGAGGAATCTGTGTACCAAGTTTGGTCCAGGTTCGTCAATTGTGGGGGTCGCAGTGGTCTGCAAGAGGTGATTTAGGTGAAGGTACTGCATATCCCATCACCCGTGGTCCATCCGCTCCCAAACCGCACCAGGATGTAAAGTAGGTCATGGGGGCTCTGTGTGGCAAGTTTGGTTCAGGCCCATCATTCGTGGGGGTTCCAGTGGTCTCTGGGACAGAGACAAGGTACTGCAAATCCCATCATCCATGGCAAGTGTGCTCCAGATCCAACATTGGTTGGGTGCACAGGGCTCTCTGGATGTAGGTGAACTACAACTCCTCTAAATCATGGTGAATTCTTCCCAATCCTCTTGTTCAGTTGCTGATCAATTCCTGCTTGCTGTGTGCCACAGGAATGGGTAGGAAAGAGTTGAGAGGCAGTGGGCGGGGTCATGCAAATTTGGAGACAGACAGGAACTCCTGGGATATCCATTCTGGATTAAAAAAGAGAACATCTAGGATGAAATGGTCCCTGAATGAAAGTATTCCTTGGGTGGTTGGTGTTTGGGGAGGACATTGGTAGGGGTTGGGCTACATGTTCATGGCGCTTGCTATAACCTGCAATGTCAGTGGAGGGAGTGCCTTTGAAGGCTTCTCAGCACTTGGAACTATAGCCTGTTTGTGGAGGTGGGAGGCGGTCTGTGTAAATGGACATTTCCGCCACATACACACATTTTCACTTTTACAATGTATATAAATATATTTACTATTACTATTACTATTATTATTATTATTTACCTGGTAGCCCTCGGCCTTCTTCTGGCACCACTTGAGGAGGGCATTCCTCTTGGAGCCGCCATATTCTCTGGCCAAAGCAGAAAGGGGGTCCTTTCGCTCCTCCCTAAATAAAATAATAAGAATAATAACAATATCATATCAGGTGAAGAATAATATAATATATAATAATATTATTACTGTTGTTATTATAATATATCACTATTATTATACATTGCTGTTCTAATTATATTGACTGTTGTTATTTAGGGGCAGCTTTCAGTATAGTCAGTAATAATAATAATAATATAATACAATAATTATAGTAACAGTGGAGTGGTTAATGCTGTTTATATTTCATTCTGTTTTAATGTTTGCACATTTGTATCATTTAAATTGCATGCTGATGCTTTTAATGTTAAGCCACTTTGAGTCTCCTTAAAAGCAGGGTATAAATCAATATAATAGTAATGGTAGCACTAATATCAAATAATAGATGGACATAATAATAAAATAATAACAATGATATTATAATAAACATAAATGGACATAATATGTGGACATCATCATAATAATAATAATATAGAGAGGGTTGGACTAGGTGTCCTTTGGGACCCCTGATGAACAAATAATAATAATAATAATAATAATAATAATAATAATTAGAAGGGGTTGGACTAGGTGTCCTTTGGGGCCCCTGATGAACAAATAACAATAATAATAACAAAATAATAGAGGGGTTGGAGTAGGTGACCTTTAATTCAATTCTCCAGAAAACGCTTTGCTCTGTATAAATATATCTAAATGAGAGACAATGGAGAACAGAATGATCTTTTTCCAAGCCTTTTGTTTTGGAAACAAAGAGCAACGGTTAATGATTGGCCTCTAATGTGATTTTAGGCTGCATCAAAAAATATAATACAGCCGTTTTATATTCTACAATATATGATATAATATAATAGGTATAATATAACATACTATAAGAAAGGCGTATGTAATATTATAATAAAGTAATACAGTAATTTAGTATGTCTAATATAATATATAATAAAAATAATATATATGTATAATAAAATATAACAGGTATAAGATACTATAAGGAATATATGATATAATATTAATATTAATAATAAATATATTTGTATAATATGTATAATATAAAATAAAAATAACATAATATAATAGGCATACCATACTATAAGGAACACATTACATAATATTATACTATAATAGATAAATATAATACATATAATATTATATAATATATAACAGAATAAATATTACTATAAAATGTATAATATCAAATATAATTCAATAAAATGCAATACGTATATAATGTAATAAATATAATATAATGTGTATATATATATATATAGAGAGAGAGAGAGAGCACCATCTATGTGATTCTTATGGTACATACGTGTACCTGATGCGGCTGCGTGTTGTTGGCGTGACAGAGGCGGTGGGGGAGGGAGAGGGGTTGGTAGCGGAGGAAGTGGCAGGTCCATCCGGGGCAGAGAGCTCCCTCTTCATCTCTTCACTGCTGCGGCGGGAAGAGGCTGGAAGAAAAAGATAATTATTATGATTATTATTAATAGTAATATATAATATTATGATTGTATTATCACCAATACTCCTGACCAGGACTGCCTTCCACCTGGAAATTGATGTCGCCACTGCGGGAGAACATGTGGATCAAGAATAGGGTTCCACAGTCACCTACAGACCCACTGCAAAGACACTGGACTTGGAGGACCATCATCCTCAGACAACGAGGGATCGCCCAAGTAAGTAAAGTAATATATGTAATAAACATAATACTATACTATAATAGTAATTTACATAAGATAACATAGTAAAACTATTATTAATTATTTATTTCAATCCTGTTTTCCTTCTGAACCAGGACTCAAAGCAGTACAAAACATGTGAACAAGCATTACACAACAGCACTGTGAACCCAACCAATAATAGATCTGGACCAAACTTGCCACGGATGCTGGGACTTGCAGTAACTTTACTCACTTCCAAAGACTACTGCGACCCTCACAAATGATGGACGTGGACCACACTTGGGACACAGACCCCTCCCCCATGATCAACAAAACATACTGGGGAATTTGGGGGGAATTGGCCTTGACATTTGGGAGTTGTAGGTACTGGGATGTATAGTTCACCTGCACTCCGAACACAACCAATGATGGACCTGGATCTAACTTGGCACACAGAACCCGCATGGCCAACTGAACCTACTGGAGGGGTTTGGGGGGAGTTGACCTTTATTTCTAGGAGCTATAGTTCACCTACATCCGGACACACCGTGACCCCCACTGAAAACAGACCGGGACCAAACTTGGCACACAGAACCCCGATGATCGACTGAACCTACTAGAGGGGTTGGGGTGGTGGTGCTGACCTTCATTTTTGGGAGTTTTAATTCACTTATATCCAGAGACATTGTGACCCCCACGACAATAGACTGGGACCAAACTTGGCACACACAACCCTCATGACCAACTGAACCTACTGGAAGGGTTTGAGGAGATTGACCCACCATGGTGGGAGCTGTAGTTCACCCTACATCCTGACACCACATGGGCTCCTCCGATGATACATCTAGAGAGCAAACTTGCCCAACATGACAAACTTTAACCACTAATGGAGTTTCTGGGGGTTAACCTGGCATGATGTGAGTTGCAGTTCATCCACAATATTATGCATTTTGGAAAATTAAAAAATGACTTTTTCAAATAACCCGGGCAACGCAGGGTATCCAAGCTAGTATAGAAGAAATAGAATAATAGATTAGAAAAATATATGTAATGTAATATAATAATGTATTATTTTAAGTAGATTATTTCAATTTTTATTCTATCTTTGGGGTATTATTAGTAATAGTAATATAGTTTTATTATTACATACAACAAATATAATAATTATAATAATATCATATAATAACAATATACTTAATGTAATATAATGACATATTATTTTAAGTAGATTATTTCTATCTTAGGGATATTATACATTTTATAGTATTATTATTACAAAACATGATTTTCTTATTTTTACCCTAATTATATGAAGGAATTACCGGAAATAGACTTGGAGCCTTCCATGGCAGGGACCCTGGTTGAAGAAGAAGGCCTCAGAAGGTGGTCTGAAGAAAATATAGATATTTATCAATATTATATATATATATATATACACACACACACACACACACACACATATGCACACTCACAAACACACACATGTATATATTATTATTATATTAGATCATACTATACTATTATATTATATATATTACATCATATTTCTATATATTTCTATATATTACATCATATTATGTTAATACATTACTATTTTATCATCTTATTTATATAACAATAATATATAAATTATATATACTATAGTATATCATCTTTATTATACATTGTTTTATATCATTATTGCATTAGAACATTATCTTTATTATATATTATACTATTACATTATATTATTATTACAATGTCATATTATTATATTTCTAATACTATAGTACATTACTATTACATGACATTATATTTATTGTATCATATTCTTACCATATATTATAATGCATTATTATAGTATTTGAACATTATATATTATCTTTACTATAGTATAGTATTATTATATGTATTGTATATTACATATCATTATAGTATTCATTATTATATTACATAAGCTATATACATATTACTTTATTATATTACTATATTACATTATTACATTATATTATAATAATTACATTACATTATTATTACATTACATGATTACGTTACATAAATAAATTATATTATAGTGCATGATTACATGAGATATTATACTGCATGATTATATATTATTATATTATATGAGATATTAAATACTATATTATATTGTATAGTATGATTATACTACTTTATTAAACAAAATGATTACATTACTATATTATATGAGATATTATTTTATACTATATGATTATATTACATTGCATTATTATATTAAGACTAATTCTATATTATTATATTAGTATTATTACTGGGTTGTTGTAGGTTTTTTCAGGCTATATGGCCATGTTCTAGAGCAGTGGTTCTCAACCTGTGTGTCCCCAGGTGTTTTGGCCTACAACTCCCAGAAATCCCAGCCAGTTTACCAGCTGTTAGGATTTCTGGGAGTTGAAGGCCAAAAACATCTGGGGACCCCAGGTTGAGAACCACTGTTCTAGAGGCATTCTCTCCTGACGTTTCACCTGCATCTATGGCAAGCATCCTCAGAGGTTGGGACCTCACTGCCTCTGAGGATGCTTGCCATAGATGAGAATGCCTCAAGAACATGGCCATATAGCCCGAAAAAACCTACAACAACCCAGTGATTCTGGCCATGAAAGCCTTCAACAATACATTATATTATTGCTATTACATATTATTGTATACCTTTTGTACCTTGGGCGGGGATCTCTGCGAAGGCCGGTCTCTTGTCCGAAAGGGGCTTTGGGGTGGAAATGGGGCCACTGATAGAATGCCTCTGGAAAAATAATAATAAATATTATTTTTCATAATAAATTAATAATGGGAACATAGACCTCTTTCTAATAGGACTATATACCTCTTTCTTCTTTGGAGGCCTTTCAAGAGAGAAAGGTTGGGATGGACATCTCTATATTTCTTTCTAGGGGAAGGAAGGTGGGTCTAGATCAGTAGTTCCCAACCTGTGGGCTGTGGCCACAGGACCAAAAATAAGGTCTGCAGCTCTAGATTATTAAATATGGTTTTCTGAGGGTGAGCAGATGGCGACTACTGGATGGCATATGTTTTATATCAGAAACTAGAGCTGATGTAGTCTGTCCAATGCAATTTTCTATATCACCACCTCAAATAACCAAACTGAATCTAAAGTTTTCCAAAAACTGATTTGTAACCCTTTTGGTCTAATGTTGAAGCGTAGTCCCTGGTCAAAAAAAGGTTGGGAGCCCCTAGTCTAGATGGCCTTTGCCTCCCCCTCCCCCTCCCCCTCGGACTGACTTACTTGCATTGGGGAGACGGCCGCGGCTGGAGGGGTCTTCATAGGGCTGGGGCTCAGAGGGGTCCGAGGCATCGAGGAAGCAGATGAGGAAGAGGGACCCGGTCCTTGAAGAAATAATAATAATAATAAATGTAGTATAAAATAATAATATAATAACATAATATAAAATATTAATATACAACATAATAATGATATAAAATATTAATATAATAATACATCTAATGTAATATATGAATTACATGATTGTTGGTTATATTACTTGACATTCCTACAGGATATTACATGAATATATTATATTTACATTATATGATATGATTATATTGCATTATTAAGCTATACTATTATAATACGAAATTCTTACATTATACTATATTACATGATTATGTTATATTTACATTACATGATATGATTATAAGACATGACTAAATTATATAATGATATGATTAAATTACATGACGTTATTACATGATTACATTACCATTTACATTACATGATATGATTATAATACATTATTAAATTATATGACATTACATGATATTATACCTATATGATATAATTATTATATATTATAAATATTATATCTTATTTTCTTAGTCATCTTCTGGGGTACCTGGTGCGGAGGAGGCGGAGGCGCTGTCAAAGGACTTGATGAGGGTCTTGACGGTCAAGGCAGGGGCCAAGGGCTCGGAGGTGGAGGTGGTGTTGGTGGAGGAAGAGGAGGAGCGGCGGCTGAGGCCCATCCCTTGGCGCAAGGCAGCCAGGTCCCGCTCTACCGCATTCATGTAGTTGTACACCCGGCCCCGCTCCTCTTCCTGCCTGCATACGGAGAAGAGAAGAGAATATCAATAACATGGTAGAATAAGGGCCCTTCCACACAGCCCTATATCCCAGAATATCAAGGCAGAAAATGCCACAATATCTGCTTTGAACTGGGTTATCTGAGTCCACACTGCCATGTATCCCAGTTCAAAACAGATAATGCGGGATTATCTGATTTGATATTCTAGGATATAGGGCTGTGTGGAAGGGCCATAAGAGAAGACTAAGACATCATCAAAGAACACTATAACATATAATAAGAGAAGACCAAGATAAATTATCATCATGCTATAATATAATATTGTACACGCTATCATAATAGACCAATATATCATCCTAATATAGTATAATATCATATCTCAATATCATAATATAATACCAATGCATCATATTATAATATAATACATATCATAATACCAATATACCAATACATCATCACAATGCATTATAATATATTATAATATAATATCGATTTACCAATGCATCATTATATTATATCATATAATAATGATCTGAGTAAGTCCGTACTTGCGGGACTTGATCTCCTCCAGCTCCTTGGCAAGCTTCTCAGCCTTGTCCTGGGCCTCGTGAAGCCTCCGTTTCAGGTCCCCGATCTCCTCTTGCGCTTCGGACTTGATGTCGTTCGCAATCACCACCGCCGTCTGCAGGTCCGCCTGGAACTGTCGCCACTCCGCAGACTCCTCCTGAGAAAGACACAGAGAGAGTGTGTGTTGTAGTAGAGTCTGCGAGTACCGATGCTGACAGTAGTTTGGGCACTAGAAGGGGTAAACAGGTTACTCAGGAGCAGGAGTCTGATGAGGAGCAACAAAGAAAGAGGATCCGGGATATCCTTAATGCTCCCACAGTTGAGGAATCATTCCTGGGTTTCTCTGGGGATGATGGGTCAACAAGTGAAGAGGAGGAAGAAAACATCATGGATTGGTCTAAGGGAAGGAAAAAGGGCTACTCGAGAACAAGAGTCTGATGAGGAGCAACAGAGGAAAAGGATCCGGGATATACTTAATGCGCCCACAGACGAGGAATCATTCTTAGGTTTTTCTGGAAGTGATGGGTTAGAGAGTGATGAGGACGGAGATGATACACTGGACTGGACTAAGGTGAAAGAGGTACAAGCTGTATGTGTGGAGCCGATGTCCAGTGATACATTTGTGGGGTTCTCTGGTAATGAGGATTGGCAATCGGGGAATACGGCGGAGTCTTGGGGAGATCTAAGTCTTGACAGAAGATGGAGAAGTTGGAGGGATGGAAGTAGGAGTTCATGTGTGGGATCAAGAACACCTACAAGGTATAATGACGGGGCGGAGGTTAGCTCATCTTCTGATGATGATGTGTAAGATAAAAGTAGGCTCTGAAATGGGGACTCTTTGCAGAAGGCAAGGTGTTGGTTTATGTTCGTGCATTGGGTTCTTGTCGCTGCCTGTTTCGTGTTGGCATTGGGTCCTGGATCTACAGGTTGCTGCTTCCGTTCGTGTGTGTTTTCGACTCGGCTTGGATTTTCATGAGTGCTGACTTCTTCCTTCCTTGACTTCAGACCGGTTTGACGACGACGCTGCCTACATGTACTTTGGAACTTCACTGCTTTGGATTCTGCTTACTACGACCTCGGACTTCGTTTGACTACGCTTTCTTCCCTGCGGTTCTTTTGTTTGTTAACTGTTGAATTGCTGTGCTATTTTGTGTGACTCTCGGAGCGCTTTGTTATAATCCGGTTATTTTCTCCGGATAATCTGGATTATTGCTTCAGTTACCATTTTTGAACCAGGACTGGTTTTTGCCTTTGTGTTTTGACCAGAGACACTGAGTTAAGTGTCTCTGAGTCCTTTTTCTTTGTTTAATAAACTCTATTTTGAAACTAATTCTGAGTCTGGCCCTTTAAGGCGTCTGTGTCCTGACAGTGTAGGTCTTTTATTTCTCGCATTATTATTACTAATGACTATTATTATTATTATTATTATTATTATTATTATATATCCTATATATATATATATGCCAAGTTCTCAAACGTTCTGTGTATTTTTTAAAAAATACATTAAAACTGTACTTTTGGGGTCTGTTTCTGATACTATTGTTTAGGATTCCTATGTATTGTCTTCTTTTACCATTATAATATTCTATTATATTTTTCTTTCTCGTTATATATTATATGATAAGTTTCTTTTATTTATATATTATAATAATGTAGTATTATGAGTTATTAATATAACAGAATAATAATACTAATATATTATTAAAATACTATCATGAATATAGTAATACAATAATAACAGACACATATTTTACAATAGTATATTATTATTATTATTATTATTATTAGTAATAATAATAATAGCGACATGAGCCATCCACATGGTGCTGTGGCAAAGAAGGTGAAGGTGACCTTCCACTGTTGGTAATGCCATTTATATAATTATGATGATGATACAATAGACACATGTGTGCTGTGTTGTTATGTACATATAATTATATTAATACAATAGTAATATATTATTAATCCTACTACTAGTAATAATCATGGCAACATGAGCCATCCACATGGCACTGTGGCAAAGAAGGTGAAAGCGACCTCCCATGGTTGGTAACGCCATTTATATAATAATAATAATAATAATAATAATAATAATAATAACTTACCCGCAGTCGTCTGTGGAGGGTCTTGATCTCTCTTTCCATGTCATGCTTTTGGTCCTGAAGCTTCTTCACAGTGTCTGGGCAAAAAACAAATAAATACCTATTGATATCAACGTATTTAATCTTGTATATCTACATGGAAAGGATGACACTCATAGAGCTGGATAATAATACAGAATAAATAAAAAATAATGAAACATCAGCAAATACAGAAGAAATAAACCATAATAAAACGTCAACAAGAAGAACTGAAACGTAATAAAACATCAACAAATATCAACAAATAGAGAAGAAATTAAAATTATGTTTATATATAAAGGATAAAAATAGAAAAGGAAAAATCAAATAATGAAGCAAACCGAAAAATGTCTAAAATTATTTTAAAAATCAGTAATAAATCCTGTAAAATAATACAACCATTAATATATATCTACATGCTAGATAAAATAACACAGGAATATCTATCTATATATCTATACATATACACACACATGCATGTATGTTATTGGATAGATACAGATAGATCAGTTGTTCCCAATCTTTTTTTGACCAGGGACCACTCTCCAACGTTAGTACCAAAAGGGTTACAAATCGGTTTTTGGTCAACTTTAGAGTCGGATTGGTTATTTGGGATACTGATTCAGAAAATTGTATTGGATAGATTATATCAGCTCTAGTTTCTGATATAGAACATATGCCATCCAGTAGTCGCCATCTGCTCACCCACAGAAAATAAGCCTCGGCACTATAAGAGGGTTTCGCGAGACCAGTCGCTCTCACTGTAACTATGTAGTAACGGTGAGGCTACAGGTTGGGAACCACTGAGATAGACAGATCAAGACGGATAGATATAGGATAGATGGGATGGATGGATAGAGAGATATGACAGAGATAGGTAGATAAGTTAGAATGGAGATGGATAAATAAATCAAGATGGATAGATAGGAATTATTAGCTATAGATAGAGATGGATAGATAATTAGACAGATCAAGATGGAGAAGAGTTATTAGATCGATAGATAATCAAGATAGATCAAGACGGATAAAGTATGTTTGTGTGTGTGTGTGTATATATATAGATATATGAATGAATAATCCTCTCTAATAAATCATGCTGTGAAATCACGAGAACATCCATAGAACAGATGGAGTGTGGACGGACTGTGTAGATCTGTGGCGAGGAGGTCATGGTGGAGCTTGAGGGCCCGGTGCTGCTCCACCTCATCCTCCAGCTCAAAGAGGCGCTCCTTGAGCTCCCGCCCCTCTGCCAGGGAGCCCTCCAGCTCCGCGCCCAGCGTCCCCACAGCAACCGACAGCTCAGATGCCTCGCGTTCCGCCTCCAGCCGCACAGAGGCAAGCTCCGCCTCCAGCTGCAGCAGGGAAACAGGGAAAGGGGAGGAGTCACCATCCACCTAGGAGATTGAGTCTCCCATCTCTAGCGCCAACCCAGTTCCCACTCTCACCCATCCCGGTCTATCTATCCATCTCCATTCTATCTTATCTATCAATCATACATCTCTCTCTCTATCCATCCATTCTATCTATCCTCTATCTATCTATCTATCTATCTATCTATCTATCTATCTAATTATCTATCTATCCTATAACAACTCTATCCATCTCGATCTATCTAATAACTCCATCCATATCAATCAATCTATTTATCTATCCATATCTATCTATTCATATCTATCTATCTATCTATCTATCTACCTATCTATCTAATAACTCTATCTAATAACTATTGATCCATCTATCGATCTATCAAATAACTATCCATCTTGATCTACCTATATAATAACTCTATCAATCCATCTATCTAATAACTCTATCCATCTCAATATATCTTGTAACTCTATCAATCCATCTCATCTCAACCTACCCACCTACCCACCTATAGAATAACTCCATCACGATTGATCGATCTCTCCCCCCTGCCCCCTTGGTTACCTTCTCAAGGGCCTCCCGACTGCGTGCAGCCTCAGCCTTGGCGCGCTCCCTCTCCTCCTTGGCCTGTGCAGCCTGAGCCTGGGCCTCCTCCTTCTCAGCCCGTGCTCCCTCCAGCAGGCCCTGGATGTCCCTCTCCTCCATGCCCCCGCGGTGCAAGGCATACAGCTCGGCCAGCTTCTCCCGCTCAGCCTCTAGTGCAGCCTCCATCCGGGCCAGCTCAGCCCGCTCTCCGTCCCTCCCCAAGCGGCACTCCTCCAGGGCCAGGGCCAGGGCCCCATTGGCTTCGCGCTCGGCCTCCAGGGCCCGCTCTGCCAGATGCACTCGCTCCTTCAAGGCCGACACCACCGCCTGTGCCTCTGCGTGGTCCTGCTCTGCCATCTTCAGCGTGTTGCTCAAGTGCTGCTGCACCCCCAGCAGCTGCTCCCTCTCAAAGCGGGCATTCTCTGCCAGATCCACATAGCGCTGCTCCAGTTCCAAGTAGCGGTTGCTCTTTAGATCTCCCTCCAGGATGTAGACGATCTCACTCTCGTCCAACACAGACCGCAGGTACTCAATTTGCCGCCCGAAATGCTCCAGCTTGTCGCTCTGTTGACACAGCGACTCCATGAGGATCAACTTCTCCTCGCCGAGTCGCTCATTTTCACTATTCAATTCCTGGGTGATTTGCTGAAGGTCGGCCAATTCCTGAAGCGTGGCTTGAAGCTCCTCCGAAGTGCTGTGCTGGTTCTCCTCCATTTGGTGGATGCGCTCGGTCAACCCAGCCAAGGAGAGTTCGTTGTTGTCATTGCTGTTGTTGTTTCCCCCGTTTTCCGACTCAGAAGAGGAGGGGGCATCCAGAGCATCATCGCTGGAGGTCAAGGGGTGGTAGGCTTCGCTGCTCTCACTGTTGTCCAGAGAGTGGTGGCCCAGGAGGTCCTCCAAGGAGCCCTCAGCCGAAGGGGTCATCCGCTCAAAGCCTAGGGCATTCAAGCGGTCCTTCAGCATCCGGTTCTCACTCTTTAGTCGGGCCAGTTCTTCTCGGATGGAAGCCGCCTCGGGCTCGGCATGGGAGGGCACCTCTGTTCCCTCATTGGTGGTTCCTGACTGGCTCGAGAGGGGCTCAGCCTTCCCTCGCAGCTCCCCACGCAGCCGCAGGATCTCCGCTTCCTTTGCCTTGAGGGCAGCTTCTAAAGAGGACCGGTCGGCGGACATGATCTGCGTGTCTGATTTGGACTTGGGCAGGTGGGCCTCAGCCATGCGGGAGCGGGAGCGTTTGGCGGTCAGTGAAGTGGAGGAAGAGGAGGGTTCGCCGGGGAGTTTCTTGGAGGCTGAGGGGCGGGAGCGGAGGCGGTCCTTGGTGCCTGAGGAGGAGGCGCTGCGCTTGGCTGCCATATTGGGACCTGGAAAGAAGGGGGGATACCCAGCCCACAATGTAATCAACATAATAATATGATTTATAATAATAAAAGCAATATTATAAAAGAAGAATGGAATATAGTAACAGTACTATGTAACAAAATTTGAATAATTTTCTGTTCCTGGTTTGAAAGTGCTATTTCCTGTTTCACTGGGCAGTCCTTACTTTGAAAGTCATCATTCTACTCCAGAAACTTCGTCGTTTTTGTGGCTGCCATTTTAAAACTTTCGCGCAGACCACAAAAAACCTTTTCCACAATTTTACAACAGAGCCAATTAGGAAATGACATTTATAACCCAGGAACAAAAATCATTTGTTGGTATCAAGGCCTGTTTAAAGCAATATTCTCTCTACACAATGTTTTACTCCAGAAAGATTTACAAACCAACAGTATATCTATCTAATCACATTTGGTTTCCTCTTCCTATTATTTTTGGAATACTCCACCTAGTATGTTACTACTAGTGTAATATAATGATAATACAGTAGAGTCTCACTTATCCAACATAAATGGGCTGGCAGAACACTGGATAAGCGAAATGTTGGATAATAAGGAGGGATTAAGGAAAATCCTATTAAACGTCAAATTATGTTATGATTTTACAAATTAAGCACCAAAACATATCTTACAACAAATCGATAGAAAAAGCAGTTCAATACACGGTAACATAATGTAGTAATTTCTGTATTTACGAATTTAGCACCAAAACATCACAATGTATTGAAACAGCTGTGGATCCAGGCAGGAGGCAGACTGCATTGGATAATATAGAACATTGGATGAGCGAAGGTTGGCTAAGTGAGACTCTACTGTATATAATAATAATAATAATAATAATAATAATAATAATACAGTAATAGTAAAATTTACATCATAATATCATAATAATCTAATGTTATAATACAGTAATAAAAATAATAACACAATATAATACCAAAATAATAATACACCTATATAATAATATAACATGCTTATATAATATTACAATATAGTAATAATACAATATAATACCAAAATAACAATAATATAATTATACAATAATAGTAGTAATACATAATAATAATAATAATAATAATATGATAATATGATAAAATGCTTATGTTGTTGTTCATTCGTTCAGTCGTCTCCGACTCTTCGTGACATAGTAATAATAATACATATAATATAATGGCAATATACCTATAATATATTTATAATATAGTAATAATATTGTTCTTATATATACTTTAGTTATGTTATTGATATACCAATATAGCAATAACATAACTAAAGAATATATATAAAAACAATGATAGTATGCTTATATCATGTAATGTAGTAATAATACTACAATACAATATTAACACTATATCATATATTATATAATTTTAATATTATATAGTACATAACAATACCAATATAACAATAGAATAATATCAATAATATACAAGAAAAATAACCTACTGCCCTCCACTGTCATTCTTATCTATATATTGATCAATCTATCACCAACCATCCCTTTATCTATAGTCCATATCTACCAATCCTATCTATGCTCCCAGATAGATATAAAAGACAGACACAGGAGGGATATAGATCAAGAGATATGGACTATAGATAGATAGACACGATACCTATTGATAGATAGATATGGACTAGTGACAGATAAGACTGATGGATAAATAGAGATAGATACGATAGACAGACAGACAGACAGATAGGGGCTAGTGACAGATAGAGAGACAGATTGAGATCAATACAATAGATGGGCATAGATATGATATAGATTATTGATAATTATAGATATGATAGACAGATAAATAGAAACTGACCAATAAATAGATAAATAGGTAGAAATTATTGATATGATAAATACAAATTGACAGATAAATAAACAGATAGAGATTATTGATGGATAGAAAGATTGAGATCAACGTGATAGTTGGATAGAGATAGACAAGATAGATATAAATTATTATTATATATATATGATGGATATACACATAAATAGGAATTGACAGATAAATAGATAAACAGGTAGAGATTACTGATAGAGATCCATATGATAGATAGATGGAGATAGCTATGACAGATATAATTATTGATGATTACAGGTAGATAAGATAGATAAAAATAAATTGACAGATAAATAGATAAGCAGCTAGAGATTATTGATATAGAGCAATACTATAGATGGATAGAGATAGATACGATATAGATTACTGATTATTGTAGACAGATATGATAGAAAGATAAAGAGATAGAGATCTTACCTGTGAAAGTCTTGGCCTTACTCTCTGGGTTGCTGTTGTTTGTAGGATTGGCGGCAGAAGAGGGAGGAAGGGGCGGAGCAGTAGAGGTGGGGCAACTCTTCTTCCCTTTGACTCCGCCTCCTCCACCATTGCTGAAGGCCACTCCACCTGCCATTCCGGCTGCTAGGAGGTCATCGCTGCTCTTAGTCTGTAGTCAGGGGTGGGATAAAAGAGAAAAAGGTTTGGATTTGAAAGGAACAGGATAGAATCTTTTTTATTATATTACTGCCTGGCGATACCACGGTTATTTGAAAAAGGCATTGTTTGTTTTGGGGTGTTAGGTAAGATCATTTAGTTAATTAGAACAACAACATTTTATTATGGTCCAAAGACCATGGTGTGTTTGAATTCCAGTGTGCTGGAGGAGGTAGCTGCACTGCAAGGAGCTCCGTCCTCCCGTCCATAGACAGATTAGTCTCTTTAACAGACATTAATGTCTTCCCCCTCTTGCTGAAAGTATTCTCTCAGATGTTGATTTTAAATATTTAGAGTGCAGGAGGCTTCAGAGTTGCTGATAAGAACCCCTTTTGGTAGTTAACCATGGGGCAAAAGAAGTGCTAGAGAGAAACAGAGGTAACACTCCCCCAACAGCAAAACAAAACAAGATCGCTGATTTCTATGCAAACAATTTCTCGCTGAAAGTGATAATGTGGAATGTGAGTTAGATAAATTAACTACACTACTGGGGAGTGTTGTAAATAACTTTGACCTGCCAAACAACTCTAGCAGAAATAGAGAAATTGGTGTGCAAGCTACCGAGCTGGTGGATGTACTAAGCTACTCCCACACACTTCAACTTACTGTTACCACAGGCAATTGAAGAGGACCACCAGGAACTAGCCTTGGGTAAATCAATTCCAAGGAGTCTACTCTGCTACTACGTAAGATTGCAAACTCGTCAAACCAGGTGCTTCCCCCCAAGAAAGTTTGTTTGTCCGTTTGCTACTACAGAGGAACACTCCCTCCCTGGAATACTACCCACCTTGCCATCAGGCACCTACAAATCCTGCTCAAGAGAGAAGTAAAACAGATTGATCTCCATACAGTAGAAATGCTGAACTTTGATAACCACCAAACAAGGGTCATAATGATTTCCAGGTTATACAAATATATTCTACAGTAAAACCTGGAAGCTAATTGAATAACTGGGAATACTTATGGAATAAAGGATTTAAATTTTCAATCGCGAGGTCCATTAGCGAAAACATGTACGAAATATCCTATAGAAGTTACATAACACCTGAATTAATAGCTAAAATTGACAAAACCCAAAAGGGAGAATGCTGGAGATGTAAAGTGCAGAAAGGGACCTTTTCCTATGTTGGGTGGATGTGCAAGGTTAAAAATTTCTAGGGAAAGGTGACAAAATAAATCAATGAAAAGATTTCGAAAGAGGTGTGCATTTTGAAGGATGAAATTTGGAAAATTGTATGTTTTGATGCCTTAGAGAGGTGGCAACAGCACTTCAATATCATTTCTAACGAAGAGTTCCCGTATCCACCAATCCAATCTGCAGCCATCATAGAGACAACTGTCCCATAAATTACATCTGATGAAGTCAAGCAAACTATGGTAAAAATGAAGTCAAATAAGGCTACCCATCCAGATGATTTGCCTACTCCTCATATAGACCAATTCTCTTGCTCTGTTGACACTATGAAGATCTTCAAGAGCATTCTACATAATCAGTTGAGCAATACTGTCACAACAACAGCAAAACAGTATGGCTTCGTAAAGGGGTTCCACATGATCCTATATGAACGGTGTTGAGATCACAAAGGGTACCGGAAGAATACATATATACGATGCTGTACGCGAATCTGACAAGTGTGGTACAATGCTTAGCAAGAATTGGCAAGCCCTTCCCTGTTCAAGTTGGAGTCCATCATGGATTGGCTCTGTCGTCGTTGCTGTTCATACTATGCATGGACGCAATCAACAGGCATACAGAAACCGCATCCTGGGACACTGCTGTATGCTGACAATGTTATGTTAGCTGCTGAGTTGTGAACAGAGTTGCAGATCAAGTGCAAGTGTGGAAAAATAATTTGCAACATTTCGGACTACAACTCAACATTAGGCTTGGGCGGTTTCGTTCGTGAATTTCGTAATTCGTTATTAATTCGTATTTAAATTAGCTTACGATCCAATATTGAGCCATGCAGGTCTACTGTGAGGAGTAATTAAAAATCGAAACAATTTTTCCAATTTATTTCATATTGTTTCGTAATTGTTTCGTAATTGTTTCGTAATTATTTCCGTATGTCTGGTGCAAGTTTTATAGTTGTTGTTTGTTTTATCAGTGATAAAAAATAAATTATCACACCAACAGTCAACAACAGAGGGAGAGGGAAGCTTCAGAAGTTCCCCCTGTCCCATTTGGAGGGTTTTTTAGCATATTGCGCAATTGCGTCCGCCATTAACGAATCGATTCGTAATTTTACAAAATTTCGTATATTTCAAACTTTTTTAAAGGAAAATTTCGGAATTCTTTAAAAAAACGAAACGCAAGGGCCCCCCTAAAAACGAAACGAGTTTAGAACCAAATTTTTCCGTGGTTACCCAAGCCTACTCAACATCTCATAAACAGAGTCCATGAAATATGGACCAACAGTAGAGGATGGCTCCGTCAATATCAACAGCGCTGACCTCAACAAAGTGACCGATTTTAAATATCTCAGCACAAAGATCACCTCCACTGGTAACTTATTCTCGGATGCTCACGGGTGTGTAAATGCCGCATGGATGAAACAGAGAGCAACGACAGACATAAAGTGTGATAAGAAGATCCCAATCCACCTGAAATCGAAAATCTATAGGACGGTAGTGAGACCAGTCGCTCTATATGCCACCAAGTGCTGGTCGACTGCTAAGGCTGTTGAGAAAATTCTGCCCACTATGAAAACTCGGATGCTCAGATGGTCAATGGAAGTTACCCTGAAGGACAGGATCCCAAATGATACAATATGCTCCACCTTTGGCTGGAGCTGCTCTGATCGCCAAGAAGATGAAGGATGGTTTGGACATGTGCAACGCAGTGATGAGGACTCTGTGGCAAAAACCACTCTGAATATGGAAGTTGCAGGCGCCAGGCCAAGTGGCAGACCCAAATCTCACTGGTGCAAACGTTTGAAACGCAACATGGCTCAAGCAAGACTCACAACAAGAGATACGACCGATAGGAACAAGTGGAGAACAAGAAGCAAACCAGTCACCAGGCTCCTCAAGCCCCATCACCCTCTCCTCCTCGTGTTGATTCATGTAGGAACCAATGACACTGCTAGGCATACTTTTCAAAAGATCACAAATGATTTTCAAGCTCTGAGAACACAGCTAAAACAGTATAATGTACAGGTAGTATTTCCATCCCTCCCCCGCATTGTAAGACAGTGCTACAAGGGCCAGAAAAATAGTACAGGTCAATAACTGGCTCAGAATATGGTGTCAGCAGGAACGCTTTGGCTTCCTCAACCATGGCCTGCTTTTCCAGGAGGATGGCCTACTGGCAAAGGATGAGGTGTATCTCACAAAAGCAGGAAAACGCCTTTTTTTTGCTCACAGACTCGCAAACCTCATCAAGCACACTTTAAACTAGGTCCATCGGGGGAAGGGGACAACAGCCTTGCAAACAGTACTTTACTCATGACCTCAGGGAACCACCAAAAGGCTAAACAACGAGTTGCACAAACACAACAGTGACACAAAATAACATGGGATCATTCCCCCAAGTTTCAGAAATATTCATACATTCAGAAATATTCATACATTCAGAAATATTCATACATTCATACAAAATTCTCTAAAATCAGTAGAATCATAGAGTTGGAAGAGATCTTGTAGGCCATCCAGTCCAACCCCTTGCCAAGAGCAGGAATGCAATTTTCCTGCTCTTGGCAGGGGGTTGGACTGGATGGCCCACGAGGTCTCTTCCAACTCTATAATTCTACTAATTTTAGATATTTTTTTAAAAAAAATGAAAAAAAAAAGTATTTTAAAAACTTACAAGAGCCATGCACTACAACTATCAGTCAGTCCTCTTCTTTGCAGATTCAACCATTCATTGGAACTCCGGCTGGCTGCACATGTCAGATATCACATTGTAAGTATGAATTTGACAAATTTGATAGGACTTACAAGGACTAATGAAAAAATGCACACCCCTAGTAGGTATACAGAGAGAGTGAATGAGTGAGAGACAGACTCATATAAAAGAAGGCTAGACGGGCAAGAAAAAGAGTTGGACAGATCTGGGAAAGATCTTAAAAATGGACCATAAGAATAATATTCTGGTTAAATCAGAAGAGTTTGTGAACCCAAAAGTGATACATGGAAAACATTTTTGACATAAATACAGAAAGAGAAGGAGCATGATCATGGTAATATGATACGATCACTAACCTACCAACAATCTCAATAAAAAAACTAGAACTTTCTTGGTGGATATGCAAGGTAAATGACATAGGAATTGGAATGACTGGATGATGAGATTGGACAACGTTTTTATTAGGGGGCGTAATGTATGTTTTTAATACTATTGTTATGGTTTTAAATTACGTGTTCATGTTTTTTTAATGTTTTATGGTGTATTGGGCATCAAATTCTTGCCTCTGTAAACCGCCCTGAGTCGCCTGACGGCTGAGAAGGGCAGTATACAAATACAGTTAATAAATAAATAAATGAAATTATTATTAATAATAATTGAAGAAAATATTTAATGTAAAATAATCTGTTATAAAAATTCAGTTTAATTTCTATCAAAGAAGAACAGGAAAAGAATACGAAAAAGGACACTCCTGACTCTTTGCTCTGTGTTGTTGTAGGTTTTTTCTTTGCTCTGTGCTTCTACCATTGTGCCACAACTTTGTGCTTCTACCATTTTTAAATTGATCGTTCTTTTTATTGTTCCATATGAATGTGCATTTATACATTATCTGTTATTTATAAAGTAAATTTTCTTATTTTAAAAGACGTAACAAAAATGGGGTGGGGGATCAAGGGGCTGGAACAGATTAATAGCATTTCAATGCACTTCAATGCAATGTATTGCATCTGTCGCAAGTGTGCGAGGTGGAACCGAGAGCAGGGCCTCCCCAGATGATCTTAATATTCGAGGGTTCATAGAGGGAAATACATTCGGGCAGGTAAGCTGGGTAGGAACTGTTTAGGGCTTCATAGGCTAAAGCCAGCACTTTGAATTGTGTTTGGTAGCTGACTGGCAGCCAGTGGAGCTGGCGTAACAGGGGGTTGTATACTCCAGTGAGTAATCTGGCTGCCGCCCGTTGGACCAATTGAAGCTTCTGAAGAGTCTTCACAGGCAACCCCACGTAGAGGGCATTGCAGTAGTCTATACAGGATGTAACCAGAGCATGGACTACAGTGGCCAAGACTGACTTCCCTAGGTACGGGCACAACTGGCGCACAAGCTTTAGTTGTGCTAAAAATTCCCTGGTCACTACCAAAACCTGGGATTCCAGGCTCAGCAATGAGTCCAGGATCACTCCCAAGCTGCGAACCTGAGTCTTCCAGGGAGTGTAACCCCATATAACACAGGCTGTAACCCTATACCCTGTTCGGCCTTACAATTGACCAGGTGTGCCTCTGTCTTGTCTGGATTCAATTTCAATTTGTTCACCCTCATCCAGACCATCACAGCTGCCAAGCACCAGTTCAGGACCAGAACAACCTCCTTAGCAATAGGTGGAAAGGAGTAGCAGAGTTGGATATCATCTGCATACAGATGACATCCAACTCCAAAACTCCAGATGATCTCTCTCAGTGTCTTCATGTATATGTTAAACAACATTGGGGACAATATTGAACCCTGCGGGACCCCACAAGACAAAGGCTGTAGGGCTAAGCAGGTGTCCCCCAACAACACCTTCTGGGAATGGTCCTCCAGGAAGGACTGGAGCCACTGTAAGATAGTACCTCTGAGCCCCATTCCCGCGAGGTGTCCCAGAAGGATACCATGGCCTATGCTATTGAAGGCCGCTGTGAGGTCCAGGAGAACCAACAGGGACACACTCCCCCTGTCCAGTTTCCTACACAGATCATCAATTCAATTACAGGTCAAAAATAAACTGGATGAATCCCAGTAGACTTCCTCACCTATGACTAGAGCAGGGGTCCTCAAACTAAGGCCCGAGGGCCAGATACGGCCTGCCAAGGTCATTTACCCGGCCCTCGCTCAGGGTCAACCTAAGTCTGAAACAACTTGAAAGCACACAACAACAATCCTATGTCATCAGCCAAAAGCAGGTCCGCACTTCCCATTGAAATATGTTTATATTTGTTTAAATTGTTCTTTATTTTAATTATTGTATTGTTTTTAAGTGGGGTTTTTTTTTTTTTGCACTACAAATAAGATACGTGCAGTGTGCATAGGAATTCATTCATGTTTTCTTCAAATTATAATCCGGTCCTCCAACAGTTTGAGGGACTGTGACCTGGCCCTCTGTTTAAAAAGTGTGAGGACCCCTGGACTAGAGGATCAAGCCCAGCATGACCAAAAGTCATCATGGATAGTGGCTCTAAATAATGTGTTGGCCAAAATTGGCCTGCCTTTACAATTTCTGAACGATCTAGGACCTAAGGCAAAACAAGTGCACTCGAGATATCTATGTTCAATTGGAACTAGCAAGCATAGGTAGGTCTTCTGCCACAAGGTTTTTAGCTTCCCACAAAAGAAATATTCATTTAGAACACTATCCGACTATTCCACTTCCGCCACCCTCAAGAAGAATATATACTAGGGCTAGGTTTGAACAACTCAGTATTATGACGCAAGCTGGGCGTTATTGTAACATCCCAAGAAGTGAGAGATTCTGCGTATGGGGAGAACCTGTGGAAGATATCGAACATTTCTTAATTAACTGTCCAGCATATATTGAACTGCAATACAGATATTTACATCCAATATTATCCAACTGAAGTCCCCCAACAGAAATGATCTTCTGACATTCCTCTTGCAAAGTCAGGAAAGATCCACCATAATTAGAGTAAGCCTGTTTATTCTGAAAGCTATCAAGAAAGGAGCACATTTCCTGAAAGAAGAACCAGGAAAACATGATTCTGACTGTAAATAGAAGGTCAGTTGCTGTCCTCTCCTTTTTTGCCTTGTCTTTTACCCGTGTTATATTTTGAAATGCTCATATGACTGGTCAAATAAATAAATAATAATTATTATCATTACACAGATCATCCACTAAGGCGACCAAGGCTGTTTCAGTTCCATGACCCGACCTAAAGGCAGATTGTGCCGGATCTAGATAATCAGTGTCATCCAAGAATACTTGGAGTTGCGAAGCTACCACGTTTCATGACTTTGCCCAAAAAGGGGAGATTGGAAACTGGCCAAAAGTTGTTGAATTGAGTGGGGTCCAATGATGGTTTCTTCAACAGTGGTTTTATTACAACGTATTGTCGAAGGCTTTCATGGCCAGAATCACTAGGTTGTTTTAAGTTTTTCAGGCTGTATGGCCTTGGTCTAGAGGCATTCTCTCCTGACGTTTCGCCTGCTTCTTTTAAGCTGGCTGGAATCTTGCCTTCCTGTAGGGAGACATTAACCACCACCTTCATCTACTTGGCCGACCCCCCTCTGGCTTCCTTTATCAGCCAGGATAGGCAGGGGTCTAAGATGCATGTGGTCGCTCTCGCCTCTCCAAGGATTTTGTCAAGGGAGCTGCACCAACTGAACCCATCAAACTCGGACAGGTAGATGCTCATGTTACATCCTCAGAGATTGCCATTAACATGGCATCAAGGTCGGAGCTGATCAAAGCAACTTTATCCACTAAAAATGAGCAAATGTTTCACAGTGAGCTGCTAAACGGTCAAGGATCCCATCTTGTGAGGCAAGATTTAACAAACCTCTGACCAAAACAGATCAGCTGGACAGTTCTTTGTGGATACAATGTTGGCAGCAAAGAAATTTTTTTGAGGTGTTGATTGCCACAGCATATGCCTTTAGATACAGTCACAGCCATGTTCGGTTTGACTCGTTGCACCTAGTATGCCATGTGCACTCTAGTCTCTTCTTAATTTGTTTAATCGCTTCCAGCTCCTCGTTGAACCAAGGAGGTAGTTTAGCTCTGTTATTCCAGGGGACGTTCCGGAGCAATCATGTCTACAGCCCTAGTCATCTCCCTATTCCAAAAAGTGACCAGGGCATCAACAGGATCACCTACTGAGGTGGTGGGAAACTCCCCAAGAGCCGCCAGGAATCCCTTGGGATCCATAAACCTCCTGGAGCAGACCATTTTAATTGGTGCTCCACCCCTGCAGAAGTTAGGGGGAGCAGTAAGCCTAAACCTGATCAGTTGATGGTTGGTCCATGGCAATGGAGTGATAGTCACCTCCTCCACACTGCCAGCAACCTTCCATCCATGGCAGAAAACCAAATCCAGTGTGTGCCCAGCTCTGTGGGTAGGGCCATATACCAGTTGGGATAGATCCATTGTTGCCATGATGGCAATGAAGTCCTGAGCTGCTCTCGACAGAGTGGTCTCCGCATGGACACAGACGTTCCCATCACTACAAGCCATTGGGATTCCAGTGCCAGGCCCGAGACCACCTCGGCTAGCTCAGGCAGGGTGACTGTAGTGCAGTGGGGTGGTTGGTACACTATCAGACAAAGCTGAGAGAGATTACACCCCCCCCCCCGCCTTGTCCCACCAGGTCCCCTTAATGCACGCCAGATCTGTACGCTCATCCAGCATCAACTCCTGAATGATGGCTGTTTTCTCAGTTACAGAACTGGTGTTCAACAGCACCACCCTTAATCCAGAGGGACCACCAACTTGGGTACTCAGTTTTACCGTGTGTCATGATCTTATGTCATCCAACTATCAAACTTCCAGTCATTCTGACACAGAGCACAAGGCCATGGGCCAAAAGGGAGGACAGGGCATATGAACAAGCCATAAAACTCAATTACCTTGAGGTGGGAGGATAGCGGGCTCTGGAAAGGGGCAACCTCCAGGCGCCAGGACTCTTGAGTGATTTATGATATTGTAGCTATGCCTATATAGAAGGGCAGTAGCGCTAGACTCTTGTATTCCGAACAATAAATAGGTATGGTATCTTCAACCTATGTACGTCTTGGCATGTTCTATCTTTCAAGAGAAGACTAATTCACAGCAACACATGGAAGTAAAAATACAATTAAAACATTTAGCATATAATATAAAAAAACATACAAAACCACTAAAACAATAAAAACACAGAAGGAGAACCTGAACCAGGGGAGGAAGAACAAGGCTACAGCACTAGCAGCAAAGCAGCAGAAACAACTAGGGCCCCCCTTGGAGACCCCCCAGGACAACTCATCAGACAACAGAGAGCTCTTGGGAAATGAGGCTTGCCTGGAGTAATGTGCATTGGCATCCAGGCAGCAGGAAAACGGCGAGCCAAAGCAGCAGAGACTGGCAGCTATCCTTCCCCACGCCAGGCAGCAAGGAAGCAGTGCTTCAAAACAATGGTGAGCGGCACCAGCTCCCCCTTCTGGCTGAAAGTGTGACTGAGCAAGGAGGGGACTGGAAAAGACTTGACAATAAATGCAATTTGGACTCAGGGTGTACAAAATCTATAATGAAGCCTGAGACAGCTGTTAGGATGGGATTGGCCAAGGTAAAGCTCCACTCCCCGATAACCTTTGTACAAATGGATGGGAGTGAAATGAAGGATGAACTTGGTAAATATAAATCTGAATGTGTATTGCTGGGGGTGGGAGAGCATCGGGAGGCTATCTCTTTCATCATCATGCCCATGGCCAGATTTTCCCTAGTCCTAGGTTTAGACTGGCTGAAACTTCACAATCCCATGGTGAAATGAAGGAAGGGAGAAATAAGTTTCACAGATACTGCTTGTAAGGCTAATGGGCGAGACAAATGTCAGCCTCTGGTTTGAGTGCAAGGGAGTGGGGAGGGGCTGTGATGGGGTGCAGCACACTCACTCCTTCACCACCGGAGGGAGAGGGAAGGGGGGCGCATAGGCACCAGAACACATTACAGCCTCAGGAAGCCCACACAGCCCAACAGAGAAAGGGGGACTGGGAGGGGTGGTTGCAGAGAACAGCGCACTCACTCCTTAACCATGGGGGGGGGGGGAGGGAGACAACAGACATCAGAACACATGCCAGAATCAGAGAGCCCTCAAATCCCAACTGAATATGCAGACTTAGCAGAGGTCTTCGATGAGAAGGAGAGTCACAAATTGCTCCCTTACCGAGACACACACTGTGAGATATAAAACTTGCCCAACACCCCGATGCCTAAACAATGAACCTACCCCATGGCCCCCAGAGAGAGGGTGGCACTGAAAGAATTCCTTGACAAGAATTTGGCCAGGGCTTCATTCGGCTCTCTATGTTGCCCTTTGGTGCACCAGTCTTCTTCAAGGGAAAAAAGATTATTTGCTGAGGCTGGTGATGGATTATAAAAATTTAAATGCAATCAGTGCCACTCAGATTTACCCCCTCCCCTTGACTAAGGACATGCTGTCACAACTCAGCACAGGCAAGATCTTCACCAAATTGGACCTGAGGGAGGCATTTCACTGCGTGAGAATACAGGAGGGAGATCAGTACAAAACAACAATAAACACAGTGATGGGAATGTTTGAATTTCTAGTAATGGGTTTTGGTCTAAAAATGGATCTGCAATGTTCCAAACTCTCATCAATGAAGTGCTAAGGGAACACCTAGTTAAAGGTGTGCTCTGTTATCTGGATGATGTCCTCATATTCACACAGGACCTTCAATCACATGTTAAGCTAGTTACAACTGCTCACTAACCAATTGTATGTCAAACTACCAAAGTGTGCCTGCCACCAGGAAAAACTTAACTACCTAGAATACAGGATATCAGTCCAAGGCATTGAGATGGATCCCAGAAAAGTGGAGGCAATAGTGGGGTGGAAGCCTCCCCAGAACCAGGAGACAGCTACAAAGCTTTCTGAGATTTGCAAACTTTTACAGGCAATTTATGTCCAACTTTGCCCAAGTAGCCTTACCCCTCACTGACATGCTCAAAACAAAGAAAAGGGGAGGGGGAGGGCAAATGGAAGGCAAACCTAAGCCAGGCACCAAATTGCATGGAGAAGGAAGCCCAAGAGGCTTTTGAAACACTAAAATTCCTCATGAGCTCAGAGCCCATGCTGAAACACCTAGTCACCCACCACCCTTTTGTCATACGAGTGGACGCCAGTAACGCAGCCACGGACGGAGTATTACTACAGAAGGATGACAAAGGCAATTTGAACCCATATAGTTATCTCTCCTGAAAAGTTAATGCAACAGAAATACACTGGCCTACTTGGGAAAAGGAAGCAGCAGCTGTCAAATTTGCTTTAGAAGCCTGGAGGCACTTTTTGGAAGGGTCCTCTAACAATTTTGAAGTATACACTGATCACAGAAACCTAGAAGTGCTCCAAACACCAAGCAAAATGACCCCAAAGCAAATGAGGTGAGCCAAATTCTTCACTAAATTTAACTTTGAGTTGAAATACCTTCCTGGGAAAGAAAACTTCCTAGCTGACAGCTTATCCAGGCTGCCACAACACATTACAGATAAGCAAGACACAATAGGGGCAATATTTACGCAAACCCAACTAGGAATAGGGGTGGTCACAAGAAGCCAAGTAAACAAAGAGGCCAGAGCCTGAGGCCATGCTGCCTTCAGAGGGGGAGATTAGGGATCCCTGGCTCAGAGAACACTATCACGAATTGGATTACCAGGACAGGGTGTGACTAAAAGGCATCAAAATTTATGTCTCTGTGGACCAAAGGAAGTAGGTCCTTCAAGATCATCACGACAACAAAACAGCAGGACACTTTGGATTTGTAAGAACTCTTCATTTGATGAGGAGGAAATATTGGTGCCCATTCATGAGAAAGCATGTGAAAGCATATGTCCATCAATGTCCTGTCTGCGACACAGCAAAGGGTCGTGGTGAGGAACCATCAGGGCTCCTGCATCCACTGGAGACTCCCCCAGAGCCCCCTTGGAACACATCAGCATTAGTTCTGGGAAAGCCACAATTTGGGTAGCAGTAGACTTACTCTCCAAGCAAGTGCATTTCATTCCATGCAAAAGAATGTCTAGTGCAGAGCAACTGGCACAAATGTTCATTGAAAATTGATACAAGCACCATAATGGGGCTCCTTCTAAGGTCATCTCAGACCAGAGCTCGGTATTTGTGTCCAGGTTTTGGAAAACGTTTCTATGCCAATTAGCAGCTAAGCAAGCCCTCAGCACAAACCCAGACTGATGGGCAAACAAAGAGGATCAAGCAGGTGCTGGAGCAATACCTGAGATGCTACACAAACTACCAGCAGGACAATTGGTCGAAATATTTACCACTCAGTTTGCAGACAATAATTCTGTTCATTCCAGCACAGGGCACTCACCATTTGAGATAGTTTATGGTCACAATCTCCGTACCTTGCCAACCCCAGAGGTCATCCAGTCAGGCCCAGTCCCCTTCACATAATGGATGGCACACATCAAAGATGCAAAGCCAGTAATCACGCAAGCAGCTTACAAAAACCAAGCAGAAAAACGCAGGAAACCAGGCTGGGACCTGAAGCCAGGCCAGAAGGTATACCTCTCCACCAAATACTTAAAAAGTAGACAACCTACCAAGAAACTGGCAGCCAGGTACATTGGGCCCCTTAAAGTTAAAAGGTTGGTCAATGAAGTGACCGCAGAACTAGGAATTCCTAAGACCTACAGAATTATTCACCCAGTATATCACTTCAGCCTGCTCAAACCAGCTCCCGAAAGCAGCCAATGGCACCCAGTCAACCCTCCACCCCTGCCCATCATGATAGGGGGCAACCAACATTACAAGGTAGCAGAAATTTTAGGCTCCAGAATTTGGAGAAACATCCTACAGTATTTCGTTTGGTGGAAACATTCCCCCCCCTTACCCCCCCCCCCCCCGGTGAATCTGAATGGGTAAAGAAATCTGACATAAAAGAGGCTGTGCTCATTAAGAGGTTTCAAACACAACACCCACAAAAACCTCCAAATCATGGAGAGGGAGGACTGTTTTTGGAGGGGGCATGATGTCTATCTCTATCATCCAACTATCAGCCATCAGCCATTCTGACACAGAGCACATGGCCATGGGCCAAAAGGAAGGACAGGACATATGAACTCAATTGCCCTGAGGTGAGAGTATGGTGGGCTCTAGAATGTGGAAAGGGGCAACCTCCAGGCACCAGGACTCTTGAGTGATTTACGATATTGTAGCTAGGCCTATTTATTTATTTATTTATTTATTTAGCGAATGTGTAACCTGTCCTTCTCACCCCCGAGGGGGGACTCAGGTCGGCTTACAACCAGCAACCATTTGATGACAGATTCATAAATAACAATTGCAATTAAAATAATAATTAAAACATTAAATTATTAAAACATTCATTTAAAATCACAGAAATTCAAATCATAGTCCAGGTCAAGCCAATTGTCAGTAACACTGGGTCAGTATCAATCTCAAATGCTGCATCTATTGTTCGAACGCTTGGCCCACAACCGTGTTTTAAGTTGTTTTCTAAAGGATAAGAGGAAGGGGGCTGATCTGATGTCACTGAGACAGGAGTTCCATAGATGAGGGGCCATCACTGAGAAGGCTCTGTCTCTCGTCCCTACCAGTCACATTTGCGAGGACGGTGGGACCAAGAGCAGGGCCTCCCCCGACAATCTTAACCTTCATGGTGGTTCATAGCGGGAGACACGTTTGGACAGCTAAACTGGGCCAGAACTGTTCAGGGCTTTATAGGCTAAAGCCAGCACTTTGAATTGTGCTCGGTAGCAGACTGGCAGCCAGTGGAGCTGGCACAACAGAGGGGCTGTTGAAGCTTCCGAACAGTCTTCAAATCCAACACAGACTGCGTTGAAGTAATCTATTCGGGATGTAATAAGAGTATGGACTACCAACTGTGCACAAGTTTTAATTGCACAAAAGCTCCCCTAGCCGCCACCAAGACCTGGGGTTCCAGGCTCAACGATGACTCTAGGATCACTCCCAAGCTGCAAACCTGTGTCTTCAGGGCAGAAGTGCTAGACTCTTGTATTCCGAACAATAAAGTGGTATGAAATCTTCAGCCTATATGTACGTCTTGGTGTGGTCTTTCTTTCAAGACAGGACTAATCCACAGCAGCATAGTGGGAGATGAGAAACCTTACACCATGTCAGGAGACTGTTTTAGAGCTATAAGAACTCTCTCTTTCCCTAGGCCGAATTGGTGGTCTCCATTTCTCATTTCTCTCCCTCCCCAATATAACTTCTATCAGGCCCCCTTGACCACTGGAACTTCTCCTTCCCCCAACATGCCCCACTCTCCCGTTCTCATCCCAAGGTCCCAATGTTGGTGTAATAACTCTGCATTACTAGCTAACTTTGTTCCCCATTCTTTCCTTCTCTCTGCCCTGCAATCTCTATTTATTTATTTACTCCAATAAAGTGCAATTGCAAAAATAAAGTGCAGGGAGCTCAGGAGCAGGATGGATAGGTCTAAAAAAATCTATAAAGTGCAAGGCAGGCTATTTGATATTACATTTGGGGCCATTCATTAAATACAATGCCAGCAAGGGACCAGTCTTAGCAGCAAGGATGATTCAATGTAGGCACCAAGATTCAGCAGCATAGATAGTTCAATAATAGCAACACTAATATCAAATAGTATTAACACCTCCCAACATCCCTACCACCCCCCCTCTCAATAGAACCATGAATGGAATGAAGTAAACCAGGCCAGCAGCATTCCGCAGGAGGCGTGTCTGCATTTAAGATCATTTCTTTTACAAATATAATTAGTAGACTTGCAAAGTGGGTTAACGAAGGGAGACCAAGAGGCCCTTCCTAAATTCCTTATTATTATTCCAGACTCACAGTTAACCAGAATGCAAGTGAAATTATCATGAGGTTTAATTATACCACACTTTTCTCTCCACAAGAAGACTATTATGTTGCTATTATTATTATTGACTTACAGCTAACCCAAATGCAAGTCAAATTATGATTATAATATAATATTTTGTATTACACTAGCCATCCCCTGCCACGCGTTGCTGTGGTCCAGTCTGTGTATATGTGTTTTGTGTGTGTGTATATATTTGTGTATATATGGTTTTGTGCATACATTGTAATGTATTTTTTTATTTTTTTTTTGGCTTTTTAAGTCTCTTCCACTATGTTTTTCTGTGCTTTTATGAGTGATGGTCACTCGTTGGCCTGATAGGTGTATTGTGTCCAAATTTGGTGTCAATTCGCCCAGTGGTTTTTTAGTTATGTTAATCCCACAAATGAACATTACATTTTTATTTATATAGATTATTAATTTATAGACTTACAGCTAACTGGAACACAAGCCAAATTACTAATATTATACTAGCTGTCCCCTGCCACGCGTTACTGTGGCCCAGTCTGTTGATCTGGAAAATAAAGTAATGAGAAAGTGTTGGTTTCTAATATATGTAATTTCTTTATGCTTGTGGGTAAACAGTATTTCTTGCTGTTTCTTTGTCAGTGTTGATGTGGAGATTGTCTGGTTTGCCCACCGTGGAACATGCAAGATATCATTGTTCTTCTTTAAGAGTCCCTTTCAAGTCTATGATACTATATCTGTGTGTGAATCATATTTATCTATCTATCTAATTTATGGTTGGATGGCTCTTTGTCAGGAGGACTTTTAATAAGGTTTTCTTGCCCTGATGAAGGGAGTTGGATTGGATCGCCTTAAGTATTTTCTGTTGGTCATGGAGGTTCTGTGTGGTGAGTTTGCCCCATTTCTGTCATTTGTGGGGTTCAGAATGCTCTTTTATTGTAGGTTAACTGTGAATCCCAGTGACTACAACTCCTAAATGTCAAGGTCTATTTCACCCAATCTCCATCTGTGTTCATATTGGGGCGTATTGAGTGCTTGTGCCAAGTTTGGTCCAGATCCATCATTGTTTGAGTCCACAGTGCTGTCAATGCCCACCAAACCCTTCTAGTATTTTCTGTTAGTCATGGGAGTTCTGTGTACCAAGTTTGGTTCAATTCCATCATTGGTGGGGTTCGGAATGCTCTTTGATTGTAAGCAAACTATAAACCCCAGCAACTACAACTCCCAAATGACAAAATCATAATTTTTGAGTGATGGTCACTCCTTGTGTTGTGACACGTTTTGTTGCCAAATTTGGTGTGATTTCGTTCATTGGTTCTTTTGTTTTTAAGGTACTCGTTATGCACAGAGCATTTATATAGATATAGATTATTATTAAAGATTATCAACAAATCATATTATTATTATTATTTTGTCCCAGTGAACCAAAAGGCAAGACAAATTATTATTCTATCATTATCATCATCATCATCATCATCTATTATTATTATGATAGACTCCACCTAAGCAGGAGGCAAGCCAAAGTATTCTTATATTGTTATTGTCATATTATATGAGGATGATGATGGTGGTGATGATGATGACTCTCAGCTAGGCAGGAGGCATGCCAAATTATTAAATTCTATGATGCTATGATATATTCTTATCCTATGATACGATGAGAATGAGCTACTGGCTCGGCTGCGGCCTTGCTTACCTTGAGCAACGGCGTCCCGGCCTTGAGGGCCTTGGAGGAGGCAGGAATGGAGGCGGCGCCTTCGGCCTTGCTCTTCTCGGCTGCGGCCTTGCTGTTGCTGCTGTTGGTGCTGGCGGTGCCGGCGTTGGCCTTGGGCGCGGCGCTGGAGGCCCGGCTGGCCGCCTTCTTCATCCTCGGCACCCTCCTTCCCTCTCGACAGGCATTTACCAACTCATCTGGGGAAAAGGACCACTCTGCGCATGTTCACTAAGACCCCCTCCGTGAGGAGAGCTTTGCGCCGCGCATGCTCATTAGCGCCCTCCATGGGCGTGATTCCGACTGTGCATGCTCAGTAAGAGCCCTCCAGGGGAGCTCTTTCTACTCGGTCGCCCTGCGCATGCTCAGTAAAGGCCCTCCCTGGAAGTTAGGAACACCGCGTTTGCTCAATAAGCGCCCTTCATGGGCGTGATTCCTACTGCGCATGCTCAATAAGCCCCCTCTGTGAGGAGGCTTTGCAGTTCTTGCTTAATTAGCGCTCTCCATGGAAGTGATTCGTACTGCGCATGCTCACTAAAAACCCTCCAGGGGAGCTTTCTACCGCGCAGGCTCAGTAGGGGGCCCTTAAGGGCGGCTATTCACCCTGCGCATGCTCAGTAAAGGCCCTCCTAGAGGCGAGGTACACCAGCGCCACGAGCCTCAGGTGTTAATCATGACAGCATTCCAGAGGAGCTTCTCCCCCCGCGCCTTTCTTTTCCAGGCGCTCGATTTCTGGTGGAAGACAAAGGGAGGGTGGATAACGCCCACCCCGCGCGCATGCGTGCTTCCAATCGTCTAAGCCGTGAGTGAAGTCCCGAACTGACAGGTCGCAAGCGACGGGCGCGCATGCTTGTTTTGCTTTAGACGCAAGCCTGACTGTATAGTGCGCAGGCGCGGATTTCCGAGCGAGGGGGCGTGCCGAACCGCCCCTGGTGCGCACGCGTGCTTCCTGATTGCTGGAGTTGGTAGCCGAGTTACATTCTGCGCAGGCGCAGTGTTGTTAGGAGGCGCAAGAGACACTCCTGAGATTTCGCCCCCACTCTTTGCGCGTAGGGAGCCTCTGGTGGGGCAGTGGGTTAAACCGCTGAGCTGGTAAACATGGTGACTGACAGGTCGCCGGTTCAAATCCGGGGAACGGGGTGAGCTCCTGCTGTTAGCCCCAGCTTCTGCCAACCTAGCAGTTCGAAAACATGCCAATGTGAGTAGATCAATAGCGGTTTACTTACTTAGGCGATCCCTCGTAGTCCGAGGATGATGGTCCTCCAAGTGTAGTGTCCTGGCGGTGGGTTCGTAGGTGACTGTGGAGCCTTATTCTTGATCTGCATGTTTTCCCGCAGTGTGAGCATCGGTTACCAGGTGGAAGGTGGTCTCGGTCGGGGTTGGCTTGACACGCCTTCCTCTTGGCACGTTTCTCTTTTGCCCTCCATTTGTGCCTCTTCAAATTATACAGCACTGCTGGTCACAGCTGACCTCCAGCTGGAGCATTCAGGGGATTCCCAGTTCTCAAGAGTTTTTAAGGTTGGCTTTGAGCCCATCTTTAAATCTCTTCCTGCGTACCCACATTCCATTTTCCGTTCTTGAGTTCGGAATAGAGCAACTGCTTTGGGAGACGGTGGTCGGGCATCCGGACAACGTGGAGTTGATGGTGGAGGACCATCACTTCAATGCTGGTGGTCTCTGCTTCTTCCATTTGTCTGCTTGTCTTCCCAAGAGATTTGCAGGTTTTTTCGGAGGCAGCGCTGATGGAATCGTTCCAGGAGTTGCATCAATAGGGGTAATAGGGTAATAATATGATAACTGGGTCCGGAAGCTCCGAGAGTTACGGAGATGCCGCATTGCTCCTTCAGGAGCACTGTTTGCGCAAGAGAGACCTATCTAATGTAAGCCAGGCCGGAGACAGATAATACAGAAGGAATGTAAGAGTTCTTTAAGGGTGAAACCCTAACCCTGAACTGTGCCATAAGCATAAGCCTAACCCCTCACCCAAACTGTAAACCTTACCTTAACCCTTACGCTAATCCTAAACCGTACCCTAACCGTAAACCCTTATCGTAACCCTAACCCAAACACTAAACCTTACTCTAAGCATCCCCTCCTTTCTATCCTTCCTTCTCTCCCCCCACTCTCCCTCCACCCCCTCTCTTCCCTTATTCACAGCCACCTTTGCGGCATCTCCGTAACGCTCAGAGCTTCTAGACCCAGCTATCATACTATCACCTCAATACAGAGGGAAGGTAATGGCGCTCCATGCCGTCATGCCGGCCACATGACCTTGGAGGTGTCTACGGACAACGCCAGCTCTTTGGTTTAGAAATGAAGATGAGCACCTATCCCCAGAGTCGGACACAACTGGAGTTAATGTCAGGGAAAACCTTTACCTTCGCATGTGTGCGAGTTTAACCCTTCAAAACCATTCAAGACTCATTCAGAGCAGCAACAAGTTGTTGTTTATTCATTCAGTCTCTTCCGACTCTTCGTGACCTCATGTACCAGTCCACGTCAGAGCTCTGAGTCGCCTCTGGGCTGAGAGGGGAGGTATATAAATATAGTAAATAAATAAATATGGGCACCCCCAGCTCCTTCAAGGTCAAGCCAGTCCCTTCAAGGATCCCATCCATCCATCTTGCCCTTGGTCCCTCTTCCTTTTTCCTTCCATTTCCCCCAGCATCATTGTCTTCTCTAAGCTTCTCATTATGTGGCCAAAGGACTTCATCTTGGCCTCTACTGTCCTTCCCTCCAATGAGCAGTCAGGCTTTATTTCCTGAAGTATGGACTGGTTGGATCTTCATGTGGTCCAAGGCACTCAGAATTTTCCTCCAATACGTCTATCTTCCTTCGCTCAACCTTCCTTATGGTCCAGCTCTCACATCCATAGGTTACTACTGGGAATACCATTGCTTTAGCTATGCAGACCTTCATTGCCAGTGTGATGTCTCTATTCTTAATTATTTTATCGAGATTGGTCATTGCTCTCCTCCCAAGAAGGAAATGTCTTTTGATTTCCTGACTGCAGTCTGTGTCTGCAGTAATCTTCCTTCCTAAAAACACAAAGTTTATCACTGCCTCCACGTTTTCTCCCTCTATTTGCCAGTTATCAATCCGTCTGGTTGCCATCATCTTGGTTTTTTGGATGTTTAGCTGCAACCCAGCTTTTGCACTTTCTTCACCTTGGTTATCAGGCTCCTCAGTTCCTCCTCGGTTTCAGCCATCAAAGTGGTATCATCTGCATATCTAAGTTCTTACTGTTGCTATTTGGTCCTTATACAGATTCCTCAGGAGACAGACAAGGTGATTTGGTACACTCATGCTGCCAAGAACTTGTCATAATGTATTATGATCCACACAGTCAAAGGCTATAGAATAGTCAATAAAACAGAAATAGATGTTTTTCTGAAATCCCTTGCCTTTCTCCATTATCCAGCGGATATTAGCAATTTGGTTACTCATTCCTCTGCCTTTCCTAAACCCAGCTAGAAGACATACAATTAATTCCACACAGAAAAAAAATCAAATGATGATATTTCCTTATTTTCAAATCCATCTTGCTTTATTAAGTATTGATTTTCCTCAAAATACCTTTAAAATCATCCATTTTTGCCAAACCTCTGAATGAGAACAAGCTCTACAGCTATTCACAGGATCCATAGCTATCTTTTTCATTAATATTTCATCGCCATGATTATTTCCCAAAATAATAATTAATCAGCACTACGTTAAATAGCTTGTTTATAAACAAATATTACTATCTTTAATTAGAACGGAAAGGACTGTGAAGACCGATAACAATCTATTTAACATTTCGTACAAATGAAGGCCCTGGGTTTGCCTCATTAAATGAATTGTAATACAATTCATTGAATGTGTTTTGATCGATGAGTCGAAACGTAATTTATTTCAGTTAATTGAACTTTAATTCATTTGGATCAATTAATCATAATTCATCTTGATCAATGAATTGAAATGTAATTTATTGAAATTAATTGAACTTCAATGTATTTGGATCAATTAATCATAATTGGTTTCGATCCATGAATCGAAACATTCATTTCAATTAATTGAACTTTCATTCATTTCAATCAATCAATCCAAATTATAATTCATTTCCTTTGATTAATTCAAATCATAATTAGTTTTGATCAATTATCCTTAATGACTTCCTTGTTTATTTTTCTCCAAATAGAAATAATAATAACAACAACAACAATAATAAAAATCTGGAAAAAAAGCATCATTATTTTCATTTGCCAAGCGCTCAGCACTTTCTTTAAAAAATCAAACTAATTGATTATTGATCGGTTATTAATGGACAACCTTTTGAATATTAAAGCAGTTTAAAAAACAGAAGAAAATATTTTTTCAAAACTCGTTTTTTTTTTAAAAAAAAAAGCTAAATTATAAAATATTACTTCTAAATTACACCTAATTTCATTGTGTTTGTAGTTAAATAAATAGGGATGGAATTCCTCTGAGATCCAATACTTGTCAATGGAGAGAAGAAAGCAAAGCTATTGGGAAGATATGAAGGAATGTTCTAGAGTTTAAAGGTAATAAATTCATCATCAAAATGACAGCCACAATTAAATTTTAATTGCTTTTAAAAATTAATAACGATTAATAAATAGACATAGATGACAGATAGATAAATGGATAGGAGTGATAGATTTGATAGATAAATAGATAATGGAGAAGTGGATAAATAGATGGATCTATCAATAGATATAGACAGACAGGTAGGATAGACAGAGATGATGGATAGATGGAGAAACAAATGGATAAGACAGATATAGATAAATAGTTGGATAGAGATCGATAGATTAGATAGATGGATAGCTAGGTACACATAGATATTAGGTAGATATAGATGATAGATGAATTGATTGATAGACATAAATGATGGATAGATCAATAAATAGATGGATCAATTAATAGATAGATATAGACATAAGATAGATGGATGGATAGATAGACATGATGGATAGATGGAGAAATAGATGTCTAGACTGATAGATATAGCTATATAGTTGATAGAGATAGATAGATTAGACAGACAGACGGATAGATAGGCAGGTAGACATAGATATTAGGTAGATATAGATGATGGATGTCTCTCTCATTGATAGATTAAATAGATATGATTGATTGTTTGATTGATTGATAGACAGACAGACAGACATAGAAGATGGGTAGATGGGTGGATAGATAAATTAGATATAGGATAGATAGATATGGACTGGAGGGAAGTAGACAGTAATAGATATCGAAAGGATGCAATTAGATAGATAGATAGATAGATAGATAGATAGATAGATAGATATGGCTGGGGATTACTCGTTTGATTGATTAATAGATCAATATAGATAGGCACTGGAGGGAAACAGATAGGTAGATGACAATGCCTATTGATAGGTAAATAAATAATAGATATGGACTATAGATAGATCTATATTTTGGTCCTTAAAAATGAAAAAGTGAGCAATCAATTAAAATATAAACAAAAACATCATGGTCCCACCCTTTCATCCTTCTTGGTTTCTTTTCTAAAGAAGAAGGATGGGAAAAACTAATTTTACATTACAATAAAATAAGGTCATGGTTTTTTTCTTTTTGGCTGATGGATTGTCAAAGAAAAAAAAGCAGAATTATTTGTGAGCAGCAAATGGACATTACAGAATATATATACACATATCCTCAAGATTCTGCCTCAAGATTAAAAAAGCCCCCCCTTTTTTTATTTTACAAAAAAATCTAAACAATTGTTTGGAAATGTTGCGTTTTTCCATTCATCAACATTTTTTACGGGTTGCTTTCCTTCTCGTTAATTTGGGTTCAAAGAGGAAAAAATGGAGGAATGGGATAAAAATGAAAATCGAACTAATTATTTACGACTCGTAAATGAGGAAATCAAACCTGGAATGATTGAAGGAAAGGGAAAAGATTTCGAGTCATTCCTGGAATCGTAACACAAGAATCAGACTATTTACGACTCTTATACAAGGAAATCAAACAAGATATGACTGATGGAAGAGAAATTTTCCACAAATTTCTAGAGCTGTAATGAAATTATTTCCAATTCGTAAACAAGGAATGTTTTACAAAAAGGAAAGGATTTTGGGACTGTTTTCCTCACATTTCTGGAACTGTATCAGAAGAATCGGGACAGATCCTTTCTGACTCGTAAACAAAATGAGGAATGTTTGATGGGAAGGAAAGGATTACAGGTTGGTTTTCCTCACATTCCCAGAGCCACAGTGAACAAATTATTTCCAACTTGTAAACAAGGAAACAATACAAGGAATGATTGAAGTAAAGGAAAGGATTTTGAGTTGGTTTTCTCCAAATTCCCAGAGCCATATCAGATAAATCGAATAAATGATTTCTGACTTGTAAACGATGAATGCTTGACAGAAGAGAAGGGAGTTCAAGTCCATTTTCCACAAATTTCAGGAGCCATAATGAAATTATTTCTGACTCATAAACAAGACAATCATACGAGGAATGATTAAAGGAAGTGAAAGGATTACAAGTCAGTTTTCCACAAAATCCCGAAACCTCAATGAAGAAATGTTTTCCGACTCATAAACGAGGAATGATCGAAGGAAGTGAAAAAAGTTTGAGTCAGTTTTCTATACATTCCCAGAGCCATATTGGAGAAATCAAGCAAATTATGACAGACTCGTAAACGAGAAAATGAAAGGAGGAATGTTTGAGAGAAGAGAAAAGATACCAAGTCAATTTTCCCCACATTCCCAGAGGAAATTATTTCTGGGGAAACAATGCAAGAAAAACAAAAAGGATTTCGGAAGAGTTTTCTGTACATTCCCAGAGCCATAATAGAGGAAACAAACAACAATTCAGCATTTTAAGTCAGTTTTCCACACATTTCTGGAAGAATCAAACAACAGTTTCCTCTCGTTAAACAAAAAGAGAGTCTCAGAGGAATGTTTGAAGGAAGCAACAGGATTACGAGTCAGTTTTCCACACTTTTCCAGAAGAATCGAATAATGGTTTCCTCACAGCAGACAAACAAATAAGATTGGGGGAACTCAATTTCCACAGATTTCCGGAGTTCACACTTGCTGCAACTTTAGCGAGGCTGCTTTTATTCGGATTGCTTCTTCCTACACTTCTGTGGAGAAAAGGATGCTCTGCCGTTTGCTGTCTGGAGTTGGGATCGTCTCTAGCTGGAGGAAGTAGAGGAGGACCTGGACCTGGGAACAGAACAAGAGAAAGATTCATAAACAAACAGAGGAGCAAAAATAAAACCTGGGATAATGAGATCACAACAAGACATTCACATTCATTTGACTTCAGTGCTTCTTTATCCCATTAATCTTGATTGTCTCATCCAAAACAAGTTAACAGGATCGCAATGTGTCAAGACACCCAAATCCATTAATTAAATTAAATGCTTCTTTATCTCATTATTTCATTTAAAACACGCTGGAATCGCCATAAATGAGACACCCAAATTCATTTAAATGTAATATTTCTTTATCCCATTATTTCCATTTTCTCATCGAAAACGTGAAGAGATGACCACATTCATGTGATTATAATGCTTCTTTATCCTGCTTATTTTTATCTCCTCTGAAATGAGATAACAGGATCGTGACATGACACCCCATTCATTTAAATTAAATGCTTATTAATCCCATGTTCTCATCTGAAACGAGACAAGACCTTCAAATCCATTTGATTATGATGCTTCTTTAGCCTGTTTTTCTTGTTTATCTCGCCCCAAACAAGGATCAGAATGAGAGACATCCAAATTCATTTAAATTTCCTGATTCTTTATCCCTTTATTCCCGTTATTCTCATCCAAAACAAAATAACAGGATCACAGCGAGACAAGACACCCAAATTCATTTAAATGTAATACTTCTTTATCCCATTATTCCCATTTTCTCACCTGAAACGAGATGAGACACCCAAATTCATTTGATTTTGATTTTTCTTTATCCCATTATTCTTATCTTGTTCCAAATGAGATGATGGGATCACAATGAGACACCCAAATTCCTTTAAATTTGATGCTTCTTTGTCTCATTATTCTCATTGTTCTCATCCAAAATAAGTCAGGATCACAACAAGTTAAGATACCTGAATTCATTTAAATTTGATGCTTCTTTAACTCGTTATTCCTGTTTATCTCATCCAAAACGAGATAATGGGATCACAATGAGACACTGAAATTCATTTGATTGTACTGCTTTCCTATCCCATTATTCCCATAATCGCATCCAAAATGAGGTACCTGAATTCAGTGGATGCTTCTTTATCCCATTATTCGCGTTCTGTCATCCAAAAAACGAGACACCAAAATTCCCATGCTTCCAATCAATACTTCTTACCCTGTGTTTGCCCCTTTTATGATTTTAATTTAATTTTAATTTTTTACCTGAGACATGACCTCAAGAGACCAGCTATCGGTCATGGCTATCGGCTGGGTCGGGTTTGTGGGTATTTTGCTATCCTTTTCAGACGGCCGCAAAAGCGTGGGTCCAAAAACAGTGGCTAAATTGTGAAGTGACATCTTGTTCACGTTCTCCTTTTCGGCCACTCTGTATTAATTTTTTTTTTCAGAGAGAGAAAATCAAATATTATACAGTTTGTAAGAGCTACAAGTTCGAATTCATAACCAAGAATTAACTGGAACAATTTGGATATGAAATATAACTGAATTTATATACAAAACAAAAATGAATTGAGATATACATAATATTAATGAATTTCTAGAAAGAACATAAATGAATTTGCATTATATATATATATATATATATACACACACATACTTTTAATAGTAATGTTAATAATTTCTATATTAATTTCTATATTAAAGATAAATGAATTTCTATACAAAAGGTGAATTAATTTAGATATATGTAATCATAAATTTATACAATAACTAGAAATAAATTTATATACAAAGTCATATTAATATATTAATTTCTATAGGAAATATTAATGGATTTCTAGATGAAAAATGAATTTCTATACAAAATAGTATTTATTTTGAATATATTAATATATACATTAATTTCTCTAGTAATGTTACTGCATTAATTTCTCTAAGAAACAAATTAATTTATATATGTGAAACAATGAATTTCTATATGTGAAACATACATGGATTTCTATATAAAACTTAAATGAATTTCTATATGAAATATAAATAAATTTCTACATGAAATGTAAATAATTTTCTAAACAAAAATAAAATGAATTCCTATATGAAACTTATTTTTTATTTGAAAAGTAAATATTTTATATAAATAAAATATTAATTTCAATATGAAATCTAAATGTGTTTTTAATATGAAATATTAATGAATGTCTATACGAAACATTAAATGAACTTATATACGAAACATAAATGAATTTATATATGAAATATAATATTACACATTACGCATATCCAAATATTCCAAAATTAAATACCTTTTCAAATGGTCAAGGAGGAAAAGGAAGGTGACCAAATTGGGTTCAGGAAGAGACAGTAATAAATTCAGCATACAGCTCTCTTTCGCAACTGGGTCAGAAAGAGCTAGAAAAAGCAAAAATAATAATAGGCATTATTATTATTATTTATATCCCTTTCTCCCCATGAGGATTGGAAATTTCAAGGAGGATCTTTTTTCCTCAAAGAAGTAAAGGTGAATGACAATAGGTTCAAGTGATGCCATATTTGGGACTCACTGATGCCTTCTGCAAAATTGGGGTAAAGTTCGTCCGTGAAAAGAGGTTCTGGAAGCTCCCGGAAGTAGAGCTTCAAGGTGCCAGCGATAGCATTGACATCCATTTCGCTCATCATGACAGAGACGTCTTTGTTGTCTGAAAGAAACGAGAATTGAGTTCTTTCCCATCGAAATAATTTGTCAAAAAGAATCGAGAAATGCTCAAATTATGGGAAAGTTTCCCACTTGTTACCGATGCCGTAATAACTGGAATCATGACGAGATGACACCCCAGATTTCATGTTTTGAGGGTAAGTTTTCCACACCATAATAAGCAACAGTTTCCTCTTGTTAAAGAAATTAACATGATACAATGAAAACTTGAATTGTGGGAAAATTTTCTGCTGGTTACCAATGCCATACTAACAGGATCATTTAGTAACAATTTCCCCTCATTTCACGAAGAGAAATAATACGTGAAACGCTCGTAGTTCGAGTTATTTTTCTACAAATAATGGATGCCCTAATAACAGGATCATCGAGCAGCTATTTCATCACATTAAACAAATAAAAATGATACACACAATACTCGGATTATGGGCAAGTCTTCTACTCGCTACCAATGCCTTAACAGGATCGCCAAGCAACAATTACCTCTCGTTTAACAAATAAAAATGATACGTGGAAAACTCAGATTTTGGGAAAGTCTTCTATTCTCTACCAATGCCGTAATAACAGAATCATCAAGCAACAATATCCTCTCATTTGATTTTGTGTGTGTGTGTGTGTGTGTGTTTGTCAGGAGTGACTTGAGAAACTGCAAGTCGCTTCTGCTGTGAGAGAATTGGCTGTCTGTAAGGACATTGCCCAGGGGATACCCGGATGTTTTACCATCCTGTGGGAGGCTTCTCTCATGTCCCCGCATGGGAAGCTGGAGCTGACAGATGGGAGCTCATTCTGCTCCCCAGATCTGAACTGTTGACCTTTTGATCAGTCCTGCTTGAACAAGTATTTAACCCATTGTGTCACCAGGGGCTCCCTCTCATTTGATAAACAGAAATGATACAAGAAATGCTCATAGTTTGAGAGAGTTTTATACAAATTACTGTTGTTATAATGGTGGCTTTAGACAACTGTTTCCTCTCATTTGACGACCAGAAACAATACAGGAAACCTTCACACTTTGAGTGATTTTTCGTCTCGTTCAACAAAACAAGTTCCCTCATGCAATAATTAGAAAAAATAATAATAATGAATACTCACTGACGTCAAAGGAGGCCTTCAAGGCCTGGATGTCGGTGGCTACACCGGAGACACGATAAATGCCGACTTCCTCCATTCCTCGGCGCTCAATCTCCTCGACGCATTGCCGGACAATATACGGCACCTTTGAGCGTTCCCTCCTGTTTGGGAGAAGAATTTGAGTCACGATAGAGTCACCTAACACATTTCCTGGTATCTTGGGGTCTTTTTGACATGGCTGGTTTGTTCCACAAAGGCTCCTATGTGGCTTTGATGGATTGGGTCCAAAATGTGGCAGACATATCCGTTATTCTCCAACTTAAAATTGTTGGGGCTTTTCGAGCACAAAACCTATCCGGTTTTAAGAGCAAAGGCCAAAAAAGTAAATATTGGGATTAGAAAGGATTAGCTGCAGTGCGCAGATGCATCCAAAAGAGGGCCAAATGTAGATAGAAAAGATGAACCAAAATGAGGTGTTGCAATGCTCAGATGCAACCACATATAGAGAGTAATAATTAGCTGCTGGCTTATAGGGATATATTATTTTACTCACTTGGTAACTATGCCAATCTTGACCCCAAAAACACCCGTTTGTTTGCGGGAGGGCATCCGTTTTAGGCTAAATTCTCGGCTGGTGAACTTGACGGACAGCTTCACTTCCACCTTGATGAGATCAGAAATTAGAAACTTTTGTTAATTGAAAGGAACACTCATAATTAGACCCCGGATTCCAGTCTGGGACTCACCCCATTCATTGCGATGACGGTACGCTGCCAGTCCTTGTCTTGCAACGCCTGAGGATCCAACTGTAGGGAAATTAGAAATAACTCGTTAAGAGACCAACCAATTAGTCCTAATTAACAACAATTAGCAAACTTACCTGGATCTGGCCTTTGCCCATAATGCGGTCGGAGGCCTCCCCATCTTCTTTTGGGATTTTGGTTTTGTTGTAGTGCTTCTCGTAACAAAGGATCCGCAGCGTTTGTGAGCCTTCGAGCTCGATCTCAAATTCCTATAAATGGGATCAATTAACCGATCAATACATAAACTGGGAGCAAAAAAATGGTGATTTTTAACCCAGTTGTCCAAAACCATATATTAAATGTTATTCACTTATTTCTAGATTTATTTACCTCATTCCAATTGGGCTCGGTCGTGTCCCGGTAAACCCTCGTTTTTGCCTTGTTGACAAAATACCCAAAGGAGTCCACTTCTAAGGTGCAATAGAGGTCTAAAAACAATTAAATAATAATAATAACATTACTAATAGACAAATCAATATACTGACATTTCAATACATAGATGATATGTTGATAGAGAAATAGGAAGGCCCTAACTGTAATCTATATAAATAAAAATGTAATGTTTGTTTGTGGGATTAACATAACAAAATCCACTGGACAAACTGCCACCAAATTTGGCCACAAGACACCCACTAACCCAAGAAGTGACCATCACTAAAAAAATTGATTTTGTTATTTGGGAGTTGTAGTTACTGGGATTTATAGTTCACCTACAATCAAAGAGCATTCTGAACACCACCAATTATGGAATTGAACCAAACGGGGCATACAGGACTCCCATGACCAACAGAAAACACTGGAAGGGTTTGGTGGGCATTGACCTTGAGTCTGGGAGTTGTAGTTCACCTACATCCAGAGAGCACTGTGGACTCAAACAATGATGGATCTGGAGCAAACTTGGCAACAATATTCCATATGCCCAAATGTGAACACAGATGGAGTTTGGGGAAAACAGACATTCACATTTGGGAGTTGTAATTGGGATTTATAGTTCACCTACAATCAAAGAGCATTCGGATTCCCACCAACGACAGAATTGGGGCAAACCTCCCACACAGAACCCCCCATGATCAACAGAAAATACTTAAGGCCATCCAGTCCAACTCCCTTCACTAGGGCAAGAAAACATAATCAAAGCCCTCCTGACAAAGAGCCATCCAGCCATAGATATAAATAGGTAGATATGATTCACACAGAGAGAGATATAGATTTGAAAGCGACCCCTAAAGAAGGACAATTATATATTGCATATTCCAGAGTAGGCAAACCAGACAATTTCCACATCAACACTGACAAAGAAACAACAAGAAATACTGTTTACCCACAAACATCAAGACATTACATCTATTAGAAACCAACACTTTCTCATTACTTTATTTTCCAGATCACCAGACTGGGCCACAGCAACGCATGGCAGGGGACGGCTAGTGTATTATATATTAATAAATATAAATTATAAATTATATATATTATATTAAATATATTAAATAGATTATGTAATTGTACTCAAGGGTTCCAGGAAGCTACTTTAATGGTGGATATAATTAATAAATATTATATATTTATAACGTTTATATCATAGACGGCCATAATATTTATATGATAAATGCAGAGAACAACTTACTCGAGCTCTGCTTGAATCCGGACGCGGAGTGGACAATAACATTCAGGAATCCATAGAGGCCAGGAGATTCGTCATCTATATCCAGAAATAGTAACAATAGTAATTTTTAAAATATGCAAATCAATGATTTATTACGGTCTTTGACCAGCACAGTATAGAATGGGGCACCGGTGCCCAAGGAAGGGAATCGCAGTTCCCAAGTAGGTCAGGTATAAAAGCAGATTAAAAACATTAAAATATGCAAATTATTATGAGATAGCTGAGAGTGTCATGCAGTCGTAAATAAGGTTGATACGATTTCGGATTGGGAAAAAATAGCCTGATAAGTGCCTCAAACAGAGGAAGTATGTCATAATTCCACAATGAACCTTCTATATAGCGACTAATCAATAACCAATAACTCGATTACCTTCCTTATTGATTGTGAGTGGGATGTGATGGACCGTCTGGAGCTTGACGCAGGAGTTGGTCAGCATCTGAAGCTCCACCGAAGTCAAGGAGAAGCTCTTGAAGCCTGGAATTGAGAGTCTAGTATTTTAATCCACTCTGGATTTGAGTCTGAACTCTAACACAATCCTAGGGCTCCACATCTCGAAGGTTTAGCCCCTCAAGATGACTCCTATATCGATTCGGACCATCAATAAGAGCACACCTATTGCAACAAAGGACTTACTGCAAAGGGGGTACCTAGGAAATGCCTAGAGAGGCCCTTACGTACATTTTTTCTGCTGTTCCCGGATAATTTCCCGCCATTCGGCCCGTTCGTAATCCGAAGAGATGAGGAAAGTGTAACTCTAAGGGACGGGAAAGATCTCTATTATATATAAATATTAAAATACAATTGATACTATAGAGTTGCGTCGGAGGACCTAGAAAACATGCCTAGAAGTACTGACCTTCCCATTGCGGTTGCAGACGCGGAAGGCCATGTTGGGCGACATCAGCAGCAGCATGGACTCCTGTTCAGAGAGCTTCTTCTTCAAGCGTTCCATGTTCCGGCTCCCTTTGTTCGCTCTCTGCGCAGGAAGGGAGGGGTCAAAGGAGAAATAAATAGAAAGTGATCAGAGAGTTATCTTGAAGGACCTAGGATACTCCTAGAGAGGTATTGAGGCCCTCCAAATTGGAGGAAGAAGAAAGGAGCTGGCGAAGGGAGGAAGTAGGTGAAGAGAAGGGGAAAAGGTTGTTTCCTCAGAGTTGGAGAAGAGAGAAAGTAGGTGTACTTTCAGAGCTGGAGAGGGGATAAAGTAGGCCTTTCTCCAAGCGAAAGACATGAGGAAGTAGACCGCTTTGGAGCTGGAGAAGGGAGCAAAGTCCTCTTTCCAGCACTAGAAGGGGGCGAGTAAACCTTCTCCTCCTCCGAGCTGCGGAATGGAGCCACCCGGTGTATTTCCCACTGACCTTCTCCCTCTGGACGTCACTCTTGATTTGTGAGATCTTGACCTTGAGGGCGTCCAGCTCCTCGTCTGGCACCAAAGGGATGCTGGGCCCGGCTTCGGGGGGAGTAGCCTCTTCCACCATCTGGAAGCTCAGGTCTGAGAGCGGAAGGTACCACTTGCAGTCGTACTGCTGGCTTTTCCTAAGGGATCGAGAAAGAGGGCCACTCACTCCCATCATCTCCACCACAATGGGGGGCGTGGCCCAGAAGGACAGAGAGAGATACAGGTTTAGGTAAGCTCACCCTGCCACCTGCTTCTTGAGTTTGGCGCAGAGGAAGAGGTCGGTGAAGAGGAAGACGTGGCGGAGTTTGCGTGCCCCTTCCACCAGCTCTACCATGAAGCTGTCCTTCAGCAGCTGGCGGTGCTGAGGGATTCAAGGGAAAGCCTAAAGTGAGGCAGAGAATCCAGCCACATAGAGAACGGGGCTGGAAGAGGGAGGTGGAGGTCTGGCCCATCTGGAAAAGCACACTTTCCCTCAGAAAAGGCCCAAGGAGGCAGGATGCCCCTCAAAGGAGACCTCTTTTCCCTCAGAAAAGGCCAAAAGAGGAAGATTTTCCCTCAGAAAAGGCCAAAGAAGGCTGTTTTTACCTTAGAAGTGGTCAAAGGAAGGTGTTTTCCCCCAGAAAAGGCCCAGAGAGATAATTTTTCTCTCATATAAAAGCAAAGGGAGGCCATTTTTCCCTCAGAAAAGGCCCAAAGAGGCAGTTTTTCCCTCTGAAAAGGCCAGTGTCCACCACTTCAGCCTGAATGCCATTGGCGCCTTTGTCCTTTGCCTGACTATGGGGCTGACCTCTCCCTTCTGGACCGTCATGGACTGCCTCCGGGGGGTGATCTCTTCATTGATGCTGGAGAGGAAGTTCTGGGAGATCCGGAGGGCATCTTGGAGGAGAGGGAAGTCCGGGTGCCCCACTGGAGTGTGCTTCAGCAAGTCCTGTCATTCAATTCAAGTCAGTATTACATTCTAAATTACATTACATTACTTTCTAAATCAAAGCAAATGTTATATTACATTAAAAGTTCCTGAAATATTTTAAATTAAATTAATATATTAAATTAAAAGTGATATATAAACAAATGCATTAAACGTACATGGAGGACCAAGGTGCTCCTTGTGACGCGATCCACAGGTTTGTAGAGGAGGGCTGATGGGGAAAAATAAGAACGAGAAAATGCTGAAGAGAAATGGGGGGGAAAGATACATCCAAAATGGTGTCCCCTCCCTAAAGAAGGAGTAGCAGTAGTAGTAGTAGTAACAATAATAATATAGTAATAACAATATACAACAATACTAAAATAAATATAATATAATATAGTAATAGTAAAATAATAATAGTAATTATAATAGTAATATAAATATAAATAGCTGTACCTGCCACACGTTGCTGTGGCCAACCTTCCCTCCCCCTTTCTCTCCTCCTTTCTTTCTCACCTTCCTTCCTTCCCTTTTTTTCTTTCCTTCTCTCCTTTCTTCCTTCTTTTCCTCTTCCCTTACTTCCCCCACTTTCTTTCCCTTCCTCTTTCTCCCCTTTATTCCTTTCTCTACCTATTCTTGGACTGCAACTCCCAGCAGCCCTCCTGATCAATTTATCTACCTACTTATCTATCTCTATCTAATCTATCTATTTTATCTGTCTGGAGCATTGCTGGGAGTTGCAGTCCAGGAATAAGAAATTGGAAATATGCAGGGACTGGGATGGTCTCAAAGAAATCCAAGGAGAAGAAAGCTTGCATCTTGGAAGCAGTGTATTTGGATCATCCTCCTCTCTTAAAGGGCCTGGTCTGGGAGCTGTAGTCCGGAAGAGCGTGTGGATATAAATATTGTGTATTTTGTTTGCTGGGGGAGTCATTTTTGCGCATGTGCTGTAGCATCTTTTTGCTTTTTGGGCTTTTAAAGTCACTTCCGCTGTGTTTTTCAGTGTTTTTATGAGTGATGGTCACTCATTGGCCTGATAGGCATCTTGTGTCCAAATTTGGTGTCAATTCGTCCAGTGTTTTTTGAATTATCTTAATCCCACAAACTAATATTACATTTTTATTTATACAGATAACAAATAATAATAATAATAATAATAATAATAATAATAATAATACACATAATAAAAGTGAAAATCTGTATGTGTGTATGTGGTGGAGTGTCCACTTCTTACATAGACAGGCTCCCACCTCCACAAATTTATTTATTTATTATTTATTTATTTCTACCCTGCCCTTCTCAACCCCCGAGGGGGGACTCAGGGCGGCTTACAAAAAGGCATAATTCGATGCTTACACAAAATACACATAAGTACAAAACAGCAGTTAAAACAATTATCACAGTTAAAAACAATCGGTATATAACACAATCAATTAAACTAATCTCATGCTCAGCGTTCGTCTTTCAGAGTTCCATAATTCCATTCCACTTAGTCAATTCCTTTCCATCGTCAAAGTCCTTTCTTTATCTGCCAGATTGTCCGAATGCCTGGTCCCAAATCCATGTTTTCAATTTTTTCCTAAAGGAAAGGAGGGATGTCGCTGATCTAATTTCCCTGGGGAGTGAATTCCACAGGTGAGGGGCCACCACCGAGAAGGCCCTGCTCCTCGTCCCCGCCAATCTCACTTGTGATAGAGGCGGGGTTGAGAGCAGGGCCTCCCCAGAAAATCTTAGACTCCGAGGTGGGACGTAGAGGGAGATCCGTTCGGACAGATACACTGGGCCGGAACCGTATAGGGTTTTGTAGGTCAAAACCAGCACTTTGAATTGTGCTCGGAATTGGATCGGCAGCCAGTGGAACTGACACAACAGGGGGTGGTATGCTCCCTGTATGATGCTCCTGTAAGTACTCTGGCTGCCTCCCGCTGGACTAGTTGGAGTTTCCGAACAGTCTTCAAAGGCAACCCCACGTAGAGTGCGTTGCAGTAATCTAATCGGGATGTAACAAGAGTGTGGACCACCGTGGCCAGATCCGACTTCCCAAGGTACGGGCGCAGCTGGCGCACAAGTTTTAATTGTGCAAAAGCTCTCCCGGCCACCGCCAAGACCTGGGATTCCAGGCTCAGCGATGAGTCCAGGATCACTCCCAAGCTGCGAACCTGCGTCTTCAGGGGGAGTGTAACCCCATCCAACACAGGCTGTAACCCTACGACTGACCAGTAGGACCTCTGTCTTGTCTGGATTCAATTTCAATTTGTTAGCTCTCATCCAGTCCGACACAGCAGCCAAGCACCGATTCAAGGTCTGGACAGCCTCCTTGGTGACAGGTGGAAAGGAGTGACAGATTTGGACATCATCTGCGTAGAGATAACATCTCATTCCGAAACTCCGAATGATCTCCCCCAGCGGCTTCATGTAGATGTTAAATAACACCGGGAACAGGATTGAACCCTGTGGGACTCCACATTGAACCCTGTGGGACAGGACTGAACCCTGTGGGACTCCACATTGAACCCTGTGGGACTCCACACAACACCTAAAACTTCCACCAAGGCCCTCGCTCTTTTCTATGACACACAGCAGACAGAGAGGAATTGATCAGGAGCTGCACATACTGGAGGGGGTTGGGAGACTGACTCAATATGATGGAAGTTGTAGTTCACTCTGCATCAAGACAGAGCACTGTGACCCCCACTGACAATGAACAAGGACCACATTTGGCACACGGAACCCCCATGACCAGGTTTGGAGGGACCCCCTTTATCTCCTGGCGCAGTTTGGGGGAGGATGGACTACAAATGATGGGATTTGCAGTACCTTTACTCACTTCCAGAGACTACCGTGACCCCCACGAAAGATGTACCTGGACCACATGGCACACAGACACCCCCATGACCCACTTTACATCCTGGTGTAGTTTCGGGGAGGATGGACCATGAATGATGGGATTTGCAGTACCTTCACTCACTTCCATAGACCACTGCTACCCCCATGCATGACAGACCAGTACCAAATTTGGCACACAGACCCCCCCCCATGACCCATGACCCACTTTATGTCCTGGTGCCATTTGGGGAGGATGGACCATGGATGATGGGATTTGCAGTACCTTCAACTGCCTTCACAGAGCACTGCAACTCCCACAAATGACGGATCAGGACCAAACTTGGCACACAGAGCCCCCAGGACCAACAGAACATACTGGAGGGGGTACTGGCCTACCCACTTGGGAGTTGTTCACTCTGCATACAGAAAGCACCCTGAAGCCCACCAATGCAAATTACTAAACTGATATTACCTAACATCCAAACAAAAGAATGCCTTTTTAAAATAACATGGGCCGGATCCCCAAACTAGTATAATAATGAAACAAGGAAGTCTGTTCTAATCCTCTATTTGATTCCATTGGAGAGAATGGAAGAGATGGGGCCTTCTTGAACTTGGCCCCTACATTATAAATAATAATAATATAATGATAATAAAACAATACAATAATAATACAATATAATAATAATTATAATATGCAATAATGATACAATATACTAATATAATATGATGCAATGTAATAGGGTTAAGATGGGAAGACCAATTGTCATACTTGTGGCATCTCGCGAATCCAGAACCGCTGACAAAACTTACTTTCAAGGGAGTTTTTAGTAGACGATTCCTTCGAATCCTTGCTGCTTCTGGCCTTCAGATTCTTATCCCCAGAAAGGAATGAAAAATGGGTAATAATAAAAATCATTAATATTAATCAAGGGAGAAATTTCAATTTGTGAATTAAAATATCATAATTAACAGAAAACGCTTCAATTTGTGAGGTAAAATATCACTATAAATAGGAAATGGTTCCATTTATGAGGTAAAATATTATGATAAACAGGAAACGCTTCCATTAATGAGGTAAAATATCATGATAAACAGGAAAGGCTGCCATTTATGAAGTAGAATATCACAATAAACGAGAAACTTTCCATATCGTAATGTATCACGAAGGGAAATGTTACAATTTATGAGGTAAAATATCATAATAAACAGGAAACGTTTATTATGATATTTATAGTGGAAGATGCAGTTTGACGAAGTGCAATTATCACTATAGACCCATTCGGACACTGTGGTCATCGGAGGAGGCCCTCCTCTCGATCCCACCCTACGTCCCAAGCATGGCTGGTGGGAACAAGAGAAGGGCCTTCCCCATGGCCGCTCCTCACCTCTGGAACTCCCTTCCTCAGGAGTTAAAGATATAACAGATTGCGTTTTTTGTTTAATTTTAGTTGTTAAGTCATAATTTGTTTTTATATCTTGGGCTGCCAAATTTCATTACTGTGGGTGTACTGTTGTTGTGTTCAGGCATTGAATGTTTGCCTTTTATGATTGGATTTGCCCTGCATCCCTCCGGGGAGATAGCATGGAATATAAATAAAGTATTATTATTGTTCTATTTTATAAGATAAAATATAACAATAAATAGGAAATGTTCCAATTTGTGAGGTAAATCACAATAAATGGGAAGTGTTTCCAATCATGAGGTAAAATATAATAAACATGAAATGTTTCAATTTATGAGGTAAAATATCATGATAAACAGGAAACGTTATGATTTATGAGGTAAAATATCATGGTAAATGGGAAATGTTTTGATTTGTGAGGTATAATATCATAACGAAGTGCTGAAACGGGGGCGGCCTTGTCCTCGAGGAGAAGCCTGCCATTACTTTTACCTCAGAGATCTCTGCGAACTGAGCGTTGGCCTGGCAACACTTCTCCGCCGTCTCCATGGCAACTGCATAATTATCCACAAAGGCCCGGTACACCCCCAGCTGGCTGGCCTGCAAAGTCAACCAGGTATTTCAATAAATATTTAGAATATATATATATATATATATAGTACGTGAAAGGTATTTAAATAAAAAGTAGATATGTACGTTAAGTATGTTGAAATATTTCTTCAAAATATTTTATTTAAATATATATCTCAAATGTATTTTATTACGTTTATTTTATTTTAATAAAAAATTAAAATAAAATAAACGTATATACTTGAACATAAGCTGACTTTTTCAGTTCTTTTTTTAGTCAAAATTACTTGAGTCAAAATTATTTATTTATTATTTTACTCTATTTATTATTATTATTATTACATTTCCATTATTTTATTATATTAGTATTTTATTACATTTATTATTTTACTATTATAATTACATTTATTATTTTACACTATTTATTATTTTTCTCTCTATTATTATTATTACGTTTATTATTTTACTCTATTATTATTATTAAATTTGTTATTTTTCTTTATTATTATTGGAAGGATACATAAGCACATTTACATTGAAGAAGGTTAGAATAATGTTTAATCAGAGTTGGACAGTCTTATCTTAGTTTTATGTAAATATTCAAAAACATGTAACCTACTGGTACCTCAGTTATTGTAATTTTATTGGTATCTATTTTTATTTTGAAACTCACCAGTAGCTGCTGCATTTTCTACCTTCGGCTTATACTCGAGTCAATACGGTTTTTTGTGGTAAATTAGGTGCCTTGGCTTATATTCGGGACAGCTTATACTCGAGTATATACGGTAATAAGTGTGAAATATAGATTGAAATAATTTTTACATGAATACATACATATATTTTTACAAAAAATAAAAACAATAAATACATATTATTATATTCTATCATATATATATATTCTACTCAATAATTGTGTTAAATATATTTAAAGAAATAGTAGATGTATATACATGTATGTATGTGTGGGTATATATATATATATATATATATATAGTTAAATATATATTTAAAAATAGTAGATATGTACTTTAAGTATACTGAAATATTTTTCACTTAAATGAGTAATTATTTTAACAAAAATTAAAATAAAAGAAACACAATAATACATTTGAGATATATATTTAAATAAATTTTACATGAATAAATACATATTTTTACAAAAAAATAAAAACAATAAAAATACATGATTATATTATATTAAATAAATATATATATTCTATTCAATAATTGTGTTAAATATATTTAAATAAAAAGTAGAAATGTACGTTAAGTATATTGAAATATTTTGTCACTTAAATACATAATTTTTTTAAAAAAATAAACATAAAACATTGAAATATATTTAAATAAATTTTATATGAATAAATACATATGTTTTACAAAAACTAAAACAATAAACAAATACATATTATTATATTATATCAAATATATAGTTCACTTTATTATAGTCAGTGGCCAGTTCGAGAGAAGGGCGAAAAGCATGATGACCCCGGAAGACTCTCCACGCCTGCCTTGGAAACCCCCTATCACAGCCCCGTCCCTCCCTCCATGGATGGTGACCTTGGTCCTTGGGCATGACCTGTGACCCTCACCAGTTTCTGGAAGAGGTCCCCAACGCGCTGCTGGTGGCTCCATTGCTGGACACGGGGCAGGAGCCCATCGTAGAAGTCCTTGTGGATCTCGTAAAGCTCCGGGACCTTGAAGAAGATGGTCTCGATCTGGTGCCCTGTCAGGACCGGCTGTGAAGTGGTGGACGCTGCCTTCAAAGGCTTCATCGGCTGCCCCGCAAAGGAGGAGGCAGGCAGGCGGCATCGTGGCCGACCGGAAAGGCAGCACCATATTGGTAGAGAGGCAGGATAAAAAGGATATCATAGAAACAAATGGAAAATAATAATAATAATAATAATAATAATAATAATAATAAAACATTAACAATAATAAAATCAGGCTACTCCAAATGGATTCAGAATAGGGGAAAGGCAGCACGATATCAGTAGAGAGGCAGGATAAGAAGAAGGTCATCACAGAAAAATAATAGAAAATAATATAATAATAAAACAATATAATATAATGCAATTAATATAATGAAAAGAATATATATTTATTTATTTTGAACATTTGTATCCCGCCCTTCTCATGCACACACCCGGGGGAGGAGGGGAATTCAGGACGGCTCACAACTGGCAGTCATTTGATGCCCAACAAACAATAGCAACAAAATCACAGTTAAAAACATGAATTAAAACAGTAAATTAAAACATCCATTTAAAAAGTTAACAAATCCAAATGCAAAGTCATAGTCCGAGGTCTGTCCATAGTCAGTCAAATAAATCAATTGCATTATTAGTACTGCGTCTGCTGCTCGAATGCTTGGTCCCACAACCATGATTTAATTTTTTTCCTAAAGATAGGAGAGAGGGGACCGAACTGATTTCCTTGGGGAGTGTGTTCCACAGACAGGAAGCCACCACCGAGAAGGTCCTGTCTGTTGTCCCCACCAGTTGCACTTGTGAGGGTGGCGGGATTGAGAGCAGGGCCTCCCCCGATGATCTTAAACTCTGAGGAGGCTCTTAGAGAGAAATACGTTTGGATAAGTAAGCTGGGCCACGTAGGCCAAAGCCAGCACTTTGAATTGTGCTCAGTAGCAGATTGGTAGCCAGTGGAGCTAGCGTAACAGGGGGTAGTATGCTCCCTGTACACTGCTCTGGTGAGCAGACTGGCTGCCACCCGTTGGACTAATTGAAGCTTTTGAACAGTCTTCAAAGGCAACCCCACATAGAGCACGACGCGGTAATCTATTCGAGATGTACAAGAGCATGGACCATCGTAGCCAGGTCAAACTTCCCAAGGTACAGGCGCAGCTGGCGCACAAGTTTTTATTGTGCAAAAGCTCCCCTGGCCACCATCAAAACCTGTGGTTCGAGACTCAGCAATGAATCCAGGATCACTCCCAAGCTGTAAATCTGCGTCTTGAGGGGGAGTGTAGATGTTAAACAACATGAGGGACAGTACTGAACCCAGTGGGACCCCACAAGACAGCTTGGGAGTCTCCCAATAACACCTTCTGAGAACGACCCTCCAGGAAGGACTGGAGCCACTGCAACAGTACCTCCGAGTCCCATACCCATGAGGCATCCCAGAAGGAGACTGTGGTCAATGGTATCAAAGGGCGCTGAAAGGTCCAGGAGAACCAACAAGGATACAGTCTCCCTGTCTAGTTCCCAATGAAGATCATCTACTAAGGCGACCAAGGCTGTTTCAGTTCCATGTCCCAACCTAAATTCAGACTGTGCCGGATCTAGATAATCAATGTCTTCCAAGAACCCCTGGAGTTGCGGGGCTACCACACGTTCCATGACTTTGCCCAAATAGGAGAGATTGGAAACTGGCTGATAGTTGACTAATTGGGTGGGGTCCAATGATGGTTTCTTCAACAGTGATGTTATGACAGCTTCTTTTAAGCTCACTGGAATCTTGCCTTCCTGTAAGGAGGCATTAACCACCACCTTCACCCACTCTGCCAAACCTCCTCTGGTCTCCTTTACCAGCCAGGATGGGGAGGGGTCTAGGATAGCCCTCGCCTCTCCAAGGATCTTGTCCACATCCTCAAACTGAACCAACTGAAATGAATCCATCAAAACGGGACACGTAGATGTTTGTGTAACATCCTCAGAGACTGCCGTTAATGTGGTGTCAAAGTCAGAATGAATCAGAGCGACTTTGTCCGCAAGTAACTGAGCAAATATCTCACAGTGGGCTGCTGAGTTGTCAGGGATTCTGACCTGCGAGGTGGGATTTAACAACCCTCTGAACACTCGGAACAGCTCTGTCGGATGGTTCTTTGCAGACGCAATATTGGCCACAAAGAAGGATTTCTATGTGGCTTCTATTGCTGCGGCATATGTCCTCAGTTAGGCACATAGCCGTGTTTGAACTGACTCATTACGCTTTAAAAGCCACACGTACTCTAGACCCCTCTTCTTTCACTTTATCCCTGCCAATTCCTCACTGAACCAAGGAGCTGGTTTAGCTCAGGTACTCGAGAGGGGATGTTCCAGAGCAATAGTGTAAACCGCCCTGGTCATCTCCCTACTCCAGAGAGGAACCAGATTCAGATAATGGATATGGGGAAAGGCAGCACAATATTGGTAGAGAGGCAGGATAAGAATAAGAATATAATAGAAAAATAATAATATAAAATTATAATAAGTATAGGGGATAATGAATGTAGGGAAAAGTTAGCACAATACAGGTATAGAGGTAGAATAATATTAATAATATGATATAATAATATGATAAAATAAGAATACCAAGAGCAGGGCTTCCAGGTGACTCAAGTAGGTCTCCTCACTGGCCAGGATCCCGGATAAGACCCATTTACGCATCTCCAGGCCTTTCTCCAAATCCGGTTCACTCTGAGGGAAAAATAATTACATTGTTGGACTCCCATCCAAATACCAAACAGGGTCAATCCTGGTTAGCATCCAAAATACATACTATGCATTTCAGGTATATTTGGTCCCTGTGTTCATTGTTTGATTAACCCATCAATTGTATGTTATCTTCATTGTCAGACTCCCACCCAAATCCGGACCAGGGCCAGCCCGGCTTAGCATCTGAAATGTGTTTTTCGGGTATATTTACTAGGTCCTGTGTTCATTGATGTTAGTACAGATGTCCGCTAAGCCATGGATTTAATAGAGAAATCCCATTATATTCACTGGACTCCAAAAAACCAACCAGGGCCGACCCTGCTTAGCACCCAAAACCAGACCAAATCTGATGCAATTAAGAGTATGTTTGGGCTCAAACTCTTTAATTCCTATGTACCGATTTGGTAGATTCCAGTGAACCGGTCCCCGAAAGGTTTTTGGTGCCAAGACGCGGAGAGGAAGATGGTGAGTCGTCGATGTATGGCATCCCGGCGAAGGAGACATCTGGGGAAAGGGAAAGAAATGACGATGATGGAGGACACTCATTCTGCTTTTGTGGTGAAAAATGTGTGAGAAACGACCCCAGAAGTGGCTCAACTGGAATCCGGGGGAATGTTTCTCCTTCTTGTTTGCTGTCCAGTGAGAAACCGGTTCCACTTCTTAAGGAACTGAGACAGTTTCACGGCTGGAGGGCAGTCAAGAAATCCATGAACACAAGGAGGAGGCCCAAAACTTATGCAAAACTTTATTATTAGTGATTCTGTTCTATTTCGAAGACATACCAAAGAATTTGCGAAGGGGAAACGGTAACAAAACGGAGGATAGATGAGTAGGAAAGTGCACCGTTCCCCTTGCAAATTGCACGAGCCAGGCTTGGTGGGAAAACAGAGTGACAAGAGAGCAAAAGCACATCGATCTGAGTAGGGAAATGCACCAGTCCTTCTTGGGAAAACACGTCAGCCCTAGTGTCAAAGCTCAAGCCAATCAAAGTAGGAAGACATACCCAGTGAAAGGGGTCCTTGAGCAAAAGCACAAGTCGGTCATAGGAGGATTACACATCATCCCTTGTGCAAAAGTACAGGTGAGCCCCAGCAAGAAGATACGCTAGCCCTAGCAAAAGGAGACACACAAGCCCTTGTGCAAAAACACAAGTCAATCTTCGCACAGAAACACTATAGTGCAAATACGTACACCAGCCCTAGTGAAAATACGGAAGTCTGCCTAAGAGGATAAAATACATCACCGGCCCTAGTGAAAGAAGGCCCAGCAGCACTATTGCAAAAGTACAAGTGGGCCTTAAAAGATAAATGCTGGCTCAAGTGAAACCTTACATGAGAAAACAGTATCGTTCTCATGAAACTACACACAAGAGCCCTTGTACAAAATGGACAAGTTGGCTTTAGCAGGAAAACATGCCAGCCCTAGAGAAAGAAGACACACTAGGCCTAGTGCAAAATGTGCAAGTGAGCGGGAAAACAATGCAAAGAATTATTTACATGAGTACTGGACAATCCATTGCTCCCCTAACAAGCCCCACAAATCTCTCCTTGACACCAGTGTGACCCATTTCCCCAGTGTTTTGCACAAGGGGGTGAGCACAATCTCACCTTGACACTTGTGACTTTGCTTTGTTGCACCAGTGGGAGACCTTAATGAATTCCCGTCTCTTCCCTTGACACCAGTGTGACTCCCATCCCTCTGTTTTCCAGAATGAACCCCCAAATCTCCCTTCAACACCAGTGTTTCGCAAAAGGGAAGACCACAATGCACCCCCAAACCAAAAGGAGGCAAGACTGAATGAAATAACAAGTTGTGGGGGGATTCTCACCTGTGTCTCCATGGAAACATCCTCCGTGGGCTGCCCCTTCTGCCTCGGGTGGCCATATTTGCCCGGACTTCCGCACCCCGACAATGGTGGCCTCAGACACAATGACGGGGCCCTGCCGTGGTAGTCCACCATGTGGTCGGTGCCTCTTCTGCGACTGCGGCGTGGGTGGGCTGCTGCTGCTGTCGAGGGATTGCAGGGAATTCTGGGAGGGCGAGCGGGCCTTGTAGAGGCGGGAGGGCCCAGCGGCCGTGGGGCTGGGCGACACGTGGCTGGAGTGGCCTGAGGAGAAGTCCTCCTCACTGGACGTCAGATTCTCATTAGAGCTGCAATCTGGTGTGTAGCCGCCACCGCTGCCAACTGGCGAATAGGAACGCAGTGGCCACGTCAATGCCGGCTTCCCATCGGCCGCAGGGTCAGGGGTCATAATGCCACCGACATAGACACTGTGATAGGGTTGGATGTTGCCCTGACCGTTGGCATCCGCCAACAAGTTGTCCCTGAGGAAGCGTGGGTTGAGCTCAGCGTCCTCATAATCGTCATCTGCTGACCGGCCCCTTGAAGGTGGTGGCGGCTTTCTCCGAGCGTCCATCCGCATGGCTTGGCTACCCAGTGAGCTGATGCGATCCGAGACCTCCTTGTCATTGACCTTGACCAGGCCCTTCTCGTGGTGGTACTCCAAGTTGACATAGAAGGCATCCGGAGGGGTCTTCTCAGCACGATGGGTCACCATTGGTTTCTTATGAGAGGGATACTCTGATACATTGACAACATCATGGTCGACTCCACCACCCTCACGCTCTTTCCCTATTGGTTTCTTATGGGAGGGATGCTCTGATACATCAACGACTTCATGATCGATTCCACTAACCTCGCGCTCTTTCCTCAATGGTTTTTTATGTGAGGGATACTCTAATACGTTGACAACTTCCCCATCAGCACCTGGTTTAGAGCAATATTCCGCAACACTGCTGATCGAATCGTCTCGGTCGGAGAGGCTCCGAAGCCAGCCCCGGTTTCCGATCCGGCCCCCTTTGGCTTTCTTGCTCTCAGCTTGAGATGGCACATCCCCACCACCCTCATCGTCATCGTCATCATCGTCACCTTCTTTCCGCTGTCGGTGGAACCCCCACCGCTGCCGGTCGTAGCTCTTTCTCTCTCGCGCCAGGAGGGTCTGCAGGTAGATCATGCGGAAGCGCTCCTTGTTGACCTCCACCTCCAGGCGCCGGATCGAGGCCTTGCAACGCTCCAGTTCAGACTCAATTTCGGACACCGACCGCAGTGCCATCGAGGGGGGCTCCGTGTCCGAGAACTGGGCCCGCCAGGCCTCTGCGAAGCCCACCGGGTCCACCATAATGGATGGATGAATGGAAGGAAGGCTTAGAGGAGGATAGGACTGAGGATGAGGAAGAACAGGAGACCAGCACAAGGCATCAGAGATGGATGGAGAGTCAGTTGCCTACCTTAACCTCCTTCCTTCCTCCTCCTCAGAGGATGTTGAAGATGAGGATGATGAAGACAAAGACAGGATCTCCATCAGATGGAGAGCTACTTGTGGTCCTCCTCCCTTTCCCTCCCTCTGTCTCCTGCTCTCCCTTCCTCCTATAGCAGGGTTTCAGAGGATGATGGAGATTATGATGAATAGGAGAAATAATAAAAAACAGAGATGACTGTAGTCCTCTGTCTCTCTGTCTTTTTTCCTCCTCCTCTGCTTTTGGTCTCAGAAGATGAAGATGATGAAGAAGAAGGGACCTATCTACCTATCCATCCATCCATCCTCCTGAGAAATGAGAGGGGATGATGAAGATGATGATGAGGAGGAACGAGCCAATACAAAACAGTTCCCCAATTAGAGATGAAGAGACACTTGTCCTCCTCCTCCTCCTCTTCTTTCTATCTTTCGTCCTCTGGTCTCAGAGGATGACGAAGATGAGCATGAAGAAGAATGCAAAACAAGTGATGGGCAGCTAGCTGTGGTCCTCAATCTATCTTATCTCTCATATATCTGTCTCGCGTAATTATTTCGCATATCTATTTCTCATATGTATCTCTTGTATATCTATCTCATATCTATCTCTCATATATCTATCACGTGTATCTATCTCATGCATCTATTTCTTATATCTATCTCTCATCTATCTATCTATCTCGTCTCTCTCTCTCTGAGGATGAAGAAGGGTGCAATACCAAATCAAATAGAGAAAGGCACTCCTCCTCCTCCTTTTCTTCCTCCTCCTCTTTCTGTCAGTCCTTGTTCTTCCCTTCTTCCTCCTCCTCTCCTCCTCTTTTATTCCTTCCTCTTCCTCCCCAAAAGGAACAAAGGAAGAGCCTACTCCTTTGCCTTTCAAAGGCTCACTTTCCCCCCTTTCCTCTCCTCTCCTCTCCTGCCTTCTTCCCCTTTTATCCCATTATTCCCAACACAGGGGTCCCCTTGAAACCCCCCAATACAATTGGTTCTGCTTATCCTTCTCCTCCGCCTTGTCTTTTTTTCCTCCTTCTCTCCTTCCTTCCTTCTTTCCTTCCTACCTCCGGCTGCAGGCCCTCCTCCTTTTCTCCTTCCCTTCTTCCGTGGGAGGGAGGAGGGGCGGAGGCCTTAAAGAGACAGAGGCCCCTTAAAAAAGGAAGGGCTGTCACTCTCTCTGTTCTTTATCTCTTTTTCTTTCTTTCCTTCCTTCCTTCCTTCTCTGTCTCTTTCAGAGTACTTCTTTCCTTTCCTGATGCAAAAAGGGAGGAATGTTGGGATATATATATATGTTGGGATGGATACACACACACACACACACACACACACACACACACACTTCTGAGCATGTGCAGTGCCTTTCGCTTTTTTTCTCCATCTCCCATCTCCTTCTTCCTCATTTCCTTTCTTTCTCCTTCATTCTCCTTTCTCCTCTTCCACTTTTCCTTCCGTATTCCCTTCTTCTTCTATTATTTTTTCTCCCTTGTTCCTTTCTCTTTCTGTTTCTTCCTCATTGCTTTCTTTCTCCTCCTTTCATCTTTCTTTCGTTCTCCTTCTGTTTCTCTTTCCCTTCCTTATTCTCGTCTTTCTTTCTTTCATCTTCGTTCATTCTTTCTCTCTTTCTGATGTGCCTTCTAATATGGAAAAGGGGGGACCAGATGGACCATAAGGCCACTGTTGTGCCTCTGAGCAGGTGCAGAGGGCCCTTCTCTATCTCTTTCTCACAACTTTCTCTTTCACTCATTTCTTTCTCTCTTTCTCCTCCTTTCTTTCCTTCCATCGCTGTCTCTTTCCAGGTCTTTCGCTTTGCCTTCCTTTTCTCTTTCAGATGTGCAGAGTATCTTTCTCTTTCTTGCTTGCTTTCTCTTTCTTTTCTTTTTCTCCTTCATTCCCTTCTCTTTTCCTTCTTTTATTTCTTCTTTCTCCTTCTAGCCTTTTCTTTCTATCTCATTCCCTTTTCTCTTTTTCATTCTATTTTTCCTTATTGCTTTCTGCTCTTTCTTTTCCTTCCTCATTGCTTTCTTCTTTCTTTCTCCTACTCTTCCTTCCTTCCTCATTCCCTTCTCTTTCACCTTCCGCTTTCTCTTCTCTCTCTTTCTTCTTCATGCCCTTCTTTCCATTTTTCCTTCCTTCCTTCCTTCCTTCCTTTGCTTTTATTCGTTTGCTCTTTCAGGACCATAAGGCCACCATTGTCTCATGTCTTTCTCTTCTCTCTTTCTCTTCACTCCTTCCCCTACCTTTTCTCTCTCTCTCCTTTATTCGTTCTTTCTCCCTCTTTCAGAATTCCTCTTTTCCTACATCAAGAAATCAATATAATATAACTGATATAATTAGATTGATGGCCCTCGAGGCCCCACTGTGCATCTGAGCAGGTGTAGAGTGCATTTCTGCCTTTGCCCTTTTTTTCTTTTTCTCTTTCTCCTTCCTTCCTTTCCAGTTACTTCCTTCCTCCCTCTTTTCTTTCTTCCGTTTAATTTTTTCTTCCTTTCCTCCTTTTCTCTCTCTCTCTCTCTTCTTCATATTTTCTTTCCTTGCCCCCTTCCTTTTTTCTTTCTCCTTCCTTCCTTCCTTCTTTTCTCATTTGTCTTCCTTCTCTTTCTTTCTTCCTTTTCTTCTTTTCTTCCATTTCCCCTCTTTTTCTTCCTTCCTTTTTTCTTTCTTCCTTTTTCTTTCTTTTTTTCTCTTTCTCATTCCTTCCTTCCTACTTCATTTCTTCCATCTTTCTTCCTCTTCCTTTTATTTTTCTCTTTCTTCTTCCTTCTTTCTCCCTTCCCTGCTCCTTTCCTCTCGTTATATTTCTCCTTCGTTCTTTATTTCTTTTCCCTTCCTTCCTAATTTTCTTTCTTTCTTTCTTCTCTCTCTAATAAAGACTCATAAAGAATTCCAAAACTCAAGCATTTTAATTCTCATAATTAATGACACACACACATATATTTTAAAAACAATACAAACACTTTTTCATTAATGAAGGGACTACAGATCCCATACAATCATATACATTGAGGATTACAGATCCCATAGTGAGGCAGTGACCGCTAGCAACAGTTTGACTTGGACTGATCACTGATCTCAGATGAGTTTCTTTCAATTTCTGTAATTAAAGAAGGAGAAAATATAATGGTGGCTTTTATGATAATGACCACATATGTTTGTTTATATATATATATATATATATATACACACACACACAAAATATTTTATATGTTTTTTCTCTGAGATATATATATATAATATTACTGTACATGATATATAATATATGATTTATCTCTTATATATAGATATACATATTTTATATATTTCTGTATCTCTGTAAATATATATAGAAAACAATTAATATAATATATTATTGTATGTATGTAATATATATAAATTCCATTGAACATGACTGCATTATACATGTCTATAATAAATATACTATATTAATTTATGTAATATACATTATTGTAAGTATCACTAATGTGCACACACATATATAATATACAATGATATATTATTATTATTATACATTATTGCAAATCCCATATATATAAAAATAATACAACAATTTGTATAATATTATTATATATTGTTGTACATCATATATATATATATATAATTTATTTGTCATTTACCAATCTGTTTGCACTGTGTCTAATATATTTATGTATTTGTGTGTGCATATATATATATATGAGAGATATATACAATAATATACACAATAATCTAATATATTATCTTATATGTAATAATATAATATATAAGCAACCCAATATATATAATAATCTTATATATATGTATTTGTGTATATATATGTTATATGTAATCTAATATATAAGTAACCTAATATATATATAATAATTTTATATATGTGTGTATATGTTATATGTAATAATCTAATATAAAAGTAACCTAATATACATAATAATATATATGTATATAATCTTATATGTAATAACCTAATATATAAGGTTATTACATATATATGTAATATATGTATATATAATGCTATATGTAATAATATAATACAGAAGTATATACAGTATATTCTGGCGTATAAGACTACTTTTTAACTCAATAAAATCTTCTCAAAAGTCAGGAGTCGTCTTATACGTGGGTGTAGTCTTATGCATGGGAGTCGTCTTAACTCTATATTTTAACTGGAAAAGTTGGGGGTCGTATTATACGCCCAGTCGTCTTATATGCCGGAATATACGGGTAAATAAATCTTATATGTAATTAATATATAAAATATTTGTCATATAATTTAACATAATCATGTAGCATATCAAATAATGTCATCTAGTATATAACAATCTAGTACAAATAGCAATCTAGTATAATAAGAATCTAATATATGTAATAATCTAATATATAATAATTTAATATATATAATCATGTAGTATATAAAATAATCTAATAATATAGTATATATAGCAATCCAATATATATAAGGATCATATATATATTACTAGCTGTGCCCTGCCACGCGTTGCTGTGGCCTATAGTAAAACTTATCAAAGTTGAGGTAGATATCTGGACTATTATGAAAGAGAGGTCCCTACCTATTCCTTCCCCCTTTTCCTCCCCCTTTCTCTCCTTTCTTCCTTCTCTACCTCTTTCTTTCTTTCCTTCTTTCACTACTTGGTTTCATCCTTCTCTTTCCTTCATTCCCTCCCCCTTTCTTCCTTTGCCTTTCTTCCCTCCCTGTTTGCTTCCTTCTTTCTCTTTTTATTTCCTTTTATTTCACCACCGTCATAACAATAACAATAATGCAATGCATTGCCTCTGGGACCTGACACCTCTCCCATTCCCCCTAAAAGGGTCTCATAGGAATAATTGCATCATAATAATCATAGAAATAACAACCTTTACCTGCCACGTGTTGCTATGGCCAACCTTCCCTCTTTCTCTCCTTTCCCTCCCTCCTTCCTTCCCTCCCATCTTTCCTTCTCCTTTTCCTTCTCTATCTCTTTCCTTCCTTCCCCATTTTTCTTTCTCTTCTGGTCTCTTTTCTTCCTTCTCTCTTTCCTTCTTTCCTTCCCTCCCTCTTTCTTTACATCTTCCCCCTTCCTTCACTCCCTCTTTCCTTCCTTCATTCCCTTTTTTCTTTCCTTCTCTCCTTCTTTCCTTCCCCCTTTTTCTTTCTCTTCTGCCCTCTTCTTCCTTCTCTCTTTCCTTCTTTCCTTCCCTCCCTCTTTCTCTACATCTTCCCCCTTCCTTCACTCCCTCTTTCCTTCTTTCATTCCCTTTTTTCTTTCCTTCTCTCCTTCTTTCCTTCCCCCTTTTTCTTTCTCTTCTGGTCTCTTTTCTTCCTTCTCTCTTTCCTTCTTTCCTTCCGTCCCTCTTTCTCTACATCTTCGCCCTTCCTTCACTCCCTCTTTCCTTCCTTTATTCCCTTTTTCCTTTCCTTCTCTCCTTCCTTCCTTCCCCCTTTTTCTTTCCCTCCCTCTGTCTCTCATTTCTTCCTTCTCTACCTCTTTCCTTCCTTCCTCCTTTTTCTTTCTCTTCTGCTGTCTCTCTTTTCTTTCCTTCCATCTTTCCTTTTCTTTCCTTTTCTTCTTCCTTCTTTCTCTAACTTTCCTTCTTTCCCCCTTTTCTTTATCTTCCTTTCTCTTTCTTCCTTCTTTCCTTCCTTCCTGTCTTTCCTGGATTTTGACAGGGCGGGAAGGGGCGGGGTGGGGTTTGGAGGTGGCGTGAAGTAAAAGGAGGTAAGATTGGGGCAGGGGAGTGATGAAGCGTGGGGTTGTGTGTGTGTGTGCGGCAGCGGGGGGAGTGGGGTTGTGCGTGTGTGTGTGGTGGTGGGGGGAGTGATGGAGCATGGGGTTGCATGTGTGTGTGCGGTGGGGGGAGTGATGGAGCGTGGGGTTGTGTGTGTGCGTGCGGCAGGGGTGTGTGTGTGCGGGAAGCGGCGCGGCGGGGCTTGGAGTGGGCATGGCTTCCGCAGAGGGAACGTTGGCCGGAAGACTGTGTGCGCGCGCCAGGGAACTTGCGGCTGGGCACCAATGTGCATGCTCAGTTGTTTTGTCGTTTTGTGAGTGTGTTGTTGTGTTGTTTTTCATTTTGAGTAGATATGTTTGTACCTTATGGGTTGTGTTATGGGCATGGGAATTTTGGTTAAGTTTCGTTGGGGGGTTTGTGAGTTTTGTTGTTTTGCCGTTTTGTGAGTGTGTTGTTGTGTTGTTTTCATTTTGAGTAGATATGTTTGTACCTTGTGGGTTGTGTTATGGGCATGGGAATTCTGGTTAAGTTTCGTTGGTTTTTTTTAGTTTTGTTGTTTTGCCGTTTTGTGAGTGTGTTGTTGTGTTGTTTTCCATTTTGAGTAGATATGTTTGTACCTTGTGGGTTGTGTTATGGGCATGGCAATTTTGGTTAAGTTTCGTTGGGGTTTTTTGAGTTTTGTTGTTTTGCCGTTTTGTGAGTGTGTTGTTGTGTTGTTTTTCATTTTGAGTAGATATGTTTGTACCTTGTGGGTTGTGTTATGGGCATGGCGATTTTGGTACAGTTTCGTTGGGGGGTTGTGGAGTTTTGCTGTCCGGTTGAACCAACCTAACAGATTTATATAGTATATAGATAATCTAATATATAATAATCTAATATATAATGGTGACGTACTGATGAGGCTCCCGATCCTGGCTCCTTGACGGCCATTTTTCTCCCATTCCATCAAAAGAGATTTCTCGAAGGCCAGGGCCGCCACCCGAGAGAAGAAGGCCTGGACGTTTTCCCCTGAAAGGAAAGAATGGTGGCCGATTTGAGAAGGACCAAAGAAGAGGATGAAGCACTGGATCAGTTGTTGCTGTTGATACATTTGTTGTTGTCATAGTTGTTTGTTTATAGCTTCGAGACTGACCTGTTTTGGATGAAACCGACCAATACTCAGCCTCCATTTCATTGGCCATTTTTATGGCATCCGCTTCTGTTCGGCGGCATTCGGCCTCCGACTGGAAAAGAAGCCAAATAGTGAAATGGTCACTTCCTGTTGCCCTTTTGTGAGGGAAACTGAGGGGCATTTGGTTCACTTCTTGTCACCATTTTGAGAGCAAAAAGAGGGCCATCTTTACCACTAAATCCTTCTTTGTTCCAACTAGAAAGATGAAGCTGGACCCAGGGCTGTTTTCATTCAATGCATCCTCCAGCCATTGCCTGGGGGAAAAAAGATGGAGACGGCTAGCATTTTGAGAAGGACCAAAATTATTATTATTATTATTATTATTATTATTATTATTATGTTTATTATGTTTATTTATATCCCACCTTCTCTCTCAAAGCAGCCCACAATTAAAAAGTATTACAATACAACTTAAAATATGCAAAATCCGACACACTGATGTCATTTGACAGCCATTTTGAGAAGGATCAAAAGGTTATTTTAGACCATTTTCAATGTTATTACTCCAGAAATGGAAATTACAAGGGAGATAGATAGAAAAAGAAGGAGGAAATGGGAAACCGCACCATATGTTCATGATTCACTGATTAAAATAAAATTAACATTTATCCTTCTGGTTTTTACAGTTAATGATTCATCAGCAGTTAAGATATATATAAGAACAGAAGGATGAAGAGATTCATTTTTTGTTAAAAATTGGAAATTTTATATATATATAATATAGATAATATTATCTATATACACACACACATATATATTTTCGCTTATCCAACGTTATGTTGGATATGCGAGACTCTACTGTGTATATGAACAGAAAAAAGGGGATTTATTTATATAAATATATATATGCAATAATCTAATGATATACATGTGTGTGAGTATGTATGCGCATATATATATATATATATGTGTGTGTGTGTGTGTGTGTGAATAAAAGAAGAGGATATTTCTGATTAAAAAATGGAAAATTATATCTACATATCTACCTATACACATAATAAAATGAAAATTTGTATGTGGCGAGAGTGTCCCACTTACACAGACAGCCTCCCGCCTCCACAAACAGCTTTAACCCAAAGTGCTGAGGAGCCACCAATGGCCCTGTCACCAGTGACATTGCAGGTTATAGTGAGTGTCATGAACATGTCCAAGAGCCCTGCCAATGTCCTCCACAAACACCATACCGCCCACCACCCAAGTGAATGCTCTCATACGGGGACAATTTCATCCTAGATTTTATGTGTATATAATATTATTGTAACATAAATGTAAATTACATATCGTACTGATATTACATATATCTATATCTATCTAGATATAGATATATATCTATCTATATCTATATCTGTAATAAAAGTGAATGTTTGTATGTGGAGGGAGGGAGGTGTATGTGGCAGCTTTCTGACTGGTTGCCACTGTGGAACAATTTGCATTTGGTCTCTGGCGATCCTCAGCCAGTAACCAATAAAAACCAAACTTGCCACACAGAGCCCCCATGATGCACTCTACATCCTGCTGCAGTTTGAAGGAGGATGGACCATGGATGATGGGACTTGCAGGACCTTCACTCACTTCCCGAAAACAATGCAACCATCATCCAATGACCAATAAAGACCAAACTTGCCATACAGAACCCCCATTACCCACTTTCTCTAATAACCCGGGCAGCGCTGGGTCCCCAAGGTAGTATATAATAAAAGTGAATGTTTGTATGTGGAGGGAGGACAGGAGGGAGGTGTATGTGACAGCTTTCCGATTGGCAGGCACTGTGGTACAATTTGCATGTGGTCTCTGATTGGCCAGCCTCAACATTCCAACATTCTGAGGTGACAGAGAGAGGGCCTGAGGCTGTGGCAGCTTTCTGATTGGTTGCCACTGTGGAAAAAATTGCATATGGTCTCTGATTGGCCAGCCTCAACATTCTAACATTCTCAAGTGAATGAGAGGGGAAAGGAAAGGGCCTGAGGCATTTCCAGTACCGTCACTCATTTTCTGTGACCAGTGTGACACTCATCCAATGACTGATCGAGACCAAACTTGGCACACAGAGCCTGCATGACCCACTCTGCATCGTACTGCAGTTTGGAGGAGCATAGACCATGGATGATGGGACTTGCAGTACCATCACTCACTTTCTGAGACCGCTGTGACCCTCATCCAATGACTGATCAAAATCAAACTTGGCACACATAACCCCCATGACACTCTTTACGTCCTGGTGTGGTTTGGGGGAGGACGGACAAAGGATGGGATTTGTAGTACTTTCAAACCCTTCGGTTCCCACAGACCACTGTGGCCCCCAACAAAGACAGATAAAGACCAAATCTGGCACACAGAGCCCCCATGACCCACTCTACATCTTGGTGCAGTTTGGAGTGGGATGAACCATGGATGATGGGACTTGCAGTACCTAAACACACTTGCTGAAACCACTGCAACCCTCAGCAATGACTGATCTAGACCAAACTTGGCACAGAGAGCCACCATGATCCACTCTACATCCTGTTGTGTTTGAAGGAGGATTCACCAAGGATGATGGAACCTGCAGTACCTTCACACACTTCATGAGACCACTGTGACCCTCACCAATGACTGAGCAAGATCGAACTTGGCATACAGAGCCCCCATGACCCACTCTAAATCCTGGTGTGGTTTGTGGGACGATGCACCATGGATGATGGGACTTGCAGTACCTTCACTCACTTCCTGAGACCACTGTGACCCACACCACTGACCGTTCAAGAAGAAACTTGACACACAGAGCCCCCATGACCCACCTACCATCCTGGTGCAGTGTGGAAGAGGATGGACCATGGATGATGGGACTTGCATATGCGAGTTGTAGTTCACCCGCACCCAATGAAACACCAGACACTGGATCTAGAGTAAAACTATAGAACAGATAAACAATGCCCATCTCAAATAACCCAGGCAGCGTCAGGTCCCCAAGCTAGTATATAATAAAAGTGAATGTTTGTATGTGGAGGCAGGTATATGTGGCAGCGTTCTGATTGGCTGCCACTATGGTACAATTTGCATATGGTATCTGATTGGCCAGCCTCAACAATCCAACATTCTGATTGGTTGCCACTGTAGTATAATTTGCATATGGTTTCTGATTGGCCCGCCTCAACATTCTAACATTCTGAAGTGGCTGAGAGGGAAAAGGTAAGAGTCTGAGGCTTTCGAGAATGGTGGGAGTTGAAGTCCAAAACACCTTGTGGCCCCCAACAATGACAAAACAAGACCAAACTTGGCACACAGACACCCCCCCCCACCCACCCACCCAAGACCCACTCTACATCTGGGTGCAGTTTGAGGGAGGATGGATCATGGATGATGGGAGTTGCCCTACTTTAACTCACTACCTTAGCGCACCGTGACTCACACCAATGACTAATCACGACCAAACTTGACACACAGAGCCCCCATGACCCACTCTACATCCTGCTGCAGTTTGGAGGAGGGTGGACCATGGATGATGGGACTTGCAGTACCTTCACTGACTTACTGAAACCACTCGACCCTCATCCAATGACCGATCAAGGCCAAATTTGACATACACAGCCCCCATGACCCACTCTACATTCTGCTGCAGTTTGAAGGAGGATGGACCATGGATGATGTGACTTGCAGTATTGTAACTCAGTTACTAAAACTACTGCAACCCTCATCCAATGACTGATCAAGAAGAAGCTTGCCATACAGAACCGCCATTACCCACTTTCTCAAATAACCCGGGCAGCGCCAGGTCCCCAAGCTCGTATAAAATAAAAGGGAGTGTTTGTATGTATGTATGCGGAGGGCGAAGGTAGGTGTATGTGGCAACTTTCTGATTGGCTGTCACTTTCACAGGAAACTGTGACCAGCACGGGTGACGAACCAGGACCAAACTTGGCACACATAACCCCCATGACCCCCTTTACATCTTGGTGAGGTTTGAGGTCAGACAAAGGATGATCGGATTTGTAGTACTTTCAAACCCTTTGGATCCGACAGATCACTGCGGCCACTAACAAACACCTATAAAGACCAAACTTGGTACACAGAGCCCCCATAACCCCCTTTACATCCTCCTGCAGTTTGGAGGAGGGCAGACCATGGATGTTGGGACTTGAAGTGCCTCGACTCACTTCCCGAGACTGCTGCGACCCTCATCCAATGACTGATCAAGACCAAACTTGGCACACAGAGCCCTCATGACCCACTCTACATAATGGTGCTGTTAGGAGGAGGATGGACCACGGATGATGGGATCTGAAATACCTTCACTCACTTCCTGAGACCACAGCAACACTCATCCAATTACCAATGAAGACCAAACTTGGCATAGAGAGCCCCCATGGCCAACTCAATATTCTGGTGCGCTTAGGGGGAGGATGGACTACGGATTATGGTACTTCCAGTACCTTCACTGATCAAGAACACACTTGGCACACAGAGCCCCCATGACCCATTCTACATCCTGGTGCATATTCAAAGAGGATGGACTATGGATGATGGGACTTGAAGTACCTCCACTGACTTCACGAGACCGCTGCAACCCTCATCCAATGACTCATCATGACTAAACTTGGCACACGGAGCCCCCATGACATGCTGGTGCAGTTTGAAGAAGGATGGGCCAAAGATGATGGCATTACTTTCACTCTCTTTCTGAGACCACTGCAACCTTCATCCAATGACTGATCAAGAGCCAACTTGGCCCCATGACCCACTCTACACCCTGATGCTGTTTGGAGGACAATGGACCATGGACGATAGGACTCATAGTACCTTCACTGACTTCCTGAGACCACTGCGAGCCACATAAATAACTGATAAAGACCAACCTTGGCACACGATGCCTTTCTCAAATGACCCGGGCAGCACCGGGTCCCCAAGCTAGTATATAATAAAAGTGAATGTTTGTATGTGGGGAGTGTATGTATGTGGCAGCTTTCTGATTGCCTGCCAGTTTCACAGGCAACTGTGACCAGCACAGGTGTCAGACCTGGACCAAACTTGGCACACATAACCCCCATGACCCCCTTTATGTCCTGGTGAGGTTTGGGGGAGGATGGAAAATGGATGATGGGATTTGTAGTTCTTTCACACCCTTCAGAGCCCACAGAGCACTGTGGCCCCCAACAAAGACCGATAAAAAACAAACTTGGCACACAGAGCCCCTGTGACCCCTACATCCTACTGCAGTTCGGAGGAGGGCGGGCCATGGATTATGAGACTTGAAGTACCTCCACTCACTTCCCGAGACCACTGCGACCCTCATTAATGACTGATCAAGATCAAACTTGACACACAGAGCATCCATGGCCCACTCTACATCCTGGTGCAGTTTTGGAGGAGGATGGACCACGGATGATGAGACTTGCAGTACCTTCACTCACTTCCTGAGACCACAGCAACACTCATCCAATTAACAATAAAGACCAATCTTGGCACAGAGAGCCCCCATGGCCAACTCAACATTCTGGTGTGGTTTGGGGAGGACGGATTATGGATGATGGGACTTGCAGTACCTTCACTCACATTCTGAGACTGCTGCAACCCTCATCCAATGACTGATCAAGACCAAACTTGGCACACAGAGCCCCCATAATCCACTCTACATCCTACTGCAGTTTGGAGAAGGGCAGACCATGGATGATGGGACTTGAAGGACCTCCACTCACTTCCCATGACGGCTGTGACCCTCATCCAATGAGTGAACAAGACCAAACTTGGCACACAGAGCCCCATGACCCCTTCTACATCCTGGTGCTGTTTGGAAGTGGCCGGAACATCGACGATGGGACTCGCAGTACCTTCACTAACTTCTTGAGACCACTGTGAGCCACATAAATAACTGATAAAGACCAACCTTGGCACACAATGTCTTTCTCAAACAACCCGGGCACCGCCAGGTCCGCAAGCTAGTGTGTGTGTGTGTGTGTGTGTGTGTGTATCTGACATGTTTTATAGTTACAGTATATAGATAGACAGATAGATATAATATTATAAATGGAAAAAAATAGGACTTACTTGGTGTGACCCAAAGTCTGGATATCAGCCAGATCGAAGACAGTTACAATGACTGTAATAATTAAATATTATTATTATTATTAATATTAATATTAATATTATGTAGGATTTTGAAAAGGGCAGTGACATCATTTCCTGCTGCCATTTTTTACCTTCTGCTCCTCTGTAATAAGCTGAAGCAATGCACTTGAACTTCTCCTGTCCAGCTGTGTCCCATCTGAAAGCAAAGAATAATTTACATTAAAAATGTAGTATCATAAAATAATACAGAAATAGTGGGTTGTTGTAGGTTTTTTCGGGCTATATGGACATATTCTAGAGGTATTCTCTCCTGACGTTTTGCCTGCATCTGTGGCAAGCATCCTCAGAGGTACCTCACTACCTCTGAGGATGCTTGCCATAGATGCAGGCGAAACATCAGGAGAGAATGCCTCTAGAACATGGCCATATAGCCCGAAAAAACCTACAACAACCAGTGATTCCGGCCATGAAAGCTTTCGACAATACAGAAATAAATTAAATAATACAGAAATAAATAAATAAGGACATGACATGCAAGACCTGAGCTGCTAATGGCGATTTATCGTTCAAAAGTCATAGAGACAAAAGGAATAATAATAATAATAATATTAGAAATATTACCAGATACAGCGTCCATAGATAATATAATATAAAAATAAATTCAGAATAACAGTATTATAAATACTAATATATAACATAATAAGGATAATAATAAATATAATAATCACAACAATAAATAAAACAAAAATTATAATAATAAATATAGTAATAAAATACATAATAAGAATAATAAAAATATAATTATTGCAACAAGAATAAAATACAAAATAATAAAACAATAACAATAATAAAACAATACATAAATATAACAATCAGTACAATAAAATACAAAATAAGAATAATAAATCACCAAATGATAATAATAAACATAATCATACAAATATAATAAGGATTATAATAAATATAATAATTACAATAAAATACAAAATAATAATAATAATAAAATACAAAAGAAGAAAAAGAAAAAGACCAATAATTTAAGTAATTCTCTACATCTGGAGACTGTAGGGGATCCCTAAGACTTCGAAGCGTTCGATCTCGAAATCTACTCCAATTGTAGCCTTATAGCTCCGGTCAAAAGCGTTCTTGCAGAACCTGAAATAAAGAAGATTTTGTTATTATGAAACGTGATTATTACATTCTCTGCAAGGGGTCAGTCTGGATGGCCTCTAGGGGGCCCCTCCCTTATGATTTACCTGTTGATGAGGCTGGTTTTCCCAACACAAAGGTCTCCCACTATGACCACTTTGCAGACTCCCAGCCTATTAGAAAAAAACACACAGAAAATAATAATAATAATAATAATAATAATAATAATAAGGGATCCAATGAAACAATCTATAGTCATTATTATATTATATAAATATGATTGTATACAATTTATTCTTATGGTATTACATTCATTTATTGTGATTATTATATTATATCATAGATATTATAACATTATAAGTTTATGATGAATTTATTATTATAGTATTACAGTATAAGAATGTATTATTATTTTATAATATACATTTACTGTTATTATGATCATATAAATTCATTATTATATATAATAATGTTAGTATTCTTATATAAACTTATTATTTTAGTATATTATAAGAATGTATAATTTTATTATATAAATGTATTGGTAGTATTATATTATACATTTATTTCTATTATTATTACATAATAATTTCAGTATTATATATACATTATTATTATTACTACAGTACTATTATAAGAATGTTTATTATATTATATACTATTATTATTGTATTATTATATTATATCACTTTATTATATGTATTACTATTTTAGTATAGAAATTTGTCATTATTTTCATATTATCACCTGAATGTAATATTGTTATTTTAGTATAGACATTTATTATTATTTATTATTCTCATATAAATGCATTTGCCTTCTAATGGTTCAATGCACACAAATATTTTGTGTGAATTAAATTAATAATAATAATAATAATAATAATAATAATAATAATAACACACCCGGATGTATTGGTGTTCTTCCTCTGGCAGGTGAGTCTCACCTGTTCATGGAAGCCATCTTTGAATTGGAGGCAGGCCTCAGGGCTGTATGCCTGAAAACACAATGATAATAATAATAAGAATAAATTAATATACAAATATAATAATATAATAATATTTATTTACTTATTTATTACGTCAGGAACAAACCAAACGGTTGTATTGCATTAAAAACAACCAAACAAAAAAACAATGTTTGCAAACTTGGCATTATGCTCAACTTCCTTGACCAGTAGCTTGGAGTGCTTCTGGTGTTGCTGTAAGAAGGTCCTCCATTGTGCATGTGGCAGGGCTCAGGTTGCATTGCAGTAGGTGGTCAGTGGTTTGTTCTTCTCCACACTCACACGTTGTGGATTCCACTTTGGGGCCCCATTTCTTATGGCTGGCTCTGCATCTCGTGGTGTCAGAGCGCAGTCTGTTCAGCACCTTCCAAGTTGCCCAGTTTTCTGTGTGACCAGGAAGGAGTCTCTCATTTGGTATCAGCCATTGATTGAGGTTCTGGGTTTTAGCCTGCCACTTTTGGACTCTCACTTGCTGAGATGTTTCAGCGAGTGTCTCTGTAGATCTTAGAATTTTTTTTCTTGATTTAAGTCATTGGCATGCTGGCTGATATTCAAACAGGGGATGGGCTGGAGATGTCACTGCCTTGGTCCTTTCACTATTGGTTGCTACTTCCCGGCGACTAGCAGCATATAATAATATAATATAACCTTATAATGCAATAATAATAATAATATAATGGCATGATCTAATATATCAATAGAACATATTTTATTTATTTTGTGTCAAAAGCATTGTGTATGTAAAACTGGTAAAACTAGAGGGAACACATGCAGCTAAATAATTTTTGATCAAAACCAGGCAACAGCGACTGCATTGCCTGTAGCTTTAAACAATTCTTCCTCTGACCATGAATCAGGGCACAGTATGCAAGCATACACATGCGGAGTTGTCTGTTCTGCTCCACAGTCACACAAGGTGTGGGATTCTTTTAGGTAGTGCCATTTTGCCAGGTTGCCTTTTGATCTGCCCACTCCGCTTCTGAGTCTGTTCAAGGACTTCCAAGTTGCCCATTCTTGGTTTGTCCCTGAAGGAAGACCCTCGTGGAGGGCCATCCTGTTGGGATTTCCTGGTTTAGCTGCCCATAGAGATACTCTTGCTGTTGCTGGGGAACACCAAGAGGAGTGGTGATTCTCGTGAAGCTTTCCCTTGATGTGAGTCTACTGGGAGGAGGCAGGTAGCCATGGAGAAGATGGCTTTCACAGTGTTCAGCCTTATTTCTCTCACAGTTAGCAGCAACTTCCTGTCGCACATCAGGGGGGGCAATACCAGCTCGTTGGTGTAGGTTTGAGATGTCCTGTGATTATTCTGCATGTTTCATTCAGTGCTGTATTCACCTACAGATTTGTGCCAAACAGCGAAGGCACATATAATGATGATGATGATGATAATACTACTACTACTAATAATAATAATAATATAATATAGCATAAGAAGAAGTTGTTATAAGGTAAGAATATAACATAGCATAATAATACATTACTAAAAATAACAGTATAATAATATCATATAGCAATGTAATAATGATATAGCTTAATATAATAATATAATAACAATATATTAGTGTAATAATATAGCATAATACAATAATATAAAATAATACAATATAGTACTACTACTAATAATAATAATAATATTATATCATATATTTTTTATTTGTGTCAGGAGTGACTTGAGAAACTGCAAGTCGCTACTGGTGAGAGAGAATTGGCTGTCTGCAAGGATGTTGCCCAGGGGACGTCTCGATGTTTGATGTTTTTACCATCCTGTGGGAGGCTTCTCTCATGTCCCTGCATGGGAAGCTAGAGCTGAGATGGGAGCTCATCCTGCCCCCCAGATTCGAACCATCAACCTATCGGTCAGGAGTCCTGCCGGCAAAAGATTTAACCCTTGTTTTTTATATTACAGTAAGATAAGATATAATATAAAAACACAGTATAATAATATAATAATACAATATAGAATAGAATAACAATAATAGAATAGACTAAGAAAATAAAATGTTATACTACTAATAATATATAATGTCATAAAATAGTAATATAATATAATACTAATATACTAATAATTGATAATGTAATAAAAGGTAAAGGGTTTCCGCTGACATTGTCCAGTCATGTCCGACTCTGGGGGTTGGTGCTCATCTCAATTTCTAAACTGAAGAGCCGGGATTGTCCATAGATGCCTCCAAGGTCATGTGGCCAGCATGACTGCATAGAGTGCAGTTATAATAATAATATTATAATAAAATATACTGCTAATATAATACAATAACAATATATAATGTAATACAAAAGTAATATAATATAATAAGAATAATCCTAATCAGACCTTTGGGAAGCAGGTGAGGGTCCTGTCCCTGCCGACTGGGAGGAAAGGGGGCTTCATGGCTTCTCTGGGGAGAGGCTAGATGGCCTTTGAGGTACCCCTTTCCCCTCGCTTTCCTGGATTAGGAAGAAAGAAGTCACGTGGCTCCCTGGCCCCTCTGGACCCCACCCCTTTTCGGTTGCCTTGGCAACAGGAAAACACAGACAGGAACGGGTTTGTGCGCACGCGCGTGAAAAAGAGGGACGAAAGGGGCGGGGCCGGATATGCAAACGAGGAAAAGGCAAAGGGGCTTCTGTCCAACAGAACAGCCCTTCAAGTATGTTCTGCGCACGCGCAAAAGACAGAGCGACTATGAAGAAGGGGAGGAGCCGGACATGCAAATGAGGAAAAAAAGTGAAGGGAAAGTAACTCCCACCGTGTCCATGATGGGACTTCAACACCCATAACCCAGGCTTGGGGAGGCACTACAAATCCCATAATCCCCTCAAAAGCATGCTTTTTTGGAGGGGCTGTGGGTCCTGAGTGGCTCCCCGCAAAGTCCCTTCTTTTCATTCAGTCGGCTAGGATAATGCAAAGCGCGAATGCGCCTGCGCGGCGATAATGTGTCTTTGTGTTGCGCCCTGTGACGTCAAATCGAGTCTCGAGAGGGGGTGGGGCTTGTTGCTTCTGTCCTGGAACACGTGCGCGCTCACAAAAGGGCGGGGCTTATGTCGCTTAGCAACCACCGCCTCAACCTTGCTAGCCTTACAGAAGTCGATTGCTCATGTTTGGAGAGTTATTCCCTTTCGAAGACACGTGTCCGAAAATTCGGGCGTCCCGTTCCACAACGCCGCCTGGCCGTTTAAGCAGAGACATGTGTTTGGAAGCCAAAGCCATCCTATTTTAGGCGGAAAAGAAAAGAAACGTGTTTGGGTCTTTTGCACGTGTGAATGCCATGTTTCGGCTCCTAGTAGGCTTGGAGCCGGGGGCAAAGACACCCGTGTTTTAGGCGCTCCTTATGTGACTATTACAATAGAATTGGAGCCCAAAGCATGCGTCAAAAGGAGTCAAAAGGGTACTTGTTACCTAAATCGACACGTGTCAAGCATATTGCACGTGTGAACTGGTATCAGAGTGCACTGCCTCGTGTTTCTTCCAAGTTGCCTTCGGATATCGATCCCATGAAGGCACCCATTGTTTTTGGCCGAAGGATGCTCCCAAAACTGAAGGAAGAGTTTCAAGCTCCTGAATTACTGACCCGACAAAGGGCCTTATTAGCATTATGCGACCTAGTCCATGACCCAGAACACACTTATGAGGCTATTAATCAAAGTGAGGGGAAAGCTGCCTCTTTAGCTTTTTCTGAGGGAAAAATTGCCTCCTTTGCCCTTATCTGAGGAAGAAGAGGCCTTTTCTAATGGAAAATCAGGCCTCTTTTGAGGGAATACCTGCTTCCTTTTGCCTTTTCAGAGGGAACCTACCTCCTTTTGTGTTTTCTGAGAGAAAAATTGCCTTTTCTGAGGGAATAACTGCCTCCTTTGGCCTTTTCTGAGGGAAAATGGCCTCTTCTGAGGAAATTCTGCCTCCTTCAGCTTTTTCTGAGGGAAAAATTGCCTCTCCTAAGGAAATGCCTGCCTCCTTTGACCATTTCTGAGGGGAAATGGCCTCCATTGGCCTTTTCTGAGGGAAAAATCGCATCTGGGGAAAAACCTGCCTCCTTTGGCCTTATCTGAGGGAAAACTTACCTCCTTTGGCTTTTTCTGAGGGAATGCCATCTCCTTTGGTCTTTTGTAAAGAAAAAATTTCCTCTTCAGAGGTAATAGCTGCCTCCTTTGGCCTTTTCTGAGGGAAAATGGCCTTTTCTGAGATAATTCTGCCTCCTTTGGTCTTTTCTGAGGGAAACCTGTCACTTTTGGCTTTTACTGAGGAAAAATTGCCTCTTCTGAGGGAATTTTGCTTCAACCTTTTCTGAGGGAAAAATTGCCTCTTCTGAGGGAATACCTGTCTCCTTTTGTTGTCGAGCAATTTAGAGTGGCTGTGGATAGCGAGATCCAAGCCATTGTGGGTTGTCTGGTGAGAAAAGAAGCCACTATTCCAGAATAAATCTCGCCAAGTTGAAGAGAAAGCCACCAAGTTTTTTATTTCCTTCCAGCTGGAAAGGATGACGATTGCAGTAGCTTGCCAACAAAATCGACATGCCCTTTGGGCAGAGAGATACAATATTTATCGCCTTCAGATTCAAAATCCCCCCCCCCCTCCCCCAGCTGGCTTGTTATGATGTGATGTCAGCAAGCCAGCAGGAGAGCCAATGGTGGCCTGAGCCCTGTTTTGGCCAGTCAGCCAATGAGGGTGAAGGGAGGCGGGCAACAGGGAAACAAATGAAGAAATGTCTAGTTGTCAGGATTACGGTGACCAGTGTTTGCCAAACGACCCAACAATAGCTTAAGCCCTTAAGTCAGATCAGAGTTATTGTTTTAGTCCTTTGAATCATCATTTTTTTATCTAGCCCCAAAGCGTTAGATCCTTTGTCTTATTGTCCTGGGATATGGAGTTCATATATGAAGTTTGAGGTTGGGTTCGGCCAGTTGGGATTGACACAATAGAAAGGCTGTGGTGAATTTTATTTATTTATTTATTCCATACGCTTCTATCCCGCCCTTCTCCCCACAAGGGGGACTCAGGGTGGATTCACGTAGGCATCAGCGATGCTTACAACATATACAATCATAAGAATAACAGTTAAAACAGTAAAAACATTTTAAAACATTGTACAAATCAACCAGTAAATTCATTTAACAATAATATTAGCATGCCAGTAAAACCAAAATCAAGCCAGGAATCCAATACTGCAAACTCAAAGTTCCTTTTCCTGTTGCCACTATCATCTAGTCAAACGCCTGGCCCCAGAGCCAGGTCTTCAGTTGTCTTCTAAAGGACAGGAGGGAGGGAGGTGGCCAACCTGATGTCCTTAGGGAGGGAGTTCCACACACTGGGGGAGGGCACTGCCGAGAAGTTCCTTTCTCTTGTCCCCACCAACTGTGTTTGCAAGAGTGGTGGGATCGAGAGCAGGGCCCCTCCTGACAATCTTAAGCTTTGTGATGGTTCATAGCAGGAGATACGTTCGGACAAGTAATCTGGGCCAGAACCGTTCAGGGCTTTAAAGGTTAAAACCAGCACTTTGAATTGTGCTCGGAAGCTAATTGGCAGCCAGTGGAGCTGGTGCAACAAAGGAGTAGTATGCTCTCTGTACAATGCTCCAGTTAACAACCTGGCTGCTGACCGTTGGACTAATTGAAGCTTCCAAAAAGTTTTAAAAGGCAGCCCCACACAGAGAGCATTGCAGTAATCTATTCAAAATGTAACCAGAGCGTGGACCACCGTGGCCAAGTCAGACTTCCCAAGGAACGGGCACACAAGTTGTAATTTTGCAAAAGCTCTCCTGGCCACCACTGAGACCTGGGGTTCCAGGCTCAGTGGTTAGTCCAGGATCACTCCCAAATTGCAAACCTGTGTCTTCAGGGCAGTAGTGTGAGTGTAACCCCATCCAACACAGGCTGTAACCCTATCCCCCGTTCGGCCTTTCGACTGACCAGGAGTATTTCTGTCTTGTCTGGATTAAGTTTCAATCTGTTCACCCTCATCCAGACCAACACAGCAGCCAAGCACTGGCTCAGGACCTGCACAGCTTCCTTAGTGACAGGTGGGAAGGAATGATAGAGCTGAACATCATCCGCGTAGAGATGACACCCGACCTCAAAACTCCGGATGATCTCTCCCAGCTGCTTCATGTATATGTTAAACAACATGGGGGGCAGAATAGAACCCTGTGGGACCCCACAAGTCAATGGTTGTGAGGATGAGCAGGTGTCCCCCAGCAGCACCTTCTGGGAACGACCTTCAAGGAAGGACTGGAGCCACTGCAAAGCAGTACCCCCAAGTCCCATATCCCTGAGGGGTCCCAGAAGGATACTGTGGTCAACGGTATCAAAGGCCGCTGAGAGGTCCAGCAGAACCAACAGGGGCACACTCCCCCTGTCAAGTTCCCGGCGTAGATCATCTACCAAGGCGACCAAGGCTGTTTCGGTACCATGTCCCGACCTAAAGCCAGACTGTGCCGGATCTAGACCATCAGTGTCTACCAAGAATCCCTGGAGTTGCAAGGACTTTGCCCAAAAAGGGGAGATTGAAAACTGGCCGAAAGTTGTCTAATTGGGTGGGGTCAAGTGATGGTTTCTTCAACAGCGGCTTTATAACAGCCTCTTTTAGGCTCGCTGGAAACGTGCCCTCCCTTAGGGAGGCGTTCACCACCACCTTCATCCACCCTACCAAACCCTCCTCTGACTTCCTTTATCAGCCAGGATGGGCAGGGGTCTAGGATGCATGTGGTCGACCTTGCCTCTCCAAGAATCTTGTCCACATCCTTGAGCTGCACAGATTGAAACAAATCCATCAAAATCAGACAAACAGATGCTCGTGTTACATCCTCAGAGACTACTGTTAATATGGTGTCAAAGCCAGAACGGTCAAAGCAACTTTGTCTGCGAAGAACCAAGCAAATGCTTTTTCCACCACATGCTCTCTAGTCTCCTCTTCATTCGCTTCATCGCTGCCAGCTCCTCAGTCAACCAAGGAGATGGTTTAGTTTGGTTACTCAAGAGGGGACATTGTCCATGCAAGTGGGCTTCGTGAAACCTTTTGTTAAGGGATTACCAGCTCAGGAGTCGTGAAAGGACTTCCTGGCCAGTCGTGGGACAGATCAGGACATAGGGTGGCTACCTGTGCTCGATAGGGTCGCATTCCCTCTGAGGACACAGGTCCGCAGCTTGGGGGTCCTTCTGGACTCCGCTTTGACACTTGATACTGAGTTGTTGGCGGTGGTTGGGAGGGCCTTTTCACAGTTAAAACTCGTGTGCCAGATGCACCCGTACCTCGTGAAATCTGATCTGGCCATGGTAGTCCATGCCCTAGTCACCTCTAGGTTGGATTACTGCAATGCGCTCTCCTTGAAGATGGCCCGGAAACTACAGTTGGTCCAGAGATCTGCAGCCAGACTACTCACGGGAGCTGGTTACAGAGAGGGGTTCTGCCCAGTTTACTGTATTGTTGCACTTTTCTGCGCTCCTATAAAAATGTATTGCACTCATTGAATCTGTACTTCAGCTATGTTTCTTTCAGCCATATTGTTTTTATATTGCTTTCAATTCTGTTGTTATTTGTTTTATCTGATATTTTAATTGGTTAAAGTGTTTTACATGTGTGTTGAATTGTAATATTGGGCATGTCCCTTGTAAGCTACCCCGAGTCCCCTAGGGGAGATGGTTGGCAGGGTATAAAAATATTTTTTTTCCCCCAGGAACATGGATTCTGAAGGCTCACCTGTTCAGAGGAAGGGAAGAAAAGAGGACAACAATGAATCAAATACAAACAAAACATACTTCTTTTGTGCCAATTAACCACAGCGAGGTGATTGTAAACCACAAATATTTTGACCATTCCCAATAGTAGAGACAGATATGCCATTAATATTCAGTCATTTGTGGGAATGCCCTCGGAAATTATACTTTTGTTACGAAAACAGGAAATTGGCTGATCGACAGCCCCATAGTGACTTTGATCTCAGGAATGATACAGCATCTATAATATATAAAAAATGAATGCATGTATATTCGTTTGTACCACAAAGGCTCCTACATGGCATGATGGATCGGGACCAAACGTGGCACCGCATGTCCGTTATTCTCTAAATTAAAATTCACATCGTTTGGGAGTAAAGATAAAGGTTTCCCCTGACATTAAGTCCAGTCGTGTCCGACTCTGGGTGGTGGTGCTCATCTCCATTTCTAAGTCAAAAAGCCGGCATTGTTTATAGACACCCCCTAGGTCATGTGGCCATCATGACTGCGTGAAGCGCCGTTACCTTCCCATAGAAGTGGTACCTATTGATCTCACATTTGCATGTTTTCAAACTGCTTGGTTGGCAGAACCTAGGCTTAACAGTGGGACCCCACCCTGCTAGTCTGATTTGAACCACTGACCGATCAGCAAGTTCAGCAGCTCAGCAGTTTAACCTGCTGCGCCATCATCATTTGGTCTTACGGCCCTAAAAACAAATGGCTCCTACATGATGGATTGGGACCAAACCTGGCATAACATATCTGTTATTCCCTAAGTTAAAATTATTGTGGAGTTTAATCTTTAAAACCCTTGTTATTTGGGCATACGGCCCAAAAATGGAACAAATGGGTATGTACATATGTATTCTTATATAGCTTGATGGACTAGGGCTTTACCTTGAAACACATATCCTTCTATATCCAAATTAAAATAATTATCAGGATATAATTTTAAAATATACATCATTTGGACATATAGCCCCAAATACAAACAAGCAGACGTTGAGACAACAGAAATCTCGAGAAACTTGATGTTGTTGTTATTCATTTGTTCTTGATTTCCCAAAAAAAATGTGAAATGCTTCCCAAGTTTGGATTTTTCTGAGCTGTTGGGTTAGGAAAAACCTCAGATTTTTCAGAAAAGGAGACATCTTCCAATCCTGAAAGACTTCCAAAATTTAGATTTATCTGACCTGCCAGGATAGGAAAAACCTTAAATTTTCCAGAAAAGGCAACATCTTCCAAACCTTAAAAACATCCAAAATTTGGATTTTTCTGACCGGCTGGGTTAGGAAAAAGTCAAAATTTTCCGAAAACGTGATATCTTCGAACCGAGAAATACTTCCAAAATTTGGATTTTTCTGACTGCTAGGTTAGGAAAAACCTCAAAATTTCCGGAAAACGTGATATCTTTAAACTGGGAAATACTTCCAAAATTTGGATTTTTGACTGCTGGGTTAGGAAAAACCTGAAAATTTCCAGAAAAGGTGACCTTTTCAAATCCTGAAATACTTCAAAAAAATGGATTTTTCTGACCCGCCAGGTTAGGAAAAACCTCAAATTTTGCAGAAAAGTCAATGTCTTCTAAACTTCAAAAACGTCCAAACTTTGTATTTTTCTGACCCCCCCCCTCCCCCGGATTATGAAAAACCTCAAATTTTGCAGAAAAGTTGACATCTTCGATACTTTAAAAACTTCTCCAACATTTGGATTTTTCTGACCCACTGGGTTAGAAAAAACCTGAAATTTTCCAGAAGCTGTGACATCAAATCCCGAAATACTTCCAAAATTTAGATTTTTCTGCCCCGCTGGGTTAGGAAAAACCTCAATTTTTCCACAAATGGTGACATTTTTGAATCGTGAAATACTTCCAAAATTTGGATTTTCTGAAGTATTTTGATTGGAAGACATCACCTATTCTGGAAAATTTGACATTTTCCATAATCCGGTGGGTCTGAAAAACCCAAATTTCGGAAGAATTTCAAGATGGGAAGACATCGCCTTTCCTGGAAAATTTGAGGTTTTTCAAAACCCAGCGGGTTGGAAACATCCAAATTTTGGAAGTATTTCACGATTGGAAAATATCATGTTTTCTGGACAACTTGAGTTTTTTTCTAACCTAGTGGGTCAGAAAAATCTAAATTTTGGAAGTATTTCACACTGGAATTTGTCCCCTATTCTGGAAAACTTGAGATTTTTCCTAACCCAACGGGTCAGAAACATCCAAATTTTGGAAGTATTTTATGGTGGGACGACATCTCCTATTCTGGAAAATTTGACATTTTTCCTAACCCAGAAAAATCCAAATTTTGGAAGTATTTCAGGATTGCAAAAGTCACCTTTTCTGGAAAATCTGAGGTTTTTCCTAACCCGGTGAGTCAGAAAAAAATCAAAATTTTGGAGGTATTTAATTATTGGAAGATGTCGCCTATTCTAGAAAATCTGAGGTTTTTCCTTACCTGATGGGTCAGACAAATCCAAATTTTGGTTGTATTTCATAACTAGACGATCTTGACTTTTCTGGAAAATGTTATGTTTTTCTTAACCCAGCAGGTCAGAACAACCCAAATTTTGGGAGTATTTCATGATGGGAAGACCTCGCCTATTCTGGAGAATTTGAGGCTTCTCCTAACCTGGCAGGTCAGAAAATTCAAAAATTTTTAAGTTTATAAAGTTGGGAAGATGTTGCGTTTTCTGGTTAGGAAAACGGCTTTTCCTAACCCGTTGAGTCAGAAAGAAAAAACACATTTTGGAGGAGGTATGTCACGATTGGAAGACATCATCTGTTCTGGAAAATTTGATACTTCATCTTGTTGAAATGAAGCTTCCCACAGGAGTGGAAATCATCTATCAGACAGATGGCAAGCTATTTAACCTCAGCAGACTAAAGGATACCCCTTTAACCACAGCCCCTCGTGTATGTACATGTATAATCTTGTCTATACTCATCTTCATCGCTATGATACTTCATCTTGTTGACGGGAAGCTTCCCACCAGAGTGGAAATAATCTGTCGGACAGATGGCAAGCTATTTAACCTCAGCAGACTAAAAGCCAAAACCAAGGTCTCAACATGTTATAGAACTCCAGTATGCTGATGACAAAGTCGTCTGTGCGCATTCAGATGACCTACAAGCCACTCTAAACACATTTGCAGAAGCATATGAGAAGCTGGGCCTCTAATTGAACATCGAGAAAACCAAAGTTCTTTTCCAGCAGTCCATTCCCTCTCCAATGCCAAAATACAGCTTAATGGTGTAACGTTAGAAAATGGCAGCCACCTCTCCACAAAAGTCAACATTGACACTGAAATACAACACTACCTGAGCTCTGTGAGCGCAGCATTTTCCTTTTGAAGCAGAGAGTGCTTGAGGACTGGGACATCTGTAGGGATACCAAGGTGCTTGTTTATAAAGCCATTGTCCTCCCAACCCTATTATACACCTGTGAAATGTGGACTGTCTACAGACGTCATACTGCTCCTGGAATGATTCTTTTTTTTTCCAAATAATTTTTATTAAACATTTTATAAATCAACACAGGGAAAGAGGGGGAACAATAACAAGAGAATAGAAAAGAAGGAAGGGTAGCACAAAAACACAACAACAAAAAAAACCTAAACTAATCTAAAATGACCTCCACTCCAACCTCAGGATCTTCTCACTCTACTTCTCCAACTTACTTATCTATTCTTGACCTCTAAAACTTTTATCTTTAAGTTTCTTTTCGTAGTCATAGAAAAAGGTCCAGTCTGTTCTCTTTAGCGATTTTCCAGTATTTCTTCTCATCAAAAAAGTTAGTTCATCCATGTCTCTTGTTTCTTTAACTTTCTCCAACCATTCTTCAATGGTCGGTATTTGGTCATTCTTCCAATATTTGGCAAAAACAATCCTTGCCGCTGTAGTGTAGTATGTAAATAATTTGTCTTCATTCTCATCCAGTTTAAAATCCGAATCTGTAAATCCCAATAAATAATACTCAGGTTTCTTTTTGAATCTCTTCTTCAACATCTTTTGTGTTTCCTCATGGACCGAAGCCCAAAACTTAGTTGTATCCTTACAAGTCCACCACATATGGTAGAATGTGCCTGTTTGTTCCCCACATTTCCAACATTTATCTGAGACATTTTGATACATATGACTAAGTTTATTCGGTGTCAAATACCATCTATAAAACATTTTATACCAATTTTCTTTCAGGTCCATGGCATATGTATATTTCAACTTTTTGTTCCATATTTGCTCCCATTCTCTAAACTGGATGGGTCGTCTTAAATTTTCGGCCCACTTAATCATACATGTTTTCACCTGTTCAGTTTCCGTTTGCCATTGGACCAATTTATTATAGAGTATTGTCACTGTTTTCTTTTGTATTCTTAATACTTTATCCCATGTGTTTTCTTCCCAGTCAAAACCAATTTTTTGATCTTGTTTGAAATATTCTTTAATTTGTAAATAATGTAACCAAGTTATATTGCCATAAGAGTTCTTGAGTTGTTCAAAAGATTTAATCTCCATTTTCCCTTTTACCAAGATGTCCTTATATCTTGGCCAAACCCTCCATCCTAACAATCTTCTTTGATGTGCCTCCATTGCTGAGACCCACAATGGTGTGTTTTTGTAAAAGAGAGCTTTATATCTCATCCATGTCCTCAGTAGGGAGGCTCGCACAAAATGATTACCAAAATTTTTTTCTTTTAATTCTCTATTATACCAAACATATGCGTGCCATCCTACTCTCAGGTCATGACCTTCTAAATTTAAACACTTTTCTTTGTCTAACGTCATCCAGTCTCTTATCCATGACAGAGCACATGCCTCATGATAAGTCTTCAAATCAGGAAATCCCAACCCTCCTCTAGATTTTTTATCTATCAGATTTATGTAGTTTATTCTTGGCCTTTTTCCTTTCCAGACAAATTTCAATAAATCCTTCTTCCATTTTTTGAATAGGGTTTGATTTCTTATTATCGGAATATTTTGAAATAGAAATATAAGTTTTGGTAGAACATTCATCTTTATTAAAGATATCCGGCCAAGAAGTGATAGGTTTAAAGAGTTCCATTTTAGTAGATCTTTTTGAATTTTCTTCCAAACTATTTCGTAATTATTCTTCAGAAGTTGACCATTTCTCGCTGTAATCCAGACTCCGAGGTATCTAATTTTCTTAACACTCTCTATCCCCACTTGTTGTATCTTTGCTTGTTTCTCCTTTTCCACATTCTTAAATAGGAGCTTTGTTTTCTTCATATTCATTTTAAAGCCTGCCACTTTTCCGAATTGTTCAATTTTAGTTATCCAATTTTGTAAATTTTTCTCCGGATCCTCAATTGTTCCTAATAGATCATCCGCAAACGCTCGTATCTTGTATTCAAATTTTCCAATTTTCGCTCCTTTTATCTTTTCATCTTCTCTAATTTTCTTCATTAGGATCTCCACTGCCATTATGAAAATCAATGGGGATAATGGGCACCCTTGCCTGGTACCCTTTGCTATTTCAAATTCTTGTGTCATTTGACCATTTATTTTCACTTTAGCTTTTTGAAATTCGTAGATCGCATTAATAGCATTATTAAATTTTTCCCCCATGTCCAATTCTTGTATTAGTATCTTGAAAAAATCCCAATTCATATTATCAAAAGCTTTCTCTGCATCTATTGATAGAATAGCGAATTCTTTTTGATGGTTCATCTCATAATATTCCAAAAGATCTAGAACGTTGCGTATGTTTTCTTTCATATGTCTATTTGGCAGAAAACCTGTTTGCTCTTCTCCAATCCATTTATTTAAGAATAGTTTTAATCTTGTGGCCATGATGTTTGCAAATATTTTATAATCCGTGTTTAAGAGGGAAATTGGCCTATAATTTTTAATATCTGTTTCCGGGGAGCCTTCTTTGTGTATCACTGTGATCTCCGCTTCCTTCCAAGAATCTGGTACCTTCTGATATTTCATCGCTTCATTTACAATAACTTTAAGTGTTGGTAATAGCTGTTGTTTGAAGGATTTATAAAATCCCGCCGTAAACCCATCAGGTCCAGGGGCCTTATCTACCTCCATTTTATTAATTGCTTTTTCAATTTCTTCCTCAGATATCTCTTTATTCAATGCTTCTCTATCTTCATCCGTTATTTTATCTAGCTTCATTTGGCCTATGTACTCCATAATGTCTTCTTTCATTATATTGTCCTTTGTATATAATTGAGTATAAAATCTCCTGAACTCCTCTATGATTTCTTTATCCGTCCTCAAGTCTTTGTCTGCAGTTGTTATTTTAGATATATAATTTATTTGTCTTTTTTTCCGGATTTGATTTGCTAACCATTTACCAGGTTTATTCGCATTTTCAAAAGTCTGTTGTTTTAAAAATTTCATTTGTCTTGACTGGAGTTCTAACTCCACATGGTTTTTCTCTTGTTTTAGTGCCAACAGTTGTCTCTCTATTATTTTCGATGGTTTTCGTTTTGATTCCATTTCCTTGGCTGCTATTTCTGCTGCCAATTCCTTTATTCTTTTATTCCTTTCTCTATTCTTCCTTGATCCTTGTTGTATAAAATGTCCTCTCAGAACTGCTTTAAATGCATCCCACACCACTCGTGGCTCCATTTCATCCAATTTGTTTATTTGCAAAAAGTCTTGGATTATTTTATTGTAGTATTCTTTATCTTCTTCTGTTTTTATCAGGTTCTCATTTAATCTCCATTTTCTGAGACAGTTTTTGTGGTTAATAACAATTTCTAGAGGGCAGTGGTCAGACAGATCTCGTGGTAATATATTGATCTCCTTGACTTTTGCGGAGAGATTCCTAGTTATCCAAGCCATGTCTATCCTCGACCAAGATTGATGTCTATTTGAGAAGAAGGTATAGTCTTTTTTATCTTTATTTCTGTTTCTCCATATATCTTCTAAATCAAATTCTTTCTGAAGGTCTGTAAATTTTTGTGGAAGTTTGCCTTCCTTAGACTTTCTAGTCTTCAAGCTTTTGTCCATTTGGGAGTCCAATACCCCATTAAAATCTCCTACCAGAATCAATTCATCAAATTCCACTTCTTTCAGTTTAACATTTAAAAATTCAACAAATTTTATCTTGGGACCGTTAGGCGCGTAGATGTTACAAATCAAAATTTTAGAATCTCCAATTATCATCTTTACTGCAACACATCTTCCTTCTAAATCTCTAAAAGCCAATTCTGATTCTATTGTTTCCTTTACGTATGTAACTACTCCTTTCTTCTTTTTCTCGTATGACGAATGATATTCTTTTCCTAATTTTTTGTTCGGTAAGTGTGCTGTATGTCTATCACAGATGTGCGTCTCCTGGAGAGCTATTACGTCATAACTAGATTTCTTCAAACTATTCCAGACTTTCTTACGTTTTTGGGGGGAGTTCAATCCATTAATATTGTTAGAAAAACATTTTATTTGTCGCTCCATCTTGTTATTCATTCTGATCTAATCCCAGTCCTATGTCGCCTGAAGCCGTTTCCGCTGTTCCAGTTGTTGGTTGTTCCATACTCTGTCCTTCTTTTCCTTCTTTTTTTCGTGGTGTCATTCTCTGTGGTTTTGGATCTTTCGAGAGGTAACTATAATCCTTTGGTGATTTATATCTTGCTTTTTTAGCTTTAATTCCTTTTCTGGGGGTGGATAATCTTCTTTCTTCAGCTCCTTCAGCTCCTTCTGTTTCTTCTTCTTCTTCTTCTTCTTCTTCTTCTTCCCCCCCTTCTCCCATCTCTTCTTCTCCCTCCTTTTGACTCATAAGTTTATCATAAAATACCTTTGCCTTATGTTCAGATGTCAACCAGAGTCTTTCTTCATTGTAAGTCACCATTATTCCTTCTCTTCTTTCCCACCTGAATCTTATCTCCCTCTTTTTCAGCTCCTCTGTTAGGAAAAAATATTTTCTTCTTCTTGCTAAAGTCATCTGCGGAAATTCCTTCAAGACCACAACTTTCTTTCCTTTATAACGGATTGGGTTTCTATTGCTATTATACAAGATGTCATCCCGTACCTTCTTTCTTGTAAACTTCACAATCACATCCCTATCCGTCTTATTTCTCCTTGAATAGAATGATGAAATCCTGTAAATTTGATCCACCTCTTGTTCCAATTCATCTTCCTCACACTCCAAACAACTTGCCAGCATTTTAATTACCATTTGTCTTATATCTTCTTTCTCCTCCTCCGCTATATTTCTAAGTCTTAATTGGAAGTCCATTTGCATTTGCAGTAGTCTCTCTTGTTCTAGTTCCATTTTCTCTCTTTGTTTATCCAGTCCTTTTATCTTCTGCGCCATTTCTGATTGAGTTCCCTCAATTTTCTCTTTAGAAACTTTTAATTCATTCACTTCCCCATGTAATTGTGATATATCTTTTTTGATCTGGCCAAATTCTTCTTTTATTTCAGTTTTCATTGCCTTAAATTCCTCTGTCATCTTCGTGATAATTCCCTCTTGTTTCTTATAGTATTCCTCATGCTTAGTCTTGACCTCCTCCTTCAATTCCACCTTCAATGCATCTTGTTTTTCTGATATCTTTTTTATTTCTTTTAGAAGATTGTCCATTTTTGGGTTTATGTCCAAAGATCCCCTCCGGGACTCTGGTTTTCCTTGAGTTGTCATCTCGGATCCCTTCTCCCTAAAAAAAGGAGAAAGTCTACTTTCTTCTTCTGCTTCTCCCCTCTACTTTATCCTTTATTACTCGTCTACTTCTCGTCCTCGATTGATCAAAGTTCGTCTGCTTCTCGTCCTCGTCTTTGACGCCCCTCGCCCTTCGTCTGCTTCTCTTCCACGTCACCGCCGTCGTCGTCTACTTCTCGTCCTTGTATCGTCTGCTTCTCATCCTTGTTCTGTCTCCTCCTGTCCTCTACTCCTCTTCTCTTCCAGGTTTATCAAAATTTGTTTCAGAAAATCCCTTTATTACAGGTTTATTCTCAATTTTATTTCTGGCCGCTCTGTATCGGACTTTCTCTATGGTTTCCAAAATGGCGTCTGCCCTCCTTCCGCCCCGTCACTTCCGTCACTATCGGACTTTCTCTATGGTTTCCAAAATGGCGTCTGCCCTCCTTCCGCCCCGTCACTTCCGTCACTTCCGCCCTTCCTTCCTTTCTTTGTTTCTTCCGGTTTCTCGTTCGTCCCTGCAATCAACCTTCCGTTTCGTCACTTCCTTCTCCTCCACTCAGCCTGCTTGTTTATGAAGAAGGTTGGAGCTAGACACAACAGTTATGGCGTCAAGGTCGGGCTCACAATCGCTTTTTCCCTTTACTTCCCCAACAGGGGGGGGGGTGATGGGGGGGAGATATCCCGTCTTCTTGTACTTTAAATTAAATTTAGAATTAATTTAACTTAAATAGAGCGGCCCCGCTCACTATTTACTAATTTAAAAATTCATTCAAATTGTCCCAGTTGCCAGAATATCGTATTTAATTGTATTTAATCTTAAATAGATCTTGATTCAGTCACTCTGCTCCTTTAATTCCTTAAATTATCTATCAAAAAGCCAGTTAATGCAATCTCTTCTTTGTTAATTTCTATAACTTCTTCTTTAGTTCTTTATCTTTCCATATTCTCCCCAGCTATTTCTAGCTTAGCTTTTTCTTCTTTAAAATTCGGGAACGAGTTCCCATTACCTGAAGATGGGGTCTTTCTTGTGTCTCTCCCCAAACTGGGGCTTCTTAATTCTTCTTTCTTCTTCAATTTGTGAATGGATTGGCGGCAGTTAAACAAGCCTTGCGGCTCGATCCTTGTGGGGTGGCTCGCTTTCCCCTGTGCTGCTCGAACCCTCCCGACCTCTCCTCCTTGAGGGGGGAGAGATCTCTGGGGTCTCAAGCCCACTCTGGGATTCGCGACACCTTTGCAAACTCAATCCGGCAAAGGGGGGAGCGTTCAGCTCAACCCAGCCACCACTACACAGGTCCTCGTCGGGAGCTCCCTCTCGACGAGGCTATCCCGTCGCCATGTCCACCGGAAGTCCTGCTCCTGGAATGATTCTATCAGCACTGCCTCCAAAAAATCCTGCAAATCTCTTGTTGAAGACAGGCGGACAAATGTCAGCGTGCTGGAAGAAGCAAAGACCACCAGCATTGAAGCGATGGTCCTCCGCCATCAACTCCGCTGGACTGGCCACGTTGTCCGAATGCCCGATCAGCATCTTCCAAAGCAGTTACTCTACTCCAAACTCAAGAACAGGAAAAGTAATGTTGGTGGACAGGAAAATAGATTTAAAGATGGGTTTAAATAGATTTAAAGATGGGCCCTTGAGCGCTCTAACTGGAGTTCAGCTGTGACCAGCAGTGCTGCAGAATTCGAAGAGGCACGAATGGAGGGCAAAAGAGAGAAACGTACCAAGAGGAAGGCATATCAAGCCAACCCTGACCGGGACCACCTTCCGTCTGGAAACCAATGTCCTCACTGTGGGAGAACATGCGGATCAAGAAGAGGGCTCTACAGCCACCTACGGACGAACCACCAAGACACCACATCTGGAAGACAATCATCCTCGAGCTACAAGGGATCGCCTAAGTAAGTACTTTAATTCATTACGTTTCAAGAACTTAAAATCATTTAATATTTTAATAATTGAAATAATTTAACTGTTTAATTAATTTAAAAATAACTTAATTACAAATTTGTAATTGTTATTTTAAAATTAATTTTAAAAATTGTTCACAATCTTTCGGAACTGCAAAGCTCATTCTGAAATTTCTACAAACGACGACCACAGTTGAAAATATGTTTTTTTTAGGATTAATTTATTATCTTTTCTTTAAAGCAAAGGGGGAAACAGTCCGTTAAAACATTTGTCACTATCACCATTTCCTTTGTTCTCCGTTTTATTATGGTTTATTTAAAATCTGTAAAGGCCTTGGCTGACAATCTTCATATAATCAGGAAACACAAGAGGAAAGGGGAAGGAAGTCATTGTGTGTTTGTGTGAGTGCGAGTGTGCGTGAAAAGGAGGAAGTGCCTTGATGTGGTTTACAGTTCTTTGCACATACATTTACACACTTAGCATACACCGATCCGTTTTTAAAAAGGAAGGAAATTAAGTCTTTTGCACGGAGGAATCATGTTACAGTACTAGTCGTGCGAGCCACGTGAAAACTTAATGACCCACATGAAAGTTATCAATTTTCTCAGACTTCCACATTTTCAAATAATAATTGTTAATTTGATAAAGAAGAAGTCTTTTGCACAGAGAATAACAGTCGTGCGACCCTCGTGAAAAATGGCAGATCCACGCAAAAACCGTAATCTCACACAACACTTTTCTCAGAATATCAAATAAAATAATTGTAAGCTTGCTAAATATACCATCCAATATTATTTTATAGAAAGTTGGGGGGAGGGAAGAATTGTAACTTGTCACTTCCACTTCTTTTAATTCCACTTAAAAAAAATTAAATATCTAGACATTTAAATATTGTTCATATCACTCATCTCTTCACCTAATAATTACATCACGTTAAAATAGAATAATAAAATCATAAGAAATAGAAATTAAAATTAAAAGACTTTAAAAGGCTATATTGTACAGTTTCACATTGGCATCCAGTGGGTTTTTTTTAAAAGAAAGGCATTAATTCCTTTTATAAGTTTTATCATTATATCCGTCTATATGGCACTCTCATTAAAATTCCAGACACAACATGATTTTTAATTTAAAAAAATTAAATTAAAACAACCTACATCTATTTATTATACTTTGTTTGTTTGTGTTAAGAGCACAATTATTCGGCAATAAAAAATTAACAATAAGTTAATTAAAAGGAATGTAAAAATATGTATAAAATACTTCTTCAGAGTTTGGCCTAGCCTTATATATTAGGAATGCAATTCATTTGTTTGTTTTCCTATTTATTCATATATATATTTATAATTTTTGGCTGCATATTTAGTGCTTGCTGGGATTCCCGTTAACACTTAATCTGAATATTCGCCATCAATTAATGATGCAAAAAACAAAAATACAAGACCATTAATACATAGCCTTGGCGTTCACCTCAAAGTTATGCAAAACACAGACTATTATTGATACATTATTATTGATAATTGGTATCAACTGATACAAATTAACACAATTAATAAGCTTAATTTCCCCGGTATTATTTAACCCGAGTTTCCCATTATTTTGTTTTTCGTTCTTTGTAACAACAAAGAAAAATAACAAGTAATTCCACCTCTTGTATTAATTAATGCAATTAATATTTTTTTTCTCAAAAATTACATATATTCCACCTCTTGTATTAATGAACCCAAGTCTACCATTAATTGATTTTACTTGAACACACAAAACATTAAATTAAATATATTCCATTTACTGTATTAAGTCTCCCGTTAACTGGTTTTGCTCACAGAAAATTTAATTAAATATATCCCATTTCCTATATTAATGAACCTACACCTCCTGTTAATTGATTTTGCTTGGATGAAAAAAATGGAATATATTTAATAAAATAAAATAAAATATATTCCATCTCTTTTATTAATGGATCCAAGTCTCCCGTTAATTGATTTTGCGCTGACATTAAAAAAAATTAAATATATTCCATCTTTTGTATTAACGAATCTACATGTTCCGTTAATTGATTTCACTTGGACACAAAAAAATGAGAATTAAATATATTCAATCTCGTTAAGACTGACAAGACACAAAACGGGGCAACAATTAATTAATAATAAATAATAAATAAATAAATTAGAAAAATAAACAGACGATGAGAGGCAGCAGCGACGTTAGAGTAGCAGGTTTTCTTTTTCAGTTCAGAAACTCGAACCCCTTTTTAAATCGAAGGCAAATCTTCATTATTTCCCCTCCCTGAACAACGAAAACAATGAAAAGTGCATGCGTGAAGCGGGGAGGCAACCCCCCCGTCGGAAGGATCGTGAGTTCACTACTGATCATTCCTTCTTTCCTCCCAATTAGAATGTTTCCTTTGAGAGGTCTATCCCGCTGCTGGTCCATTGCGGCGGGCGTCTCGTTTGGGCCTCATTAATGATCGAACCTGGTTTAGCAAAGCCCAATGTACTTGAGGTTGTTCTGGATGATGACGTCTGTGACGGCATCGAAGACGAACTGGATGTTACTGGTGTCAGTGGCGCAGGTGAAGTGAGAGTAGATCTCCTTGGTCTCCTTGTTGCGGTTCAAGTCCTCGAACTGGCGTTGGATGTAGACGGCGGCCTCCTCATAGGTGTTCTGACCTTTGTACTCTGGGAAGCAGGCGCTCAGCGGGATCCGGCGGATCTTCTCCGCCAGCAGGTCCTTCTTGTTCAGGAAAAGGATCAGTGAGGTGTTGATGAACCAGTTGTTGTTGCAGATTGAGTCGAAGAGGCGGAGGCTCTCGGCCATGCGACTCTGCGAGGGGAAGCCAAGAAGGGAAGTCAGGCACCACAGCGAGATCAATAACATTTGTTTAGATCACTCAGGAAAACAGGGAACCCCTCTAAAATTGATCAGAATCGAATAGCCAATTTAATCAATTCAGTGGTCTGATGAATTGTTCAATTAGATTGTTGAATGAACCAAGTAGGTCCTCCAAATCAATCTGAACTGAATTGAATTATTCATCAATTCAACAATCAGATGAATTATTCAATTAGATTGTTCAATGAAACAAGTAGGTCCTCCGAATCGATCGGAATCGAATATTCAACTACATCAATTCAACACTCAGATGAATTATTAGATGAATTATTAGATTAGATCATTCAATGAAACAATAAGATCCTCCAAATCAATAAGAACCAAATATTCAACTACCTCAATTCAATACTTGGATCAATTGTTCATTTATATCACTCTGTTAAGGAGGCCCTCCGAATCGATTACAATCAATTATTCAACTGGATCAATTCTGTAGTTGGATGAATTATCCAATTAGATCATTCAATGAAACATGTAGGCCTGTTGAATCGATCCAAATCAATTATTCAACTGGATGAAGTCAACACTCAGATCAATTGTTCCTTTAGATCATTCAGTTACGTAGGTCCATTGAATCAATCAGAAAGGAATATTCAACTAGATCAATTCAATACTTGGATAATTTGTTCCTATAGATCACTGAGTTAAGTAGACCCATTGAGACTATCAGAATCAATTATTCAGTTGTATCATTCAATGAAACTAAGCAGCCCAGTGCATTGATCAGGATTGATTATTCATTAGACCTTTACATGAGACAAATAGGCCATCGATTCGATCAGAATCAATTATTCAGTCTGATCATTCACTAAAGACAAGTAGTCCCACCGACTTGGTCAGAATTGATCATTTAACTAAATCAATTCAATGACACCGCAGTCTGGGTGTCCTCCTGGACTCATCACTGACGCTTGAAGCTCAGGTGTCGGCAGTGGCCAGGAGGGCCTTTGCACAATTAAGACTTGTGCACCAACTGCGACTGTACCTCGTGAAGGCGGATCTGGCCAGGGTGGTCCATGCTTTAGTCACCTCCAGATTGGACTACTGTAATGCACTCTATGTGGGGCTGCCCTTGAAAACGGCCCGGAATTTTCAATTGGTTCAACGGGCGGCTGCCAGGCTGTTAACTGGTGATCCTTACAGGGAGCGCTCAACCCTCCTGTTTAAGGAGCTCCACTGGCTGCCATTCATTTTCCGGTCCCAATTCAAGGTGCAGGTTCTTACCTACAAAGCCCTAAAAGGTTTGGGACCCGCCTACCTTCGTGACCGCATTTCTGTATACGAACCCACACGATCTCTTCGATCATCTGCTCCCACCTCCATCGCAAGCGTGATGGGTGGGGACGAGGAAGAGGGCTTTTTCGGTGGTGGCCCCTCGACTCTGGAACTCACTCCCCAAGGACATCAGGCATGCCCCAACTCTGGCAGTCTTTAGGAGGAGCCTGAAGACATGGTTGTTCCAGTGTGCCTTCCCAGAATAAGGAAACTCCTAGCAATATGTCCCTAAATGTACTTTATCAATGATCTAGGATTGTCTGCACACCCCTTTCCTCTTCGAAATTTTATCCTAGTTATATATTTCACCTGGTCATGCTCAGCATTATTTTTTAAAAAAAATTATTATTCCATTTGGCCCAGCCATAGGTTTTTAATGCGTTGTTGTCCTATTGATAATGTTTACTGCTGTTTTTTGTTTATGAGTTTCATATTGTTTTGTATTGGTGTTGTTGTTTTTGCTGATGTATTGTGGGCTCGGCCTAATGTAAGCCGCACCGAGTCCCTTGGGGAGATGGTAGCAGGGTACAAATAAAGTATTATTATTGTTGTTATTATTATTATCGTTGGATCACTTATTCAATGTAATCGTTTGATTAAACAAGTAGGCAAAAGATGGCAAACAGCGATGATCAGTCAATTATTCAACTAGATCAATTCAATAGTGGGATCAATGACTCAAACAGATTATTCAATGAAACCAAGTAGGCCCACTGAGTTGATCAGAACCAGTGGTTTAGTTAGAGCAATTCAATAATCAGATCTAGTTTTATCATCTTTAAAATATCCGTGGAAAAGCAGTACGGAGCCAGGAGCCGAATGGATTTCCATCTCGGCACGGTGCTTTGTAATCTGATTTATTCCCAGAAAGCAATTAAGCACATACTTGATGGGATTTAGAAGCATTTTAGACTTCCTAACGTGTAATAATAGTTAAGGCTTTCCAAACATATATGTATGTAGAATACCTTGCTAATTTCATATATATCTAAATCTAAAATTATATATATATATACATACACACACACGCACATACACACACACAAAAATATATGTTTGGTGCCAGATATTAAAGAAGTCATAACACCCAATGACATATCACTTTGACTAACGAGCAAGAGGAACAAAAACTGTGCAAGGATCACCAAACCCATTAGGCCCATCTTAATGCCCTTACAGCTTCAAAACCATGTGAGGATCATCCAATCGTGTGATGATCACCTCAACGAAATCTATTAAGTCCATCTTATTGTTTGGTTATCGTTGTGCCACGACAGAGATTGCACAACGATCACCAAAACGTGATCCTTGCACAACTTCAAAACATGTCTGAGGATCGCTTAAATTTGCACAAGGATCACCAAAAACCATCAGCCCCCACACACTTTACTGTGTGGTTATCCTCGTACAGATCCGGAAACCTTGCAAGGATTACCTAAATGAAACCCGTTAGGCCCATCTTGCAGTCTAGTTATTGTTGTACAACTTCAAGAAATGTGCGAGGATCACCTAAAGGAAACCCATTAGGTCTGACTTACTATATGGTTATCATCACGTATCTTTTAAAAAAGTATCCCATGAGGCCAGCCTTACTGTCTGGTTGTCCTCGAACAGCTTCAATAAACATGCAAGGATTACCTAAATGAAACAAGCCAGCACGGGGATCACCGAAACCCATGAACCCCACTTTACTGTGTGGTTATCATTGCACGGCTCCAGAAACGGTGCAAGGATCACCTAAATGAAACCCGTTAGGCCCATCTTGCAGTCTGGTTATTGTTGTACAACTTCAAGAAACATGCGGAAACACTTAAACAAAACCCATTAGGCCTGTCTTACCATATTGTTATCCTATCCCTTCAAAATAAGGTGTGAGGATCACTCAAATGAAACCCATTTAGCCAGTCTTACCATATGCTTATCCTCATACAGCTTCAATAAACGTGCGATAATCACCTAAATGAAATCTGTTAGATCCATCTTGCAGTCCTGTTAGCTTCGTACAACTTCAAGAAATGTGCAATGATCACCCTAAACCAGTTAGACCACATATCCTTCCCAAAAAGGTGCAAGGAACACCCCAAATGAGATCCTGTGAGGCTGGCCTTACCGTCTGGTTGTCCTCATAAAGCTTCAGGTCATAGCCACTCAGCTCCACACAGAAGATGATGGCAGTAACGCCCTCAAAGCAGTGGATCCACTTCTTCCGCTCGGAGCGCTGCCCGCCCACGTCCACCATCTTGAAGGTCAGCTCCTTGAAGGTGAACTTGTTTTCCACGATCCCTGTGGTCATGTCCCGGGAGCGCAGGATGTCCTCCACGGTCGGGATGTAGTCTGCGGCTGCAATGCGCTCCAGGTCATTCAGGTAGTAGGCGGCGTTGTCCTCCAGGTGGTACTCGTTGGAGCGGCAGAAGCACTCCTGGACGCCCGGGTCGCCCCACAGCCGCTTCATGACCCCCAGCAGCTCGGGCGTGATCTCCCCTTTGCTCTCAGCAGGGCCCGTCAAGGCAAAGAGTTGCACCGCATCGTAGGCCCGGTCCGGGTTGTGGAACTCAATCTTGAGGGTGGCGAGTGCCCGGATGATGCGGGTGAGCGAGTCGATGGCGTTGTAGATGATGAGCGGCTTATACTCCTTGCAGGCCTCCAGGTTGAACCCACCGCTGTGGATGATTTTCATCTGCTTAACAATGGTGCTCTTCCCAGAGTTGCTGGTGCCCAGGAGGAGGAGCTTGATCTCACGGCGCTGTCGCTGGCTCTCCGAGCGCAGGTGGCGGTCGATCCGCCGGGACCGCCGCGCCGCCTCTTTCTCCTCCGAGCTTTGCCGGCATCCCATGGTATCACCAGCAGGCAGAGGGTCCTAGCAGTCCTGTACCACCCTTCTCATCTCCGTGGACGTTCCCAGGCGCAAATCCTGTGGATGTCCTACCCACAACACACACCCAAAGGATCGCCCTTAACTCCAAGGGGATGAATGACAGATAGATGGGCGAATGCTTAGCAGGCAAACATTCCCATTTGTCACGGGTATGTGTTTCTGTAATCAAAGAAACTGACAAATCACAGCTTCATGGGCAATCGTTTCAGGACAAGTCACAACATTCCCATTTTCAATTGATTTATAATTCCTGTTCTTGAAGACGAAACGGACGAGAATGGCTTTGTGGGCGATCCTTTTCAGTCACTACATTCCTGTTTTTATGGGTTTGCTGTCCCGTAATCGAAGAAACAAATGAAGCAGGGCTTCATGGGCAATCGTTTCAGGACAAGTCAAAGCATTTCCAATTGGTTCATACTTATGTTCTTAAAGAAGGAAAATATTTTATATGGGTTTATTTCCAGGGATGACTGTTTCCGTATGAGTCACAACATTCCTGTTTCCTATGGATTTGTATTTCTGTAATCGAAGAAGAAACACACAAATAACGGCTTCACGGGCGATCTTTTACAGTCACAACTTTCTCGTTTTTATGGATTTATATGCCCGTAATCGAAGAAGAAACGGACGAATCACAGCTTCACAGGCGATTGTTTCAGGGTGAGTCACAAGATTTCCATTTTCAATTGTTTTATAATTCCTGTTCTTGAAAAAGAATAAACAAATATTGGCTTCGTGGGCGATCCTTTTCAGTCACAATGTTCTCGTTTTGATGGGTTTATTATTCCTGGGTGATTCGTTTCCATACAAGTCACAACATTCCTGTTTCCTATGGATTTATTCCCGTAATTGAAGAAACAGACAAGAACAACTTCACAGGCAATCGTTCCAGTACGAGTCACAACATTCCCATTTTCTATGGGTTTATCTTCTTGTTCTCAAAGAACAGAGGCTGTGTTAGAACTGTGTTAGAACAAATCAGTTCCAAGAGGACAAAGCGACAGGTGGATCATGGTTCTCTTTAGAGGAAGTTTTCTTGCATTACTGTTATTGAATGTTAACACCGTCCTGGCACACTCACATAGTCCAATTTGGCGTGAAGGTCAGTTGTGATGTTTTGACATCAGAATTTTCCCGTTTTTGCTTGGGGAAATATTCTGGGAAAACATGGCATCCTTTTCCCCCAGGAACATGGATTCTGGACACTCACCTGTTCAGAGGAAGGGAAGAAAAGAGGACAACAATGAATCAAATACAAACAAAACATACTTCTTTTGTGCCAATTAACCACAGCGGGTGATTGTAAACTACAAATATTTTGACTGTTCCTAATATTAGAGATAGATATGCCATTAACAGTCATTTGTGGGGATGAGCTCGTTAATTATACATTCGTTAAGAAAACAGGATATCGGCTGATTGATAGCCCCATAGTGACCTTGATCTCAGGAGTGATACAGCAACTATGATATATAAAAAGTGAATGTATGTATATTACTTTGTACCACAAAGGCTTCTACATGGCATGATGGATCGGGACCAAACGTGGCACGGCATGTTCGTTATTCTCTAAATTAAAATTATTGTGGGATTTCGGCTTTAAAATTCACATCGTTTGGGCGTAAAAGTAAAGGTTTCCCCTGACATTAAGTCTAGTCATGTCCGACTCTGGGTGGTGGTGCTCATCTCTATTTCTAAGCCGAAGAGCTGGCGCTGTCCATAGACACCTCCTAGGTCATGTGGCCATCATGACTCTATGAAGCGCCGATACATTCCCGCAGAAGTGGCACCTATTGATCACACTTGCATGTTATCAAATTGCTTGGTTGGCAGAAGCTGGGACCAACAGCAGGACCTCATCCTGCTCCCCAGATTCAAACCACTGACCTTTCAATCAGCAAGTTCAGCAGCTCAGAGGTTTAACCTGCTGCGTCACCATTGTTTGGGTGTACGGCCCTAAAAACAAATTGTTATGTACATATGTCTGTTTGTGCCTCAAAGGCTCCTACAGGGCATGATGGATTGGGACCAAACCTGTCACCACATATCTGCTATTCCCTAACTTAAAATTATTGTGAAGTTTCATCTTTAAAATCCTCATTATTTGGGTATACGGCCTCAAAATTGAACAAATACATATGTATTCCTATATGGCTTGATGGATCAGGGCTCTGCTTTGATACACACATCCTTCTATAGCCACCTTAAAATAATTCTCACGTTATAATTTTGAAATATACATCATTTGGACATATAGCCCCAAATACAAACAAGCATACTTTCAGAGGACAACAGAAAATTCAAGAAACTTGACGTTGTTGTTATTCATTTGTTCTTGATTTCCCCGTTCCACAAGCGAAGCGATATCCCAAGGTCTAAATAACTGGATTAGACTTCTCTTAATCTAGAGAAACCAATTAAGGGCCGTTAATCCTCTCTCAATCCCATAAACGAAAGGGAAGCTCGTTAGGGCAATCCCGTTAGCCGTAATAACAGCTCTTTCCTATGCTTTTGCAGGGCGACTTGATAGTAACTTCAGGGAGAAGGATAGCATGCAATCCTGCCTTCCTTCCTTCTGTTCCTTTCTTTCTTTCTTCCTTTCCTTTCTTCTCTCACTCTTGCCATCCATCCATCCCCCTCAATCTTGCCTTCCTTTTCTTTTCTTCTTTCTTTTTCTTTCCTTCTCTTCCTTCCACCCATCCATCCTTCCCTCTTCAATCTTTCCTCTCTTCCACTGTTCCTTCTCTCTCTTCCTGCCATCCTTTGCTTTCCTCCCTCCCTTCTCTTACTTCTTTCCTCCCATTCATCCTTTCTTCCTCTTCTTTTTCTTTCCTTCCTTTTCTTTCCCCCCTCCTTTCTTTCTCTCCCTCCCATCCTTCATTTCCACCCTTCCCTCTTCTTCAATCTCTCCCTTCTACTTTTTTCCTTCTTTCCTTCTCTACTTTTTCCTTCCTTCCTTCTCCCTTCTCTTCCTTTCTTCTTCTGCTCTGTCTTCCTTTTTCTTTCCTTCCTTTCCTCTCCTTTTTGTTCTCTCTCCCTTCTTTCATTTCCTTCCTTCAATGATATATAATACTAATATTGTGCTATGCTAATAATTAAATATAATATTAATATTGCCATTTAATACAATGTAATACTACTACTAACAATAATATATGATAATATTGTAATACAATAATAGTGAAAGGACCAAGGCCGTGAAATCTCCGGCCCACCCCATTTGGGTAGCAGCCAACAAGCCAATGACTTAAATCAAGAAATAGTTTTCTAAGATCTACAGAGACACTCGCTGGAACACCTCAGCAAGCGAGAGTCCAAAAGTGGCAGGTTCAAAACCTCAATCAATGGCTGATACCAAATGAGAGACTCCCCCCTGGGCACACAGAAAACTGGGTGAATTGGAAGGCGCTGAACAGACTGCACTCTGGCACCACGAGATGCAGAGCCAACCTTCAGAAATGGGGCTACAAAGTGGAATCCACAGACCACCTGCAGCAATGCAAGCTGAGCCCCGCCACATGCACAATGGAGGACCTTCTTGCAGCAACACCAGAGGTACTCCAAGTGGCCAGATACTGGTCAAAGGACATTTAATAGAATACCAAGTCTGCAAACTTAGTATTTTGTTTGTTTGTTTTTAATGCAATACAACTGTTTTGGTTCGCTCCTGACACGATAAATAAAATATAATACTAATATATTAAATATAATAATACAACTGATAATATATAATATATCATGATAATACTGTTTTATTATTGTATATTTTAAGTTGTCATGTTTTTGATTGTGAGCCGCCTTGAGTCTCCGTATGGAGAAATAAAGCAGGATATAAATAAATAAATATGTCCATCCTTCTCTCTTCCCCTTTCTCCCTTTCTTTTCCTTCTTTCCTTCTCTTTTTCCTCCTTCCTTCCTCTCTCCTCCCTCTTCACTATTATTACCGCTTTCCTTCCTTCCTTCTCTCTCTGTCATAAGCCCTCCTCTCCTCCATCTGGTTAATCTGTCTGAGAAAAGCAAATAAAAAGAAGGACGAAAAAAAGGGGGGAAATGAAATCATTCAACTTGAAAAAAGAACCAACTGAAATCAAACTATATATATAAACGCTAACACCAACCTAGGCAAGGCCTATATATATGTGTGTGTGTGTATACACACACACAGATTGAAACAATATATAAAACTCTATCTGTATAAACGCCATGTAAACACCTCGGAAACAAATATATTAAACTCCATATAAGTCTCTGTATAGATTCAGAATAAACCAATATTTCGGCTCAAACATAAACCCAACACAAACCTACACACACACACATATATGTACAAACTCAGCTTAAAAGCACTATATAAACTCAGCAAGAGGAAAGTGAGATATCATTATTATTATATGGTATTATTATATAGTATTATTGTTGTTTTGCTATTATATTTTATTATAATTACTAATTATATTATAAGCATTATATCTTTATTATCTATTATTATTTCAAATAAAAATAATTGATTAGCGCAAAAGCACAGAAAGAAGTAAATCAACACAAACATAAGCTCAAACAGAAATAATTACATAAATTCAGTGAAATTCTGGATATATATATATGTATTCCACATAACCCTGTATATAAACTCAGTACAAACCATTATATCAACCTAAACCCTAAACCTTTCTTTTATGATCTAGAAAATCCACTGGGTTGTTATAGGGGGTTTTTCGGCTATATGGCCATGGTCTAGAGGCATTCTCTCCTGACGTTTCGCCTGCATCTATGGCAAGCATCCTCAGAGGTAGTGAGGTCTGCTGGAACTAGGAAAAAGGGTTTATATATCTGTGGAATGACCAGGGTGGGACAAAGGACGCTTGTCTGCTGGAGCTAGAAAATCCACTATTTTTTCCCCCGATGAGATCTGCAAAATCCCAATCTGGGTTTCTACATCCAGAAAAATGGCGGATATATAAGTCAACCCAGATTGGGATTTTCCCAGAACTTATCGAGAGAACTGAAAGATTTTCTAGAGCCCCGTCCAGGAAAATGGATCTTTTAGACCCTATCCAAAAAGGGAACTTTCTAGATCCATATACAGAAAAAGGATGGATTATTTTTAAGGCTCTGTCCAAGAACAGAGAGAGACTTCTAGATCATGTGTAGAAAGTGGTTTTACCCCTCGGGCCATCGATAACCAAAATTGAATTTCAAGATCCAGAAAGACAGATATAGACTATTCAGAAAAGAGCTCATTTCTAGACTTCAATCCAGAAAGACGAACACACACACACACACACACACACACACAGAGATCCTATCCAGAAAAATAGGGCATTTTCCAGGCCTTATCTGGAGAAAGCGTTCTTTGGAGTAGAAAGACATCATCATCATCATTCCCCGTCCTATGTAATGCTTCATGTTCCTTAATCCGTTGTCTGAATCCCTTTAGAGTGGTCAGATATTATTATTATTATTATTATTATTTATTATTATGCCTCTCTACCTGTGTAATGCTGCCTTTCCCTATTCCATTATCTGAATCCATTTGCAGTAGCAACACATTATTATTATTATTATTATTATTATTATTATTATTATTCCTCTTCTTATTATTATTATTCCCCTGTCCCTATGCAATACTTTGTTTCCCTTAATCCATTCTCTGAATCCATTTGGAGTAGCCAAATATTACAATAACAATAATATTTTTTTCCAGAAAAAAGGTTTTCCAGGCCTTGTCCAGAACGATGGGTTTCCAGACACTATTCGCAAAGAAAGGATAATTATTTAGATCCTATCCTAATCCTATCCAGAAAAGGGGTTTGTTGGGCCTTACAGAAACATTGTTTCTAGACCTGGAAATTCTAGAAAAGAGTTCCCTCCTCAAAATGATATCTAGAAAGATTAACCCCCCCCCCCCCCGATCCAGGAAAGGGTAATCTCCAGACCTTATTCCAAAAAGAGAGAGATTTCCAGACAGTATTTCCAGACATTTTCCCCTCGGGCTTTATCCAGAAACGTGTCACATTTTTGGGTTGTTCTAGAACAGGGATGTGTGTTTTTCAGGCCTTATCGAGGACATATTCAGAAAGGGGGTTTCCTCTTCCACTCAGAAAGGGTTTCCAGAAGGGTGTTTTCTAGACTTGATTATCCTGAAAGATGGAATTTTCCTAAAGCCATGTGGATTTTTTAAAAGGTCCTGTCCAGAAAAAGAGCATTTCCTTATCCAGAATGATGCCCCCCCCCCCCAAAAGACAGGATTTTTCTCTCTCTCCAAATAGCAGCATGCTTTTTAGCACCATCTTTTGTGGAGGAAGGGTGCCAGAAGGAAACATACACACACAATATATGTAAGTGTGTGCATATATAATAAAATATTATATTATTATTATTATTACTATTGTTGTTGTGTGTATATATATATATATATATAAATATGCAAAATGCATGTATATGTATTTATATTCATGAAATACAACTAAGGCACACAATAATAATAGTATTTTATTATATATATATTTTTATATACGTATGCAAACATATCTATGTATATATTGTCTATTTATATCTCTCTATAATAAAACGCATGCAAATATATCTATATATCGAGAGTATACAACAAAACACACACACATATGGATATGTACATAATGCATATAGATACACACATTATATATAATGCATAAATTGCCATTATATATGTATACATATAATGCATCAATACACACATATATAATGCATAAATTCACACATATATAGTATAAATTTACACACATTATATATATAAAATGCATAAACACACATTTTATATATATGCATATATATATAATGCATAAATATGCACACGTATATAAAATGCATAAATACTCTATATATATATAGAGAGAGGGGGGGTATAAATACACATTTCATATGACATCTATGGCCTCTCTTCTCCCACCTATGAAATATGGCATGTAATGCATGGAGATTGGATATAAAATATAAGATATTTCTCTATATGCAAGCCTCTCTGTATGCAATGCATGTATGCAATGCAAATCCATCCATGCACTGCAAATGCATGTATGCAATTGAAATCCCATCCCTGCACTGCAAATACATGTATGCAATGCAAATCCCATCCCAGCACTGCAAATACATGTATGCAATTGAAATCCCATCCCAGCACTGCAAATACATGTATGCAATTGAAATCCCATCCCAGCACTGCAAATACATGTATGCAATTGAAATCCCATCCATGCACTGCAAATACATGTATGCAATTAAAATCCCATCCCTGCACTGCAAATACATGTATGCAATTGAAATCCCAACCATGCACTGCAAATACATGTATGCAATGCAGATAGGCAGCTAGATAGATGGAAACTAGATGGAGGAAGGAAGCAAAGCGCCTTTCTTCCTCTTCCTGGTCACTTACCTCTTCATCTTCTGCTTCCTTTATTGACTGTTCTGCCTTGCAAGGGCCTTCTTTCTTCTGGGTGGAGAAAAAGAGAAGAGAGAGAGAAGGAGAAAGAGAGAGAGAGAGAGAGAGAGGCAGCCAGGCCCAGGGTGGAAGGGAAGGGCGTGCGCGCGCAGCCTAGGCAGGCCAAGCAGGCAGGGAGGGTCACGTGATCTCGGGGCGGGAAGGGAGGGGCCAGGAGCAGGAGGAGGGGCTGCGCGTGCAGCTTCCCTTCTCTCCCTAGCTGGCTAGCTACTCCATCTCTCTTATCATAGATAGAATCTCGCTTTCTGTCTATCTGTCTGTCTTCTTATATCTAGTATCTATCTGTCTATCTGCCTCTTTCTAACTACTTCATCTATCTTAGCTGTTCTGTCTATCTGTCTGTCTTATCTATTTTATCTACATCTATCTATCAATCTGTTTACTCCATCTATCTATCTATCTATTGTCGAAGGCTTTCATGGCTGGAATCACTGGGTTGTTGTAGGTTTTTTCAGGCTATATGTCCATGTTCTAGAGGCATTCTCTCCTGACGTTTCGCCTGCATCTATGGCAACCATCCTCAGATGTTGGAAGTAGGAAAATGGGTTTATATATCTGTGGAATGACCAGGGTGAGACAAAGGACTCTTGTCTGCTGGAGCTGGGTGTGAATGTTTCAACTGACCACCTTGATTAGCATATAATTGCCTGACAGTGCCTAGAGCAAACTTTCGTTGAGAGGTGATTAGATGTCCCTGATTATTTTCCCTCTGCTGTTTTGCTGTTTTAATTTTAGAGTTCTTTTTATTACTGGTAGCCAGATTGTGTTCATTTTCATTGTTTCCTCCTTTCAGTTGAAATTGTCCACATGCTTGTGTATTTCAATAGCTTGTAGTCTGACATGGTGGTTCTGAGAGTGGTCCAGCATTTCTGCGTTCTCAAATAATATGCTGTGTCCAGGTTGGTTCATCAGGTGCTCTGCTATGGCTGACTTCCCTGGTTGGAATAGTCTGCAGTGCCTTTCCTGTTCCTTGATGCGTGTCTGGGCAATGCTGCTGCGTTTGGGGGTTCCTATGGAGACTTCTTGTCCACAGCTGCATGGTATACGGTAGACTCCTGCAGAAGTGAGGGGATCCCTCTTGTCCTTTGCTGAACGTAGCATTTGTTGGATTTTCTTGGTGGGTCTGTAGATAGTTTGTATGTTGTGTTTCTTCATCAGCTTCCCTATGCGGTCAGTGGTTCCCTTGATGTATGGCAGGAACACTTTTCCTCTGGGTGGATCTCTGTCTTGACTCTCGTGGCTTGTTCTCGGTCTTGCAGCTCTTCTGATCTATCTATCTATCTAAATAAAAATGTAATGTTTGTTTGTGGGATTAACAGAACTCAAAAACCACTGGACGAATTGGCACCAAATTTGGACACAAGACACCTAACAACTCAATGTATGTCCTTCACTCAAAAAAAATGATTTTGTCATTTGGGAGTTGTAGTTGCTGGGATTTGTAGTTCACCTACAATCAAAGAGCATTCTGAACCCCACCGACAATAGAATTGGGCAAACCTCCCACACAGAACCCCCATGTGGGCCACAGCAGCGCGTGGCAGGGGACGGCTAGTACAGTATATAAATAAAAATGTAATGTTTGTTTGTGGGATTAACAGAACTCAAAAACCACTGGACGAATTGGCACCAAATTTGGACACAAGACACCTAACAACCCAATGTATGTCCTTCACTCAAAAAAAATTGATTTTGTCATTTGGGAGTTATAGTTGCTGGGATTTATAGTTCACCTACAATCAAAGAGCATTCTGAACCCCACCGAAAATAGAATTGGATCAAACTTGGCACACAGAACTCCCATGACTAACAGAAAATACTGGAATGGTTTGATGGGCAGTTTCCTTTGGTTTTGGAATTGTAGTTCACTTACATCCAAAGATTACTGTGGACTCAAACAATGATGGATCTGGACCAAACTCTACAAGAATACTCAATACGCCCAAATGTGAACATTGGTGGAGTTTGGGGAAAATAGACCTTGAAATTTGGGAGTTGTAGTTGCTGGGATTTATAGATCACCTTCAATCACAAATCATTCTGAACTCCACCAATGATGGAGTTGAACCAAACTTGGCACACAGGACTCCCATGAACAACAGAAAACACTAGAAGAGTTTGGTGGTCTTTGACCTTTAGTTTGGGAGTTGTAGTTCATCTACATCCAGAGAGCACTGTGGACTCAAATAATGATGGATCTGGACCAAACTTGGCACGAATATTCCATATGCCCGAATGTGAACACAGATGGAGTTTGGGGAAAATAGACCTTGACATTAGGGAGTTATAGTTACTGGGATTTATAGTTCACCTACAATCAAAGAGCATTCTGAACCCCACGAACAACAGAATTGGGGCAAACTTCCCACACAGAACCCCCATGACAAACAGAAAATACTTAAGGCCATCCAGTCCAACTCCATTCACCGGGGCAAGAAAACGTAATGAAAGCCCTCCTGACAAAGAGACATCCAGGCATAGATAGATAGAGATAGATATATATGAGTCACACACACAGAGATATAGTATCATAGACTTGAAAGAGACCCTTAAAGAAGGACTATGATATGTTGCATGTTCCAGAGTAGGCAAACCAGACAATCTCTACATCAATACTGACCAGGCCCGTAGCCAGGATTTCTATTCGGGGGGGGGGGGGTTTAATTTATTTCAGGGGGGATTCGGGGGGGCTGAGTTTTGGGGGGGCTGATTCTGATTGAAAGAGGGTCTAGCCTAGCAAACCTTTTGTATCGTTACCCCAATACCCCCATGCATATGGGATATATTGAGTATGGTGATCAGATCATGATATGAATAAACATAACAGTTTAAATAATGCACCAGTAAGGCCTTTTCGCGAACCAGCATGAGAATTTCGGGGGGGGGGGGGGGGGCTAAAGCCCCTCAAGCCCCCCCCCCCCCCCGGCTACATGCCTGATACTGACAAAGAAACAGCAAGAAATACTGTTTACCCACAAGCACAAAGAAATTACATATATTAGAAACCAACACTTTCTCATTACTTTATTTTCCAGATCACTAGACTGGGCCACCAATTTGGATACTATACACGTATCAGGCCAACGAGTGACCATCACTCATAAAAACACTGAAAAACACAGCAGGAAAGACTTCAAAAGTAAAAAAATACATTACAACACATGCACAAAACCCCCCACATATATCCACATATACACGAATATGTACACACAAAGCACATATACACAGACTGGGCCACAGCAACACGTGGCAGGGGACAGCTAATCTATCTATATATCTTATCTGTCTTTCTGCTCTATCTATCTATCTATCTATCTATCTATCTCTTTATCTACCTTTATTTACTCCATCTATTTATCTATCTGTCTATCTATATATCTTATCTATTTGTCTTTCTACTCCACCTATCTATCTGTCTGCCTATCTCTTTATCTTTTATCTATCTAAATCTATTTTATCTATTCCGATCTAGCTATTCTATCTACTCCATCTATCTATCTTTTGTTGTTTATTTGTTCAGTGGCTTCTGACTCTTTGTGACCTCCTGGACCAGAGCTCCCTGTCGGCTGTCACCACCCCCAGCTCCTTCAGAGTCAAGCCAGTCACTTCAAGAATACCATCCATCCATCTTGCCCTTGGTCGGCCCCTCTTCCTATTTCCTTCCATTTTCTCCAGCATCATTGTTTTCTCCAAGCTTCCTTTCTCTTTTCATGATGTGGCCAAAGGACTTCATCTTGGCCTCTAGTATCCTTTCCTCCTTATCTATATATCTTATCTATCTACCCTATCTATCTATCTGGAGCCCCCGGTGGCGCAGTGGGTTAAACCGGCAGGACTAAAGACCAACAGATCGCAGGTACGGATCCAGGGAGAGGCGGATGAGCTTTCTCTATCAACTCCAGCTCCTCATGCGGGGACATGAGAGAAGCCTCCCACAAGGATGATAAAAAACATCAAATCATCTGGGCGTCCCCTGGGCAACGTTTGCAGACAGCCAATTCTCTCACACCAGAAGCAACTTGCAGTTTCTCAAGTTTCTCCTGACACGACAAAAAAAAAAACTATCTATCCATCTTATCTGTTTTATCTACCGTATATTCCGGCATATAAGACGACTGAGCATATAAGACGACCCCCAACTTTTCCAGTTAAAATATAGAGTTAGGGATATACTCGCCGTACAAAACTACCCCTCTTCCAACACACACCAAATAAAAATTTAAAAACATCAGATTTGATTTCAATTTTCCTATTACTGTACCTCCTTCTCTGCCTCTCATATCTCGCACATGCGCACCTGCACCACTTCACTGCAGTCTTCAGAAGCGAGATCTGAGAGGCAGAGAAGGAGGTATGGTAATAGCCCTAAACGACTCTGGCCCAGTTTACCTGTCCGAATGGATTCTCCCCTATGAACCATCAAGGCTATTAAGATCTTCCGGGGGGGGGGGGCTGCTCTCGGTCCCACCACCCTCGCAATCACGGTTGGTGGGGATGAGGGACAGGGCCTTCTCGGTGGTGGCCCCCCGGCTTTGGAACTCCCTCCCACTAGAGATCAGATCTGCTCCCTCCCTCCTAACGTTAAGGAAATTACTAAAAACCTGGCTCTGGAATGTGGCATTTGAGGACTGAACCTAGAACCTCTCCCTGTGATGAATTATGATGAACTGTGACTACGAGTATGAATATGACCATGACTGGATTGACGATTTGGCTTAGGTAATTGTAATGATGATGTTTTATTGTACTGTATTTACTATTTTAATATGTAATGACTTTGCACTTGTTGTTCTTTATATGATTGTATTTTATATATGCTGTAAACCGACCTGAGTCCATCGTTGAGGTGAGAAGGCTGGTATAGAAAATTTCTAAATAAATAAATAGGATACAAGGGCGGGCCAGACAGGTAAAAGAGGTGTGTTTGTCTGGGCCCAGAGCCGTTCTATCTCTTTTTTCCATACCCCGGGTGCCCTGGACACCTGCAGCTTGCTCCGCCCTTCACTTACACCTTCCCGGTGAGGCGCCCCTTCCCCTCACCATCGGGACCGCATTAAGTCCACGAATCTTGATGAATGGATTTTCTTCTACCGTACTTGTGCAGCATCGCCCTTCATGCTTTCATACAGTCGCTGCATATGGCAGGGATGCAACCACTGCCATTTTTGAGCTCCCCCACAATATGCAGCAATCACAGATTCTCCAATCCGGATTGGAAGTTTCAGTACCCGCTCTATAAGACAATCCCCGCCGTATAAGACTACTCCTAGCATATATGACTACTCTCAGCATATAAATCTACTCCCGGTGTATAAGACGACCCCTGACTTTTGAGAAGATTTTTTGGGTTAAAAAGTAGTCTTATACGCCAGATAATACGGTATATATCTATCTACATCTATCTATCATCTTCCAAATTTATCTATCCCATCGTTCTATTCACCAGCCCTTCCCTCCGCCCTCCTCCTTTCCCCTTCCTTTTCTGCCTATTCCATCTATCTATCTTATCAATCTATCTACTCTATTTTTCTATCTACCTATCTAAACTATCCCTTCTATTAATCAATCTTCTCCTCCTTGTTTCTCCTTCCTTCCTTCCTTCCTTCCTTCTCTTTTCCTAACCTTTCCTTCCTTTTCTGCTTCCTTCTTTTTCTTTCTACCATCTATTTTTCTCCTATATTCATCAGTCCTTTCCTCCTTTCTTCTTCTCTCTCCTTTCCTTCCCTATCTATCTTATCTATCTATCTGTCTATCTATCTATCTATCTATCTATCTATCTATCTATCTATCTATCCCTTCCTTATATTCATCAATCTTCCCCTCCTTCTTTCTCCTCCCTCCCTCCTTCTGTTACCAATCTTTCCTTCCTTTTCTCCTTCCTTCTTTTTCTTTCTTTCTATCAATCTATCTACTCCATCTATCTGTCTGTCTATCTATCTATCTATCTATCTATCTATCTATCTATGCATTGCTTCCCTATATTCATCAATCCTTCCCTCTTCCTTCCTTCTATTTCTGTCCATCTATCTGTCCCTTCTATTCGTTAATCATTCACTCCTCCCTCCTTTTTTGTCCCTTCCCTCCTTCCTTCCCTATCTATCTATCTACCTATCTACCTACCTATCTATCTATCTAGACGTCCGTCCCTTCTATTCATCAATCTTTCCCTCCTTCTTTCCTTCCTTATCTCTCTCTCTCTTTCTCTCTCTCTATCCCTTCCCTATATTCATCAATCCTTCCCCCTTCCTTCCTTCCTTCCTTATCTATCTATCTATCTATCTATCTATCTAATCTATTTCCCTCCACTTTCCTTCTTTCTCCTTCCTTCCTTCCTTCCTTCCTTCCTTCCTTCCTTCCTTCCGTCCTTCCTTCTTTCCTCTAAAAGCCCTTCCCTCTTTTGCTTTCTTTCCTTTGCTTTCCTTCCTTCCTTCCTTCCTTCCTTCCTTCCTTCCTTCCTTCCTTCCATTAATCTTTCCTCTCAATTTCCAGGGGAGTCTTCCCTTTCTACCTTTTTCTTCCCTCCCTCCCTTCCTTTCCTTTCCTTTCCCCCCTTTTATTCTTTATTTCTCTCCTTCCTATCTATCCCTTCCTTCTATTCATCAATTCATCCCTTTTTCCCTTTCTCTCCTTCCTTCCTTCATTCTCTTTCTAGTATAAATCTTTCCCTCCTTCTCTCTCCTTCCTTCCTTATCTATCTATCCCTTATTTCTATTCATCAATCTCCCTTCTTCTCTCTTTCTCTTTCCTTCCTTCCTTCTTTCCTTTTCTATCAATCTATTCCTTCCTTATATTTACCCCTCCTTCCTTCCTTCCTTCCTTTTCCTCCTAGTCATCAATTCTCCTTCCTTTTAATATGTCTCTTCCTTCCTTCCCTATCTATCTATCTATCTATCTATCTATCTATCTATCTATCTTACTATCCCTTCCTTCCTTCCTTTTCTATTTCTTCCTTGCTTTTGTCCTTCCTTTTTATCTCTTCCTTATATTCATCATTCCCTCCTTCTCTCTTCTTCCTTCTTTCTTCCTCTCGATCTATCTGTTCCTTCCTTCTATCCCTCCTTCCTCTAAAATTCCAAGCAGCTCCTTTCCATCCTGCCTTTTCTTTCTATTTATCCTTCTCTCCAATAGAATTTCAATCAATTTTATTTTGTTTTATTTTAACAAAAAATTTGTTTTATTTTAACCTGGATTTATTTTTCCCCAGAATATTTGCGCTTGTGCATCATAATCATTTGCATACAATAATAATAATAATAAACAAAGGTCATTTTTACCTGGATTTTTCTCCAGAATATTTGCATATAGGCATCATAATCATGTACATGTAGCAAAATTAGATCAGCTCCCTCCCTTCTGACCTTTAGAAAGAAATTAAAAACTTGGCTGTGGGACTAAAATTTCGGAGAGTAATTCAGTACAATAAGTGGGTATGAAATAAGTGCAACACGATTGGAAGGGCTCCAAATGACTTTGGATTTGTGTGGTTTGATAATTGGTTTTTAATGCCTAGATGTTATTTCTTAACGTTTGTTTATACGGCATTGAATTGTTGCCACTTTGTAAGTCGCTCTGAGTCACCTTCAGGGTGAGAGAGGGCGGGGTATAAATATAGTATATAAATAAATAAATAAGGTTTTAATTGTCATTGTGTTACTGTTAATGTTTATTGCTTATTTTTGTTATGAGTTTTAGTTTATTGTTTTGTATTATTTGTTGTTATTGCTTTATTATTGATGTATTGTGGGCTCGGCCTCATGTAAGCCGCACCGAGTCCCTTGGGAGATGGTAACGGGGTATAAATAAAGTATTATTATTATTATTATTATTATTATTGTTATTAGCATTATTATTATTATAAATGTATAATAATAATAATAATAATAATAATAATAATAACAACAACACCAAAAATAATAAACAAAGGTAATTTTCACCTGGATTTTTTCCAGGATATTTGCCTGTAATAATAATAATAATGATAATCTGTTTTTCAATATTCTCAATGCACTGGGTCTAGTCTTTTCTGGGATGCTAAGCAGGGTTGGCCCTGCTGAGAAAGTGGGATATAAATACACATAATCATAATAAACAACAACAACAATATAATAGGAAGGTTCTCAATACTCCCAGTGCCCCAGATCTGGTCTTTTTTCGAATGCTAACCAGGGTTGGGCCTGGTCAGGAATTGGATGGGAGTCCGACCGCTGAATCTCATGCCTCCCTGGCAGGGGTGGTGTGCATGGTGGTGAGCGGCCTGGTGCCCTCGCTGGGCCTGAAGCTGTTCTCGGAGCCTGAAGAGGTCCAGGTGCTGATCCTGGAGATGCTATGGGGCTGCCTGCGGACTGAAGGCTTTTAGGCGCTGGCCTCAGGCGCCATCCACATCAGATCAAGAAAGATAATTATTAGGATTAATAAGATTAGTAGTAGTAGTATTATTATTTCCCGTCCCTTAATCTGTTTCTGAATCCATTGGTAGTAGCCAGGTACTGCATCTGTAGCTTTATTGTATTGCCTTTCCTTTACTCCAGGCACAATAATAATGCCTGCATAATGCCTCTTTCCTTGAAGCTATTATTATTATTATTATTATTATTATTAGAAACACAACAAGATGAATCCACAGCAGACACTCTGCTGGCTGTTGTATTGGATCACACGTCGGACACTTCCCAAGTGTCTAGGAATGTGTGATGTATCAGCAAATAATGCGTGCAGATCCCAATAAGGTGGCCTTTTGCAGCTGGCAGATGGTTATTATTATTATTATTATTATTATTATTATTATTATTCCCCTATCCCTGGGCAATGCTTCATGTTCCTTAATCCGTTCTCTGAATCTATTTGGAATCGCTTATTATTATTACTATTAATAATAATAATAATAATTCCCCTGTCCCAATGTAATGCTTCATTTCCCTTAATCCATTGTCTGAATCCTTTTGGAGTAGACAGATATTATTATTATTATTATTATTATTATTATTATTATTATTATTATTATTATGCCTCTATACCTGTTTGATGCTGTCTTTCCCTTAATTTGTCATCTGAATCCCTTTGGAGTAGCCAGATCTTCCTGTGCTGGCTCTGTACCTGTCTTGTGCTGCCTTTTCCCTATGCATTATCCCCAATCATTAATGCGTTGATCAATTATTATTATTTTTCCCAGCATCCCTTTGCAAGGGAAGAACACTGTCTTGGAGGAAGACGTCTTCCTGGATCTGGTTTTGCTTCTGGAGGATGAAAACCCCAATGCCACCAGGACGCTCATGTTCACAGTCATCACTACACCTGGTAAGACATTTCTAATCTAGATAGATAGATATATATATATGTACAGATATACATATATGATATTAGCCTTGTAAGAATTGAGCTCCTGCTCCTGGGAGTCTCTTTCAAATGGATATCATACGTTGAAGCTAACTGGATCGCAATTAATAGCAATACAAAATAAGACAGTCAGAACGCATACCATGTCTCTTGTTCCCTGGGTTTGCTATAAGATATCTCCTGGACCCCAGGTTTTATCATCCTGTCTCCCCAACCTCAATTATGTTATGCTATGTCTCCCAGACACAAATTTGTGTCATACTGTATTTCCCTGATCCCAATATTTTGTCACACGATGTTGCCCAGATCCCAATTTTGATCATACTGTGTCTCCCTGACTCTTAATTTTTGCCATACTATGTCTCCCAGACTTCAATACTATGTCTCCCAGAACCCAATTTCGTCACACTGTGTCTCCCAGACTTCAATATTATGTTTCCCAGACTTCCATTTTTGGCATACTAGGTCTCCCAGCCACCAACTTTGGACATATTATGTTTCCTGCACCTCAATTTTTGATGTACTGTGTCTCCTAGGATGTTTCCCTGGCATCATGCACTATTGTACCAACTTGTATGTACAATGTCACTTAGACCCCAACTGTTGTCATACCCCATGTCTCTCAGACGCCGTTTTTTGCCATACTATGTCTTCCAGATCCTGATGTATGCCATAGTATGTCTCTTGGACCACTCCTGGCTTTACTGTGTATCTCAGAACCCTATTTTTGTCATGCTATGTCTCCCAGGTCAAAATACTATGTCTCCCAGACTCCAATTCTGGCTGTACTATGTCTTCTGGACCCTGCTTTTTGTCATTCAATGTCTCTTGGACCCCAATTATTGCCATGATATGTCTCCCGGTCTTCTGCTATTGGCATACTATGTCACCCGTGTCCTTATTATTGGCATACTGTGTCTCCTGGGCCCCTATTTTGCCATTCTATGTCTCCCAGACCCTAATACTATGTTTCCCGGGTCAAAATTTTGGCTGTACTATGTCTCCCAGGCCCCATTACTGCCATATTATGTCTCCCAAACTCCAGTTCTTGTTGTAGTATGTCTCCCAGGCCCCTATTATTGCCATGCTATGTCTCCCAGACTCCAGTACTATGTTTCCCAGCCCCTGACTCCTTGTGTGTACACATACGCCCCTCTCTCTTTCTCCCCCTCTGCAGAGAAGTCCGGGGCCCTGGAGGCGGGGCCCCCAGAGCACAAGGGGCAACAGTACGCCTTGAAGGTGCTGAGTGCCTTGATCGAGCCCCCACACGTTCCTGCCCCGTCTGCCTGCCTCTGCTCCAGGAGCCCAGCTGGGAGCCGCCCCCAATGCTCGCCAGCTCACCCAGTGGGAGCCCAAGTCCTCCACCAAGAAGTCCCTCCCAGGGGTCCAGAGCACCAAGGGAGACCTTTCTCTTGGGCTGCAGGGTGCCCCAGGGTCAGGCCGGGTGATGCCAACTTCCTAGAGGCTGCGCTGCGGGGTCCCTTGAGGTCAGGCTCATGGCCTTTCGGGGCTCTTGATGGGCTTTTGGGTTACTTGAGGTCAGGCTAGAAATAATAAGCATTTCTATGGGCATTTGGTGTTGGAAATAGCAACCTTCTTTAAGCCTCCTACACTAGTGATTTGTTATGTATATAATTCAGATTGCTTACCTCTCCCTATGAACCATCCCAGAGATTAAGATCCTCCCGGGAGGCCCTGCTTTCTGCCCCGCCATTGTCACAGGCATGGTGGGGACGAGGGACAGGGCCTTCTCGGTGATTGCCCCCCGGCTATGGAACTCCCTTTCTGGTGAGATCAGATCGGCCCTCTCCCTCCTGTCCTTTAGAAGGATGGTCAAAACTTGGCTGTGGGACCAAGCTTTCGGGACAGGGCAATAAAGCGGCAATAGGAAAGATGACCAGGCCAATTAGATTTGACATGGATGACTAGGACCGTTTCAAATGGTGTATTTTAATATTTTGGTAATTTTTTTAAATTTTTATGTACATAAGATTTTGTGTCCCGGCATTGAATGTTTGCCGTATATATGCTGTGCTCTGCCCTTAGTTCCCTTCGGGGTGAGAAGGGCAGAATATAAATGTTTTAAATAAATAATAATATTGAATATGTGTGTATTGGTTTTCCTTAACTCTATGTTGTGGGAGGGGCTGCAGACCATGCGATTAGATCTGGAATTGTTCAGGACTCCGACTACCATTTTAGAAAGGCAGAAGCCATTAGACCTTCAATGTAGGAACAGTAGAAACAGAATGCTTTCGAGAACTGACTCCATTAGACTCTCAGAGCAAAGAGATGCTTTATGGACTGTTGGTTATAAGAAAGATGCCCTGTGTTATCTGCACAGAGAAACTACTTCAAATCCTATGTGTAACTGGATTGGTATGTAAAGTACCTCTATGCCGAATACATGAAGTTTGTGAGTAAACCAGCTATGCTACTTCTAATGAAGACTACTTCTTTTTGTCTCTTGAGAGCATGAATTAAATCCAAATATATTTTATGGGAAAGTAGATGCTTTTGGGCAACTGAAAAGAACACTTCTGAAACTGCTGTTTTCTGTGCATTTGTCATATCTTTGTCTCTAACAGTTCAAATAGATATCTAGGTATATCAGTTTAACAAATAGATATCTAGGTATATCAGTTTAACCGCCGGGAAACCTAATTGCAGGAATACTGGTGGATATTTACCACTAAGGAGAAGGTTGACTCAAGTGAGTTTTAAACTCTTCTCAGGGATATTCCTGATTTTCCGAAAATGGTGGTGACTGCCATTTCTCCAAAAGGTTATAGAGATTTCCATTTCCCAAAAAGTTATGTCATAATTTTTCCAAATTTTGGTTGGTTACTTGAAGTCAGACCAGAAATAATAGGCATCTCTATAGGCATTTGGGGGGGTTCCTTGAGGTCAGGCTGGATGACCTTAGGTTTTGGAGTTACTTGAGGTCAGGCTAGATGACCTTTGGGTCACCCCTCTTGTGGTCTTCTTTCTTCTTTGGCGGCCTTAATTTGGTAGACATTGTTTTCCCGTTTAATCACCTCTTGTCAATGCTGACGCTGCTAGAAAAGCTTTTGAATAGAAAAGAGGACGAGAACCCCCCCCCTCCCCTGAAATAACATACAAATACTTTTAAAAAATAAAAAAATCATATATATTTCTTTGTTTTTCTCCTTCTCACAATTATACAAAGTGCAAAGAGTGTTTGCTGGCCGGTCTTTAACGAAGGAAGTAATTATTATTATTATAATTATTATTATCATAAATTATATTATTATTACTATTATTATTATAAAAGTTCCAGTTTTGCTTCAAATTGCACATTTTTTAAAAAATGGAAGGAAGGTGGAAACAAGGAAGAAAGAGACAAAAAAAGAAGGAAGCAGAAAAATCAAGTAGGAAAAAATGATTGCCATATTATTATTATTATTATTGCTTTCTTTGCTGTGAAGGGGCCAGCTTTGGCCGCCTTCTATGTATCAATCCCCTTATTAATTATGCGAGGAAATTATGCAAATTTTGAACTGCTTTTTTTTTTGGTCCATTCAGAGCTTACATTTGCTTTATGATATTTGATTTGCAAATTCACAATGTATGCAAATTCCATGCAAATTTGGGCATTTTCTGCAAATTTTGATAATATATGCAAATCCACAAGGTATGCAAGTTCCATGCACTTGGGCATTTTATGCAATATATGCCAATGTTATGCAGATTTTGCCCACATACTGATTTTATGCAAATTGAGCCAATATATGCAAGTTCACATATGTCCATTCCATGTACTTGGATATTTTATGCACATTTTGTCCATGTATGCCAATTTTATGCAAATTTTGCCACTATACACAAATTTGCAACATACAAAAAATTCCATGCACTTGGGCTTTATGCAAAATTTGCCAATATATGCCGATTTTATGGAAAGTTTGCCCATGAATGCAAATGTTGCCAATACATGCAAAATGTATGCAAATTCCATGCATTAGGCATTAAAATTGTCCATATATGCAGATTTTATACAAATTTTACCAACATATGCTGATTCTATGCAAGTTTTGCCCATGTATACAAATTTTATACCAATTTTGCCAATATATGCAAATCCACAACATATGCAAATTCCATGCACTGGGGCAATTCATGCAAATTTTGCACATATATGCAGATTTTATACAATTTTTACCAATGTGTTTATTTTATACAAACTTTACCCATATATGCGAATTTTGTGCAAATTATGCCCATATATGCATTCTATACAAATTTTGCCCATACATGCAGATTTTATACAAATTTCATCAATATATGCAGATTGTGTGCAAATTTCGCTCATGTATGCAAATTTCACCCGTATATGCAAATTGTCCCGCTCCTCTAGGCGAAGAATCCATGGCAAAAAACGGCCACAGATAGAAGCAGGATGCCGTTGATATTGACCACTCGCTTCCAGAAGGGCACCTCACTGGTGTCGGTCATTTTCTGGCGTAGGGCCTCCTCCTCCGATTGGCTGAGTTTGGGGCCAGTTTGGTCCAGACCACAGAACCAGTTCAGCGCCTTCCGGCCACAGGAGACCTCTTGTTCTGTCAAAACACAGCCCCACCCCCCAAAAAAAACCAATTAAATGCAATACATACAATGGATTGGATTGCAGTGCCCATCATCCTCTCCAGAAGTATTATTATTTACATGTGTTATTATTATATATAAATTAAGCGTGATTATTATAATATTATTTCAATGCATCATTATATATTCTTATCATTCCTGTTAAAATTATTATTATTATTATTATTATTATTATTATTATTATTATTATATCTAAACATTATATGTTATTATAATTTAAATGTTTTATATCTTATTATCATTAACATTAAAATTTATCCTTATTATATTATTTAAACTTATGATTATTATATTATATTATAATTTAAATGTATTATATATGATAATGATTATCATTAAAATGTATTATTATTTTAAATTAATATTATTATAGCTGTGACTCCTATCCATCTATCCAGACAACCTTTAAAATTATTACAGTAGAGTCTCACTTATCCAACATAAACGGGCTGGCAGAATTTTGGATAAGCAAAAATGTTGGATAATAAGGAGGGATGAAGGAAAAGCCTATTAAACGTCAAATTACATTATGATTATGCACCAAAACATCATGTTTTACAACAAATTGACAGAAAAAGCAGTTCAATACATAGTAATGTTATCTAGTAATTACTGTTTTTATGAATTTAGCACCAAAACATCGCAATGTATTGAAACAGCTGTGGATCCAGGTGGGAGGGAGACTGCATTGGATAATACAGAATGCTGGATGTGCGAAGCCTCTACTGTATTATTATTATTATATCTGTGATTCCCATCCAGTCCACCTTTACATTTATTATTATTATTATTATTATTATTATTATTGAATCAACTTCTTCTATCTGTGACCCCCATCCACCCATCCAGATAACCTTTAAAAATAAATAAATAAATAAATAAATAATAATAATAATTATTATTATTTTACATGTACTGTGCTGCCTTTCCTTGACTTCATTATCTGGCCTAAAAAGATTCGAATCCATTTGGAGTTCCCAGATATTGTTGTTATTCTTCTGCCTCTATACCTGTATTGTGCTGCCTTTCCTCTAATCCATTTTCTGAATCCATTTGGAGTAGCCAGGTGTAATAATAATAATAATAATAATAATAATAATAATAATAATAATGCCTTTGTTAGACAGACTGTGACTGTCATCATCCACCCACCCAGAAGCCCTTTAAATGTAATATATCTGTTGATCGGGCTGTGACTCTCCCATCATCCACCCACTCAGAAGACCTCAATTTCTTTTAAATGTAATATATCTATTGGACAGACTGCACCTCCCATCATCTACCCACCCAGAAGACCTTTAAATTTAATACATTATTATAATAATAATAATAATTATTATTATTATTGGTTGGACTGTGACTCCCATTGTCAACTCATCACCACCAAACAATTCCCCCTTTCTAATTTGCACAAATTTGCAAAAATATAAACAGTAAGTTTACGGGTTTGGTCCTCGTAGTCAGTATCTTCCTTCGTGGCCACTTCCTCCTCGGCGTCCAGGTCGATCCGTTCTTCTGTCCGGTTGCGGAGGGACCAGCAGAGCCGATAAAGCTGGGATTGAGGAAATGGGGATTTAGGGTTCGGAAGTATGGGTTAGGATTCAGGTCAGAGACTCAGAGGTAGGGTTAGAGTTGGACTTAGCGTAGGAGTTAGACTTAGATAGACTTAGAGCAGTAGTCCACAAGAACTAAAATATGGTCAACGGCCTCACCGTTACTACACTGTTGCAATGAGAGCAACTGGTTTTACGAAACTGTATTATAGTACTGAGGCTTATTAAATATGGTTTTCTGTGGGCGAGCAGATGGCAACTACTGGATGGCATATGTTCTGTATCAGAAACTAGAGCTGATGTGGTCTATCCAACGCAATTTTCTGAATCAGTACCCCAAATAACCAAACTGAATCTAAAGTTAACTAAAAATTGATTAATAACCTTTTTGGTACTAATGTTGGAGAGTGCTCCCTGTTCAAAAGAAAGGTTAGGAACTGTTAAGTTAGAGGAGAGAGACAGAGTTAGAAAGTTCAAATTGGGATTAGAGTTAGGGTTAGAGGATAAGAATTAGGGTTAGCCTTAGACTTCAGGTTAGAGATAGAGTTAGACAGAGTTAGAGAGCCTTGGCGTTAGCAATAGCATTTGTCTTAAGAGTTAGGGTTAGAAGGAGACTTAGAGAGCCTTGGAGTTTAGCAATAAGGTTTGTCTTAGCATTAGGGTTAGAAGTAGACTTAGACTAAGATAGACTTGGAGTTAGCAATAGGATTTGTCTTAGAGGTCCAATCAGGGTTAGAGTTAGGGTTAGAAATGAGAGCCTTGGAGTTAGTAAGAGTGTTAAATAGTTTGGGTTAGAGTTAGAGATAGAGAATTCGCAATAGGGTTAGAGTTAGGATTAGAGGATATGAATTAGGGTTAGCCTCAGGTTTAGAGATAGAGTTAGAGAGCATTGGAGTTAGTAATAGGGTTCATCTTAGACTTAGGGTTAGAGTTAGAAGTAGACAGACTTAGAGGGCCTTGGAATTAGCAATAGAGTTGGTCTTTGAGGTCGAATCAGGGTTAGAGATAGGGTTAGATAGAGTTAGGCAGAGTTAGAGAGCCTTGGAGTTAGCAATAGGGTTCGTCTTAGAGTTAGAGTGAGAAATAGACTTAGACTGAAGAGGCTTGGAGTCAGCAATAGGGTTGGTCTTCGAGGTTAGAGTTAGGGTTAGAGATAGAGTGAGAGGGTTAGAATTATGGTCAGCCTTAGAGTTAGGCTCTTTTCTCAGGCCCTCCTCTCTCTCACTATCCTATTCCTTCCTTCTCTCTTTCCTTCCTCCTTCCCTCCCTCTCTTCTTTACCTCCCTCTTTCTCCTTCCATCCTTCCTTCCCTTCCACCCTTTTGTCCTTCCTTCCCTCTTTCCTCTCTTCTTCCCTCTCCCCCCCTTTCTCCTTCCTTCCTTCTCTTTCCTCCCTCCCCTCCTTCCCTTCCACCCTTTCCTCTTTGCCTCCCTCATTTTCCCTTCCTCCTTTCTTCCTTTCTACCCTTACATCCTTCCTTCCCTCTTTCCTCCCTCCTTCACACTCTCTTTCCCCTTCCTTCCTTCCTTCCTTCCTTCTCATTTTCCTTCCTCCTTTCCTCCTGGGGGATGCTTAGTTGGGAGAAGAGAAGGTAGAGAGGGAACACGAGAATCATGTTTCAAGATTTAAAAGAGTGTCCCATTGAGGAGGAGGAGGAGGGGGGGGGGATGCCTTTCTGCTGCTCTAGAGACCAGAGCACAAGGAAGCAATGGTTTCAAATGGCTGGGGGAAAGGTTTGACTAAAAGGATTAGGAAGAACTTCCTGAGAGTAAGAGCTGTTGGAGAATGGCATAGGCTGACTGGGAGTGTGGTGGAGTCTCCTTCTCTGGAGGCTTTTCCACAGAGGCTATCTATTGGGAGTGCTTTGATTGTGCCTTCCTGGACGGTAGGGGGTTGGATTGGATGTCCCTTGGAGGTCTCTTCCAACTCTAGGATTCTATATCAGGAGTAGGTAATACGGGGTCTAATCGATAGACTTTTTCTCTCCTGTCCACCATCTCATCCTGACCAAGACCAACCCTTTTGGGATCCAAATGCTTCCTGTCTTTTCTTCACTTTCTGCCTCCAAAAGAGAAGAGAAAGGTAGGGAAAGGGGAGGGAGGGGATTTGGCAAGAACCCCCTCCCTACCAGACCTGCCCACCTCACTCTGGCCTACCATGCAGCCCCCAAGTTAGAAAGTTTGTCCATGCCTGGGTTAGAGAGCCTAAGGGTTAGGGTTAGATAGAGTTAGAGTAAGATAATTTGGGTTACAGTTAGAATTATGATTAGAGTTAGAGCTAGAGTCAGAGTCAGAGAGTCACAATTAGGGTTAGAGAACCCCCCTTCCCCTCAAAGTCCGGTTTGGACTCACATGAACGTCGTCGATGGGCTTGGTGAGAAAGGAGACGACCAGGACGATGATTACGCAGATGGCAAAGAGGATCATGGCGAAGTAGAGGTAGTGGATCTTGCAGATGATGGCCGGACAGTTGCTGGGCTGCACACAGCTCCCTGTCCCGTAGGCAAACTCTGTGATCATCCGGGAAAGGCCTATCAGGAGGCCCAGCACTAGGCCGCAGAAGGCTCCCTGTGGACGGAGGGGAAAGGTCAGGGAGGGACCCGTCAATAACGGTTGAGAAGGAGTCCATCAGAGGAAGGAGAGATCATTAGAAACAAAATGTTTGAGAAGTAGTTGATTGGAGAGATCAACAGAACTCAATCATGTTTGAGATCAATAGGAACCAATAGATTAGAGGACAATATCAATAGAAACCAATAAATTAAATTGGAGAGATCAACAGTAATAAGTAATGTTCGAGAAGGAGTCAATTGGAGGGAGAGATCAATAGGAATCAATAGTGTCCGAGAAAAATCAATAGAAACCAACAATGTTCAAGAAAGAGTTAATTGGAGAATGATGTTAATAGGAACCAATAGATTGGAGGACAAGATCAATAGAAACCAAGAATGTTTGAGAAGAAGTAGATTTGAGAAATCAACAGAACTCAATCATCTTTGAGAAAGGGGATCAATAGGAACTTATAGATTGGAGAAACCAATAATGGTCAAGAAGAAGTAGATTGGCGAGATCAATAGAACTCAATCATGTTTGAGAAGGAGATCAATAGGAACCGATAAAGGATGAGATCAATAGAAACCAAGAATGTTTGAGAAGAAGTAGATTGGACAGATCAATAGTAATAAGTAATGTTTGAAAAGAAGTCTTGTGGAAGAACAAGATCAATAAAAACCCATCATGTTTGAGAAGGAGTTGATCAGAGAATGATACCAATAGGAACCAATTGAGGATGAGATCAATAGAAGCTAATAATGTTTGAGAAGGAGCCGATTGGAGAAAGATGAGATCAATGGAAAACAATTGTGTTTTGGAAGGAGTCAATGAATTGATACCAATAGATCAGAGGATGAGATCAATGGAAACGAATAAATGTTTGGGAAGGAGTTGATCAGAGGAAGAGAAGATCAATGGAAAGCTATGTTTGAGGAGGAGTCAATCGGAGAATGAGATCATTGGAAACCGAGAGATTGCAGCATGAGATCACTAGAAACCAATAGTTTGGAACATGACAACATTACAGACCAATGATCCCTCTGTCCAAACTATTCCTCCTATCTAGCGATTTCTGTTGATCTCTCCAATCTATTTTTCCTTTCCTCATGATCTCTCCCTCCTATCTATTGGTTTCTATTGATCTTGTCCTCCGATCAACTCGTTAAATATTATTGCTTTCCATTGATTTGGTCATTCCTTCCTATGATCCTTTCGTATTGATCTCTCCCTCCAATCAACTCTTTTCCTATTGATCTCTCCCTCTAACGACTCCTTTCCGATTGCTCTCCCTCTGATTGACTTCTTTCCTATCCATCTTTCCCTCCGATCAACTCCTTTCCTAACGATCTCTCTCACCGACCGACTCTTTCTTTCCTATCCATCTCTCCCTCTGATCAACCCATTTCCTCTCAATCTCTCCCTCCAATCAACTCCTTCATTCATCTCGATCTCTCCCTCCGATCGACTCCTTCTTTCCTATCCATCTCTCCCTCCGATCAACTCATTTCCTCTCGATCTCTTCCTCCGATTGACTCCTTCATTCCTCTTGATCTCTCCCTGAATCGATTCCTTTTTTCCTATCTATCTCTCCCTTTGATCAACTTCTTTCCTCTCAACCTCTCCCTCCAATCGACTTTTCATAATGATCTCTCATTCTAAACAACTCTTTCTGTTCTATCAAGCTCTCTCTCTGATTGACTCCTTTCCTATACATCTCTCCATCTGGTCGACTCCTTTCCTATCAATCTCTCCTTCCAATCGACTCCTTTCTTATCAATTTCTCCCTCTAATTGGCTAATTTCCTATAAATCTCTCCTACTCGACTCCTTCTTTCCTATGTATCTCTCCCTCTGTTCAACTCCTTCCTATCTAGCTCTCCCTCCGATCAACTCCTTTCCTATCGATTTCTCCCTCTGATCGACCCTTTTCATACTGATCTCTCTTTCCGACCGATCAGCTCTTAATCATTTTGAGTCTGTCCCTTACCGTCTCATTGACCCTCTTGCAAAAGATGGCCAGAAAGAAGACAGCTGCAATTGGAGGCCCCAAGTAGCTGGTGATGGACTGGATGTAGTCGAAGAGCTGCCCACTTTGGGCCTCCTGGACGACCGGGACCCAGAGGATGCTCAGGGCGATCAGGATCACAATGAAGACCCTGAAAATGGGAGAAATAGGGGGTGGGTTTATGGGATTTGTAGCAAGGCAACGTGATGGTGGTGACGGGGTCCCTTCTCTTGTTGCACCTTCCAACAATCATGAGCTCCCTCTCCTTGGCTCTGGTTCGGATCTTGGTGTAGATGTCCATCGTGAAGAGAGTGCTGGCACTGTTGAAGATGGAGGTCAAGGAGGACATCAGGGAGGCCAACATCACCGACAGCATCAGACCTCGCAGACCTGTCATTCAAAGATTAAATTACCTCAGTAAATTATAATAATTTTAAAATTTAATAACAATAACATGATCATAATTAACATGATACTAATTAGTAATATAATGTAATATAATAAGTAATAAAATTAATGACAGTCATAGATACAATTAATTATAAAATTTAATAATAACAACAACATTGTAATAATGGTGATAATAACACTGTTCTACAAATTTTCAGTTTTTCTCAGTTGCGGAAACGAAATGTGCCGTTTCTTAATAAATTTAACATGCTGAATTCAAATATAATAATTAAATGTGTTAATTGGCTCTGGCAACAGTTATTTCAATTTTCTCCACAATAGGTAATTCGTTAATATTATGATAATGCACCTAACCTTACTGCATGTATATCAACTGTGAATATTTACTAAATTTTAGTCAAATTATATTGCCAATAGTTTATACATGAGAAATATTTATTTAATTAGTCTATTGTTTATGTTTGTGCAGCAAGAAACTATATTAGCAGGCCTAATGCAGTTGAAAAGTCTGAAAGTTTAAATGTCGCTTTAATCGTGACTTTAGTTTATATCCTGTTTGCTTCTCTTGACTTTTCTTTTGTATTCAAGGAAATGATTATCTCTTACAATGCTCCAGCAGTAGTCTGACAGCATTGACGGAGTCCATTTGCTTTGATATCTTTTTTCCATAGTGCTTTATTTACACACGTGCAAGGCATAACTACAGTAAAAAGAACAATGTAAAACGATGTTTAATGATACTGTCTCAGTCTTCAACTGACTGACCCTCACCGTTCAAAAGTCTGGCCTTATATAGGGCTTTCTGGCTTTTGCACACGGCACTAATACTGCGTCATCAAACTTTCTAGAATATTCTAGAATCTTCCATAGTGTAAGTCGCAACATGCATTTTTTCAACCATACGTGATCACGTGATTGCTTATATCATAAAAACTAGAGCCAATATACATTTTTAAATGTCATTTTCGTTTTCAGCACCCCAAAATCATAAAAGAACAGCTATTTTCAGGCCCGCAACATTTTCTCCGTTGAACAGTGTAATTAACCATAAAATATAAGAATAATATGGAGGAGGAAGAAGGAATCATAACAATAATAAACTAAATGATGAAAGGTAATAATAAAGTAATTATAAAAAATATAATCAAGATGTAAGTAACACAATTATAAAATATAATATAAATTATAAAATAAATTATAAAATAATAAATAGCAGTAAAATCAATTACAAAAATATTATAAAATATACATAATAATGAAATCATTGTAAAATATAAGTGTAGTATAGTAATAAATAAATGGTTGGGGCTCAACAGCAAGGTGCTGGGGATTTCTCAGAGGACGAGGGGGATGACAGGTTTCCCACTGAGGAGTCTTGTGTGGGATCAGGGTGAATCGCAGGCCTTAGATCAGAGAGAAGTGCCGGCAGTTGCAGATGAGACAGAGGATGTTTGGAATTCCAGTGGGTTTATGCCTATGATCATAACTTACTGGATTCCACGTACCTCGCTATTATGGACTACTGAACTTTGTATATATACTTTTTAATATATATTCCTCTCTATCTCCCAGAGGGGATTCAGGACGGATTACAGAACACATATATGGCAAACATTCAATGCTGTTATACAGTTTACAAGGACAGACAATACATAATACAGAGGTAAAGGCTTTCCCCATCTTTTTCCATTTCCGGCATCTGGAGGCTTTACCCAACTCTGGCCACAAGGGAGGGGGGTTGCTGTCACTCCATCTTCCATGCCAAGGAGCTTTGTCATCCATAGACATCCTCCCGATCAAATTGCTGGATTGTCCTTATGGGCACCTTTTATAATCTCTCCGCTTAAAGCGGTACCAATTTATCTACTCACATTTGTGTTTTCAATCTGCTAGGTGGGCAGAAGTTGGGCTGATGGTGTGAACTCGCCCCAACCCTGGCTTGAACTGCCAACCTTTCAATTGGCAAGATTTTCTACAGCTGGCGGTTTAAGCCACTGTGCTAAAGCTCGGCCCTATATATATATGGACTATTGCTATATCGTAGCACCTTTTCTTCTTCAAGTTCTCTGAATGTACACTTGTGGAGAATACTGTGTCTGTGAAGGCTCTTACGGAAGCTTCCCAAGCTGTTTTTGGTGGTAGCCCTGCCAATTCCACCTGTGGGCATAAAAGGCGACCCAGTTCCTCACTCCCCAGTTCTTTTTCTTCTGCCGCAACAGCTCTTTGGAACTCCTCTCACCATGTCGACACAAGGTTCAAGAGATGTATCCAGTACACATCAAAGCTACTGGACTCCGATGGCCACACAAAGTGCCTTCTCTGCCTGGGAGAGGCACATGCCATGAGCTCTTGCCCTCACTGCCAAGCTTTTACAGTGCAGGCAAGAAAAAAATTGAGTCTCTTGCCTTTGGGCAATGATGTACCAGCAGGCCTTAACCCCCTTCATGGCAACACAGCCGTTGACTTCGGGCTCGACAAAAGCATCGACAAAGGCTTCCACATCGGCCCTGCCAAAAGCTCCATCGAAGGCTTCCATGATGTCGAAGGCGTCAAAGACCTCAAAGGTTTCTAAGACTTCCCAAGGCCATGAAGCCTCCACCCTGACCTTCATTGTCATTGAGTTCGATAACATCTGCAAGGTCTTCTCAATAGATCATGGCGACACCACCAACAGCCGCTTCTCTGATTATGGCCTTCTAGAGGGCCCAAGAGGAAATGAAGAGGGCACAGACGGAGGCATCGATCCAGCCCCTCCTATCCCCAATCTCTCCAACACTGGGAAAGATCTTTGAATCCCTGTACAAGGTACAGAAACAAGGCATCTGAAAGAGAAAGAGGCCTGATCCATCGCCACCGCTGATACCAGCAAAGCAACCACCATCGACCTCCTCCAAAGCCTCTTCAAGCCAATCCTCGCTGATTCAGCCAGTGCAAGGCCCAGCAGTGCAAGGCCCACCAAGTGGAAGGTGGTCCCGGTCGGGGTTGGCTTGACACGCCTTCCTCTTGGCATGTTTCTCTCTTTTGCCATCCATTCATGCCTCTTCAAATTCTACAGCACTGCTGGTCACAGCTGACCTCCATCTAGAGCACTCAGGGGCCAGGGCTTCCCAGTTCTATGCCACAGTTTTTAAGATTGGCTTTGAGCCCATCTTTAAATCTCTTTTCCTGTCCTCCAACATTCAGATGGTTTATAGACCACTTTGACCCTCTCCACCACCACAATTCCCACTTCCTCATGGTACCAAGACCAGTGATCCACCACCTGTCCTGGTGGAGCAGCCTGACCAATGTCTGCTGCGGAGTCCCCTTCCACTCTCCACACCCAATGGAGGAGATCAGAACAGGTTTCACTACGAAAACCTCACCACTCAGGACAGGAGCCCCCAGTGGTGCAGTGGGTTAAACCCCTGTGCCGGCAGGACTGAAGACCAACAGGTCACAGGTTTGAATACGGGGAGAGCGCAGATGAGCTCCCTCTATCAGCTCCAGCTCCTCATGCGGGGACATGAGAGAAGCCTCCCAAAAGGATGATAAAACATCAAAACATCTGGGCGTCCCCTGGCAACGTCCTTGTAGACGGCCAATTCTCTCACACCAGAAGCGACTTGCAGTTTCTCAAGTCACTCCTGACACGACAAAAAACAACAACCAAAAACACTCGGGACCACTGGTCCTCTCAAGAAAGGACACACCACATTAACTATCTCAAGCTCCTGGCCATCTTCAAAGACCTAAGAGCAGTTGCCTACCTCATCTCCGGCAAGGTAGTACAAATACTGACAGACAATACCATGTTCATGTATTACCTCAACAAACAGGGGGGCACCAGATCCAGAGAACTCTTGAGCTTAACCATGGACATTTGGGAATGGTGCATCTGATGCAAAGTCTTGATCTCAGCGATACATGTCCCAGGAAAGGACAATGGCTTTGCAGAGCATCTCAGCAGATCAAAGCACACCACCCACGAGTGGGTGCTGAACCCAAAGCAGCTCCACGAGGTCTTTGACAAGTGGAGCTGGCCAACCATTGACCTCTTTGCCTCCCTAACAAATGCCCAGCTGCCCCTTTTCGGATCCTGCTACAACCCAAAGGCAGAGGCAGCAAATCTAGGGGATGCCTTTCTCCTCAACTGGTCATAAGAATTACTTAACATGTTCCTGCCGATCTCGTTAATCCTGAGGGTCCTTGGTTCTGGATACATCATAGTATCCAGAACCAACTGCATACTCATAGCACCGGTGTGGCTGAGACAAATGTGGCTCCCAATGCTTCTTGATATCTCCAAGGGCAGATATCACAAATTCAACCCACTTCCACACATGCTCTCCAGAGAACAAAGGAAGATACTGCACCCGGATGTGCAGTCCCTCCACCACTCAGCCTGGAGAATCCAGTTCTAACACACTGGAGCGCAGGCCATCCTGGAGGCAGCCGACAACTGAACACCCCAGAACTGCAGACTATCTTGGAGGCAGCCCACAAGCCAGCAACTGTAAAGTCATACACCTACAAAATCTCTCAGTACTGACAGTTCTTTCGGGACTAAGACTTCCACCTGAGTCAGCCATGGTCACCCATGTTCCCAAATTCCTGCTCACCTTAGTTAACTGCAACCTGGCTCTCTCCTCCATAAAGGCTTACCTAGCTGCCATTTCATGGACACAGCAGAACGAGGGCCACAATTCCCTCTTCGTCAACCACCTCATAAAGACCTCTAAAGGTTACAACAACCTCCAGACATCCACCTGCTCGCCAACCCTGGGATGGAGCATGGAGCTCATCCTTTCACAGCTCCAAGGCTGACCATTCAAATCTATGGTAACAGCAGATCTTCGCCTGGTGTCCTGGAAGGTCACCTTCCTTATAGCCATCACGTTGGCTCGCCGACCTTCGGAACTAGCAGCACTTTGTGTGGACAAACCCTACCTAGTTTTCCACACCAACCAAGCAGTGCTCCATATCGACAACCTTCCTACTGAAGGTAGTCTCAGCTTTTCACACTAACCAAGACATCATGTTGCCAGCCTTTTTTCAGTCCCTGTCATCCCTGGTATTTATTTATCATGCCAGGAGCGAACCAAAACAGTTGTATTGCATTTTTAAAAAACCAGACAAACAAACAAAACACAAAATTTGCAGACTTGGTATTCTATTAAATGTCCTTTGACCAGTATCTGGCCACTTGGAGTGCCTCTGGTGTTGCTGCAAGAAGGTCCTCCATTGTGTATGTGGCGGGGCTCGGGTTGCATTGCAGCAGGTGGTCAGTGGTTTGCTCTTCTCCACACTCGCATGTTGTGGATTCCACTTTGTAGCCCCATTTCTTAAGGTTGGCTCTGCATCTCGTGGTGCCAGAGCGCAGTCTGTTCAGCGCCTTCCAAGTTGCCCAGTCTTCTGTGTGCCCAGGAGGGAGTCTCTCATTTGGTATCAGCCAATGATTGAGGTTCTGGGTTTGAGCTTGCCACTTTTGGACTCTTGCTTGCTGAGGTGTTCCAGCCAGTGTCTCTGTAGATCTTAGAAAACTATTTCTTGATTTAAGTCGTTGGCGTGCTGACTGATACCCAAACAGAGGATGGGTCGGAGATTTCACTGCCTTGGTCCATTCACTATTGGCTGCTACTTCCCGGCGGATGTCAGGTGGTGCAATGCTGGCTAGACAGTGTAATTTCTCCAGTGGTGTAGGGTGCAGACAACCCGTGATAATGCGGCATGTCTCATTAAGAGCCACATCTACTGTTTTAGCATGGTGAGATGTGTTCCACACTGGGCATGCATACTCAACAGCAGAGTACCATAGCGCAAGGGCAGATGTCTTCACTGTAGCTGGTTGTGATCCCCAGGTTGTGCCAGTCAGTTTTTGTATATTATTTCTAGCGCCCGCTTTTTGCTTGATATTCAGGCAGTGCTTCTTGTAGGTAAGAGCATGGTCCAGAGTAACTTCCAGGTATTTGGGTGTGCTGCAATGCTCAGGGGTATTGCTTCCCAGGTAATCCCCAGAGGTCGGGATGCTTGTCTGTTCTTAAGATGAAAAGCACATGTCTGTGTTTTAGATGGGTTAAGAATCCCTGGTAGAACAGCGTTTACACCTGCTGGACATCAGGCAAGCACTCCTCTTCTACAAACAAAGCTGAATCCATCAGGACATCACCCAGACTGTTCATATCCTATCCTATGACGACAACAGGCTAGGGCACCTGGTCTCATCATAACGGCTTTCCCTCTGGATTGCCTGCACCATTGAACTCTATTATCAACCTGCTCATCGACCTCCACGACCATCTCTCCACTTGCGAGCAACAAGAGGCCTCGCACGGCCTTCCTACGGGGGATCCCACTGGACGCCATTTGCAAGGCAGCCATTTGGACAAACTCTATGACATTTGTATCACACTATAGGCTGGATGCAAGATCCCAGCTATAGGACAATTATGACATTCTGCCAAGGTCTTTTTATGCTAAAACATCAGAGAAAAACTTTGTCTCTCCCATTCTCAGGTATCCTTTGACTGATGTGCCTTGTGTTCTGTCATTGGACTCTGTTTTTTCTCCGCATTTACACATGCTTTGAATATTACTGAAGTTTACACTTCATTTGGGCCTAAGGCTTAGCCCTGCATGGCTCATGTTACAAAATTAACCGCTCTCAGGTCGACAGTGCAGCCCTCTGTAGCTTGTTTTTCGAAGTATTGAATGTACCATTTAACCCAAGGTTAAGGACAACTTGAAGTTACCTTTGCATACTCTATGACGACATTGTAATGCGTCAATAGTTTTTCTTGCACTACTAGCAAAGTATAAACGTAAAATTGCAATTCATACTACGTCCTATTGCTGATAAGCAATAAGCAGTTTTCTGTTGTTTATCGTATACTGAGCAATTGATTTACTCATGATTGTAAGACTGTCGTCACACAACAGTCGAGATGTGCACAGCCTCCAGATGCCAGAGATGAAAAAGAGGAAAGCCTTTGCCTTTGCCTATGTAATGTCTGTCTTTGTTAATTGTATAATGGCATTGAATGTTTGCCATATATGTATTCTGTAATCCACCCTGAGTCCCCTCAGGGAGATAGAGCAGAATATAAATAAAGTCTATTATTATTATTATTAATAATAGAACCCACTACCTCCAGGGCATTACTCCTGAAACAGCTGCCTTGTTGGAAAACTATTACAGGCTCCACAACGAAGACCCATTCAGTGAGCAGACCCTTCAGGCAGCGCAGAGCATTGTGTCCTCCATCTCTGAAGCCAAGAAAGAACAGTGGATCAAGTTGATCACAGAGGTCGACATGGGCAGGAGCAGCCAGAAGGCGTGGAGGCTGCTGAGACGGCTGAGCAACGATCCCTCACAAACTAATACCCATGCCAACATAAAGGCAGATCAGATAGCACACCAACTCCTGAAGAATGGGAAACCCAACCTTGCCACCAAAGTAGGAAAGAAACCAATAGCCAGACAACCAGAGATTGAGAACAACAACCTCCATGAACCCTTTACATCTACTGAATTGGACATGGCTCTCAACAAATGTAAGAATGGCAAAGCAGCTGGCTTGGATGATCTACGGATGGAACAAATCAAGAACTTTGGTCCAAAAGCAAGGCGCTGGCTGCTGGAGCTGATGAACAACTGCACTGCATCCTGTCAGATCCCCAAAATCTGGAGGAAAGCAAGAGTCATCGCCATCTTGAAGCCAGGCAAAGACCGTAATGACCCAAAAAGCTACAGACCAATCTCCCTGTTGTGCCACCTCTACAAAGTTCTGGAGAGACTTATTTTGCATAGAATTATGGAAAATATAGACCCCTGTCTGATCCCACAGCAAGCTGGCTTCAGAAAAGGCAAAAGCTGCACATCGCAAGTGCTGAACCTGACCCAGCACATAGAAGATGGCTTTGAAAGGCAGCAGATCACAGGAGCTGTCTTCATAGACTTGTCAGCAGCCTATGATACTGTGAACCACCGCCTCCTCCTGAGAAAAATGTATAATATCACAAAGGACTACCACCTCACCCGCCTGATAGGAAACCTGCTACAAAACAGGAGCTTTTTTGTTGAGTTCCAGGGCCAGAGAAGCAGATGGCGGAAACAGAAGAACGGCCTGCCTCAGGGGAGCGTGCTTGCTCCATCCATGTTCAACATCTACACAAATGACCAGCCACTGCCAGAAGGGACAGAGAGTTTTATCTATGCTGACGATCGTGCCATTACTGCTCAAGCAGGGAGCTTTGAGATGGTAGAACAGAAGCTCTCCGAAGCTCTAGGTGCTCTTACTGCCTATTACAGGGAAAACCATCTGATCCCTAATCCATCTAAAACACAGACATGTGCCTTTCACCTTAAGAACAGACAAGCATCCCGAGCTCTGAGGATTACCTGGGAAGGAATCCCACTGGAGCATTGCAGCGCACCCAAATACCTGGGAGTCACTTTGGACCGTGCTCTGACCTACAAGAAGCACTGCCTGAACATCAAACAAAAAGTGGGCGCTAGAAACAACATCATACGAAAGCTGACTGGCACAACCTGGGGATCACAACCAGACACAGTGAAGACATCTGCCCTTGCGCTATGCTACTCTGCTGCTGAGTATGCATGCCCAGTGTGGAACACATCTCATCACACTAAAACAGTGGATGTGGCTCTTAATGAGACATGCCGCATTATCACGGGGTGTCTGCGACCCACACCACTGGAGAAATTACACTGCTTAGCCGGTATTGCACCACCTGACATCCGCCGGGAAGTAGCAGCCAATAGTGAAAGGACCAAGGCAGAGACATCTCCAGCTCATCCCCTGTTTGGGTATCAGCCAGCACGTCAACGACTTAAATCAAGACATAGCTTTCTTAGAACTACAGAGACACTCGCTGGAACACCCCAGCAAGCGAGAGTCCAAAAGTGGCAGGCCCAAACCCAGCACCTCAATTCATGGGTGATACCAGATGAGAGACTCCCCCCTGGGCACTCAGAAGACTGGGCGACTTGGAAGGCGCTGAACAGATTGCGCTCTGGCACCACGAGATGCAGAGCCAATCTTAAGAAATGGGGCTACAGGGTGGAATCCTCGGCATGCGAGTGCGGAGAAGAACAAACCACTGACCACCTGCTGCAATGCACCCTGAGCCCTGCCACATGCACGATGGAGGACCTTCTTGCGGCAACCCCAGAGGCACTCCAAGTGGCCAGATACTGGTCAAAGGACATTTAACCAAATACCAAATTTACAAAATCTGTGTGGTTTTTTTTTCTTTTTTTTTCTTTTTCATTTTAATCTCTGTGCTTGTTTTGCTCTGTTAGAATTGTAAAACAATGGTTGCTGATGACACGATAAATAAATAAATTATTATTATTATTATTATTATTATTATTATTATTATTTCCCTTTTGTACATGCTTTTGTAAATAAGCTACTGGAGTCTGGTATGGTGCTGGGTGAAAAGGCATTCCAAGGCTAGAGTGCAATGTAAATGAAATAACTACCAATACAATTCATTGTAAAATATAATAATATAATAATAAAATGATTTATTAAAATGGATTGATTCACCTTTCCCACTTTGGCCCCTCCCTTCCCTTCCCTTCCCTTTCCTTCCTTTCCCTTCCTTTCCTGGCTCCCCGGCCTCAAAGCGGCCATGTTTTCCCCTCCTTCTCAAGATGGCTGCCTCCTCACCGTTGGGCATGAGCCGGATCACCAAAAAGGGGTAAGCGACGTTGGAGCAGCCCACCCTTGTCTCACAGGTTTGGTAGCAGAAATCGGGGTCAACGCAGGCCACTTCATCTGTGGGAGAGACATAGAAATATAGATTGTAGGCTTCTGCAAAATTTTTGGAAGTTAAAATTCGTACTTACAAGACAATATCCAACACATGTGCCAAAAACTTAAGAATCAAAACTCACTGAAACCCGCCTGAAGAGCAGGAAGTGGAAGGGGAAGCCTTTGCCTTTGTCTATGTATTTGTGGGATTTATTGATTGTTGTTTTATCATGGTTTTATCTACTTTGTTCTCCTGATTGAAGGATTTTAATGTTTGCATTTGGTTTGTAAGCTACCTTAGGTCTGCATTGTGGAGAAAGGCAGAATAGAATTATCCTAAATAAATAAATAAGCATTGACTTCTGATGGCCAACACTGACTTCTTATGGCCAACACTGACTTCCTATGGCCATTGGCTTACTAAGATGAACAATGACTTCTAATGTCCAACATTGACTTACTAAGATGAACGTTGACTTCCAATTGCCAATGTTGACTTTCGATGGTCAATGTTGACTTATTAAGATTTACGTTGACTTTTGATGACCAACACTGACTTACTATGATGAATGTTGACATCTGATTGCCAACATTGACTTGCTAAGATGAACATTGACTTCCAATTGCCAACGTTGACTTCCTAAGATGAATGTTGACTTCCAATGGCTAATGTTGACTTCCGATGGCCAATGTTGATTTACAAAGATGAACGTTGACTTCTGATGGCCAACATTGACTTACTAAGATGAACATTGACTTCTGATCTCCAACATTGAGTTCCTATGGCCAACATTGACTTACTAAGATGAACGTTGACTTCCAACGGCCAACATTGATTTCTGATGGCCAATGTTGATTTACTAAGATGAACGTTGACTTCTGATGGCCAACATTGACTTACTAAGATGAACGTTGACTTCTGATCTCCAACATTGAGTTCCTATGGCCAACATTGACTTACTAAGATGAACATTGGCTTCCAATGGCCAACATTGATTTCTGATGGCCAGTGTTGATTTACTAAGATTTTTTTTTGTCATGTCAGGAGTGACTCCTGGTGTGAGAGAATTGGCTGTCTGCAAGGACGTTGCCCAGGGGACGCCTGGATGATTTGATGTTTTTATCATCCTTGTGGGAGGCTTCTCTCATGTCCCCGCATGAGGAGCTGGAGCTGATAGAGGGAGCTCATCCGCCTCTCCCCGGATTCGAACCTGCAACCTGTCGGTCTTCAGTCCTGTCGGCACAGGGGTTTAACCCACTGCGCCACCGGGGGCTCAATATTTACTAAGATGAACGTTGACTTCTGATGGCCAACACTGACTTTCTTTGGCCAATGTGTTTGTGTTTTATTGCGTGAAATGCAATGTGTGTTTCAAAGGCACTGAATCTGTGTCTGTATATATGCTGGAATCCATTCTGTCTCCTTGGGGAGATAGGGCGGAATACAAATAAATTGTATTATTATTAATATTATTATTATTATTATTATTATTATTATTATTATTACCCAAGACATTTTTGTTTGCATTTTGCTGCCATTCCTCTTTAATTGAATGGCCTCTTGCCATGAGGAGAGGAAAGCAGCAGGGCAGGATGAACTGAGTGAGCTGGGAAAGAGACTGAGAAAGGACAACATTCTGGGAAATGTAGTTTGGGAAGGTGAGAAGCCCTCTGGCAGTGAATGCAAAAGTTCCTGCCCTGAACTACGCTTCCCAGAATTCTGCTCAGTATGACAAAGCCCCAATCAGGAGAGGGGAGAGATTTGTCTCTCTTCGCAGCAGCTAGATTTCCAATAAATCGTTGAATCCACTAAGAACAGGACTGACTATACTTCTAGTGAGTAAATCTCTGTGCTGGGCTAGGAAGATATCCCTAAACTGACATTTTATTGGTTAACATGAGAGAGAGAGATTCAATGAGATAGCTGTTGTGGCTTTTAAAAACACTTTAAAAAATTCCCTAAAATCAGTAGATGTGCGAATCTTTCTGAAATTTGGGGGGCATGATCCCCTGTTATCTATTGTATACAAAATTCAAGGAGATTGATCTTGTGGTTTTGATTTTAAAATGTTGTTTACATTATTATTAGCTTTTAAGAGTCCATACTTTCATGAGAACCTATGTATAAGAGCCATCCATTCAATATCCTTCCCCTTTAAGAGTCCATCTATTCATAAGATCAGTCCATTCATAGAGCCATCCATTCCTTCTATTTCCCCTTTAAGAGCCCATTCACTCTTAAATGCTCTTGATCTCACCACTACTGCAAATGCGGTTGATGGGGACAAGAGACAGGGCCTTTTCAGCAGTGCCTCCCCACCCCCCGCCTATAGAACGCCCTGCCTAGAGATATCAGATTGGCCACCTTCCTCTTGTCTTTTAGAAGGAAAATCAAGACCTGGTTATGGGACCAAGCGTTTGATCAGTGAGCAGCAAGTGGAAGAAGATCACACAACTTATGGCAATGAATTGACCCGGACTGGTTTTTGGATTTCGATTTTAATGGATGTGTCTTAATTAATTGTTTTAATTGTTGTTTCAACATTTTTAATATTTTGATTGTACTGTGGTTGTTTTTATGATGCTTTTGTTAGGCCGCCCTGAGTCCCACTTCGGGGGGAGAAGGGCGGGGTATAAATATAGGAAGTAAATAGAAAAAAAATTCATCCGCATCTACATACATGAGTTCTGAGTTTGAATCTCTCTCATTATGACCCTCCTCCTTCCCCATCCATAGATCTGTCTATTCATTCTCCTTCCCCTTTAAGTGCCTATTCATTCGTTCATTCATTCATTCATCAGATCCACCCATTTCTTCGCCTTCCCCTTTGAGAACCCATTCATACAAATGTCCTGAGTGTGAATCTCCCTCATTATTATCCTCCTTCCCCTTGAAGAGCCCATTCATAAGAACCCATTCATTCATTCTTCCCTTTGAAGAGTCTCTTCACTCGCATCTATCTACATACATGACTCCTGAGTGTGAATCTCTCAGATTCTTATCATAATCCATTCACAAGAACCAGTCCATTCATAAGAACCTGTCCATTCATAAGATCAGTCTATTCATCTCTGAGTGACCTGTATAGAGGATGCGGCTGATCATCCCCGGCATCACCATCAGAAACATGGGCAGCAGCTTCATGTATCCGCACAGGATGCAGCCCCCTTTGACATGAGACATGTTCTTGGCAGACAGGCACCGCTGCACAATTACCTGCAGCAAATAATATATATAATTATAATATGGTAAGATATTATAATAATACAATTAATAATATAACATACAATTATTATATTTATATTGTACTTCAGTATTATTATTGCATTACAATAAAAGTAATGGTAATATAACAATATAATATAATATATTACAATATATAATACATTATATTACATTATATAAATATCATATGATACTCTAGTATTATTCATATTATTATAATATACGATTATTATATTAGTATTATACTGTAATATTATTTGGAATATAAATAATTATCATATAAATCCTTCTAATTACAATATAAATAATTATAAAAATGACTACTACTAATATAGATTAATATCATATGTATATATTATAATACAATGACACTAACATAACATAGTATTTATAATATTATAGTATAACAGAATAATAATATATAATAGAATAATATAATATAGTATACTAATAATATATAATACTATATAATAATATAAATAATAGAATATTATAGTATAATAATGAAGATAATATAATGCTATATAATAATACTCTATAATAATAATATATAATGATGTATAATAGAATAATTTAATACTATATAATAATATATAATATGCAGTAATAATATAAATAATAATATAATTTATACTATATAATATAAATAATATAGTATAGTATATCATTATTATTTACATTATTATTTAGTGTTACTATATATTATATTATTATATAGTATATATACTATATTATATAGTAATGTTATAATATAGTATATTATTATATTATATTATAAAATATACTCATATAAATAATATGATTGTATTATATATATATATATTCTATATAATAACATAAATAATACTATAATTTTATAATAATACCATTTAAAATATATAAATAATAATATAATTTTATAATGATATTATATAATAATGTAAATAATAGTAATAACACCAGATAATAATATAATTAATAATAGAATATATAATAATAATAATGATGACCTGGTCTGTGCACCAGTACCAAATAGCCAGGATGCTGAGTCCAAAGATGAGTCCTGGCCAAGGCAGGTCTCCATTAATGGGGTCCCGGAAGATGCTGAAGGCATCCGGACGCGGTGTGTAGCACTTTTCGGAAATATTGGCGGTGGCTTGCGTGATCGTCGGAATGGCCCTCATGTACTTCTCCATGAACTGATCATAGCCCCCCACTTCATTGAAGGCTGCATTAAGAGGTGCATGAAACAAACTCAGTGAGAAAGTGGTCTCTGTATCGAGGGAGCAGTGACTCTGCAGTAGAATCTATTCATTATTATGATTATGATTATATTATAATATTATTGTTGCTATATTATTATTATTATTGTAGATTATTAGGATAGGAAGCAGCATTGAGAAGAGCGTGAAATAAACTCATTGAGAAAGCGGCCTCCATGTCGAGGAAGCGGTGACTCCGCAGTTGGATCTATTCATTCATCATTCTTATTATTATTATTATTATTATTAGTGAGTATTATGATAGAAAGCTGTATCGAGAGGAGCATGAAACAAACCCAATGAGGAAGTGGCCTCTGTGTCTAGGGAGCGGTGGCCCCGTTATTATTATTATTATTATTATTATTATTATTATTATTATTATTCTAAAACTATTATTTATATTTTATATATTATATATCTTGTTCAGTCGTTCAGTCGTCTCCGACTCTTCGTGACCTCATGGACCAGCCCACGCCAGAGCTCCCTGTCGGCCGTCACCACCCCCAGCTTCTTCAAGGTCAGTCCAGTCACTTCAAGGATGCCATCCATCTTATATTATATATAATATTATATATATATATATATATATATATATATATATATATATATATTTATATATAATGGATTATTATAAATTATTATAATTATAAATAGTATAAAGTAAAATATAATAACAATATATAATATCATAATAATAAGTATAAAATATAATAATATATAATGATAATATTACTATGATTATATTATATATTATTATAATTTAATAATGATAATGAGGAAATAATATACAACTTAAGAGTATAAAGTAAAATATACAATAATAAATAATAATAAATATAAAATATAATAATATGTAATTTACAATCATATAGTGAAGATAATAATTGTATAAAATAGTAATGAAAAAATATGCAATATTATATAGTATAATATATCAGTCCTCTTGGGGAGAGAGGGCGGTCTATACATAAAATATTTATTATTGTTGTTGTTGTTGTTTTATATGATTATTTTTATATAATTATAATCATTATATAATTAAAATAATTCTCTTGAAATAGTCTGAGATATTCCTGTAGCTGGTTTCGTGATTCTTTGTTTAGGTCTGGTAGGTAGCTTGTACAACAGCATCTAGGGATTGAGAGCCTTGAAGTTCTTTTCACAGCTTCTACAAGAAGATCATAGCCTTCTATAGATGGTTCGATATCAGAAACAGCTGCTTCCAAGTTCTCTGTAAACTTTGTCCAGTTAGCTTTATTGAAATTATATCTTCTGCGGAAAGGGACATTTTGTGGTCTTACAGTTGCATATGTTTGGCAGCATATTGGTCTGTGTTGAGTATTAGGTATTGGGTTTAATACTCTTTTTAATGCAATGGTGGACTATGCTGTCACTTACAAAAATGATATCAGGGTTATAACCACGCTTCCATCGGCCACTATTGAATGATGGTGGTAATTTACTGTCATGGAGGAGGCTCCTTTTACTATTGTCAGCCCACATTAGAACTGCTTCGCCATTCCTATCATCTTCATCACAGCCCCAGGCACAGCAATGGCTATTGAAATCTCCCACAATAAAATGGGCTTGATGGTTGTGGCAATTGGTTGGGGGCGTAAAATAGAAATCAACCCCCCAGGTGGTTTATAGAGTGATGATACGCTGCATTTATCGAGTTCCACAGATAGGATTTCACTTCTGTGAGAGAGGTTTCAGAGTTTGCTATACCAGATCGTACAAAAATGGCACTACCATATTGTCTGTGAGGTCGTTCCACTGCCAGTTGCATTCCGAGGATTTTTAGTCTTCTCATTGTGATGTCAGACTATTTCAAGAGAATCTATACAGCAACGAGACTACAGCAGCAGGCCAAAAATAATCTACAGCCATAGTTAAAGCTAAAAAAGACCGCTGGATGGAACTACTTGAGAATCTTGACATGTCCAGCCTGGCAATTGCTGAAACGCCTGGATAGTGACCCCTCTGGTCAATTGTGGACATGCAAACGTAACACCAGACTAGATAGCACACCAGCTAATTCAGAATGGGAAAACCAACTGCAGTAAAGTACAGATGAAAATCAACAGGGGGCCAGAATTTGAAACCCACCACTTGACATCTCCCATAAACCCGAAAGAACTCAGAGAAGCTATTAAGCGATGTAAAACTGGTAAAGCACCTGGCCCAGATGACGTAATGGTGGAGCAAATCAAACACTTGGGGCCCAAAGCTGGAAACTCGCTTTTGAAATTTTACAATCAGTGCTTGGCACACAAACAGATTCCCAGACTATGGAGGAAAACTAAGATCACTGCCATTTTAAAACTTGGTAAAGATGCCTCCAATGCCAGGAACGACCGGCCTATCTCACTCCTATGTCATCTATATCTATATAAATAAAAATGTAATGTTTGATTGTGGGATTAACATAACTCAAAAACCACTGGACAAATTGCCACCAAATTTGGCCACTAACCCAAGGAGTGACCATCACTCAAAAACAAACAAACAAAAAAACAAAACAAAAACAAAACCTGATTTTGTCATTTGGGAGTTGTAGTTGCTGGGATTTATAGTTAACCCACAATCAAAGAGCATTCTGAACTCCACCAATGATGGAATTGAACCAATCTTGGGACACAGGACTCCCATGACCAACAGAAAACACTAGAAGGGTTTGGTGGGCATTGACCTTGACTTTGGGAGTTGTAGTTCACCTACATCCAGAGATCACTGTGGACTCAAACAATGATGGATCTGGACCAAACTTGGCACGGATACTCCATATGCCCAAATATGAACACAGGTGGAGTTTGGGGAAAATAGACCTTGACATTTGGGAGTTGTCGTTACTGGGATTTATAGTTCACCTACAATCAAAGAGCATTCTGAACCCCACCAACAAGAGAATTGGGGAAACTTCCCACACAGAACCCTCATGACCAACAAAAAATATTTAAGGCCATCCAGTCCAACTCTTTTCACCAGGGCAAGAAAATGTAATCAAAGAGCCATCCAGCCATAGATATAGATAGATAGATATGATTCACACAAACTGAGATATAGTATCATACACTTGAAAGGGACCCCTGAAGAAGGAGAATTATATGTTGCATATTCCAGAGTAGGCAAACCAGACAATCTCCACATCAACACTGAGAAAGGAACAACAAGTAATATTGTTTACCCACAAGCATAAAGAAATTATATATATTAGAAACCAACACTTTCTCATTACTTTATTTTCCAGATCACCAGTCTGGGCCACAGCAACGAGTGGCAGGGGACGGCTAGTAAAGTATATGAGAGGATACTACTAAATCGATTAGGACCTGTAATTGAACCCCAGTTTATTGCACAACAAGCAGGTTTCAGACCAGGGAAAAAATGTACAGCCCAAATTATTAATCTGACTGAGTACATCGAGGAAGGATATGGGAAAGGTTGCATTACTGGAGCAGCCTATGACATGGTGCAGCATAGGAAAATGCTGCAGAAAGTCTACTATATTACCTGAGACTATGATTTCACAAAAAATATCCAGACTCTCCTAGAAAACCATAACTTCCATGTGGAGTTTCAGGGCAGGAAAAGTAGGTGGAGGAAGCCAAAGAATGGTTTACCCCAAGGTTCTTGCATCAACCTTGTTTAATATCTTTACTAACGATCAGCCACAACCACCACTCACAAAGAGCTTTATATACGCTGATGACCTTGTGTTACCTAACAACACAAGCAAAAGACTTTGAAACAGTTGAAATCCAACTTACTAATGCCTTGAAAGATCTCTCCAGCTACTGCAAAGATAACAACCTGAAGCCTATCCCTGCCAAAACACAAGTGTGTGCTTTCCACCTACACAACGGTGAAGCCAACAGGAAATTGAAAATCACCTGGGAAGGTCAAGAGCTTGAACATTGTTTCCACCCTAAATATCTCGGTGTCACCTTATATCAAACACTAGCATATAGGAAACACTGCTTGAACACCAAGCACAAAGTAGCTGCAGAGGCGGCCCTAGGTAATTTTCAAAGGTAAGCAAACAGTATTTTGGTGCCCCCCCCCCCAACCAATCATTGATATATATTTTCTGTTTGTCGTGGGAGTTCTGTGTCCCATATTTGGTTCAATTCCATCATTGGTGGAGTTCAGAATGCTCTTTGATTGTAGGTGAACTATACATCCCAGTAACTACACTTGCCGCACTTGCTCCCTTGCCTGGCCCGCTTTGGGTCCGGAGGTGTGCCTGAAGACCCCAGCGTGTGCACCAAAAGTCGCTTCTTCTCCTGACTTTCTCCTCAGCCATTGGGACCAAGAGAGAGAGAGAGAGAGAGAGGTGGAGATGCCCACCTTTTCTGAAGGTAGGCGCAAAAACATAGGAGGGAGCGGAGGTGGGAGATACCTCCAGCTGGAGGGGCTCTCTATCTCTCTCTCTCTCTTGGTCCCAATGGCTGAAGAGAAAGTCAGGAGAAGAGGCGGGTTTTGGTGCACATGCTGGGGTCTTCAGACATGCCTCCGGACCCGAAGCGGGCCAGACATGGCAGCTCCGCCCCTTGGCCCACCCGCAGATTGGGGAGAGGAGAGGAGGCGGGTGGAGCGCCGGGGGATTGGGAAAGGAAGCCGGTCATGGGGAAGGGATCGAACGCAGAGAACAATTGAGCACCGGCTCTGCTTGCGCACCCGGTGGCCAGGTGGAGCAGGAACGAGAGGGGCTAGGCGAGGCTCAAGGGCCCGGCCCCTTTGGGAAGAGGCTTGCCCGGCAGCGAGGCAAGAAAGCCGAGGCTCCCCCCCCCCCCCCCGGACTGCTAGGGCTGTTGGGAGCTGAGGGGTCGCTCCTCAAGTGGCGGTCGAGGGGCATTTACAGAGGCACCTCTGCACCCCTGGCAAAAAAAAGTGTTCTGCGACCGCTTACTTCGCGTAATGGACGAGCCGCCCCTGAGTAGCTGCACGCAATAACATCCTGCGAAAACTTACTGGCAGCACATAGGGTGCAGACCCAAAATTAGTAAGAACATCAGCCCTAGCCTTGTCTTACTCCACTGCCGAGTATACCTGCTCTGTTTGGCACAAGTCTACCCATTCAATGCAGGTGAACACAGCATCGAATGAAACATGCAGAATAATCACAGGATGTCTTAAACCTACACCTGTTGATAAACTCTACAAGCTAGCTGACATTGCCCCCGTCCCTGATGTGCAACAGGAAGTTGCAACAGGAAGTTGCACAGAAAGGGTCTTCCTCCAGGGGCAAAACAAGAATGGGCAATCTGTAAGTCCCTGAATAGACTCAGAAGCGGAGTGGGAAGATCCAAAGACAACCTGGCCAAATGGAACCTATAAGAATCCATTTCACCTTGTGTAACTGTGGAGCAGAACAGACAACTCTGCATCTGTATGCTTGTCCATTGTGCCCTGCCTCATGTACAGAGGAGGAATTGTTGGAGGCTACAGACAATGCCGTTGCTGTTGCCCGTTTTTGGTCAAAAGATATTTAGCCGCCTGCATACCTTCTATTTTATCAGTTTTATACTAATTTATGCAATGCTTTTGATATGAAATAAATAAATAAATAATAATTATATATTCATCATTTTTTCTTCATTATCATTATTTGATATGATTATTACAATTGTTATATTATTATTATTTGATAAGATTTTATGTTATTGTTATATTATTATAATATTTATATATTATTATATTATATATTTAGAATAATTATATGATTATCATACATACACACTATAATAATATTATAATATAATAATACTATTATAATTATTATAGAATAATAATAATATAAAACATAAAATCATAACAAGAATGATAGGAAACCTAGTAATAATGATTATATACTCTAATATAATAATAATGTATATCTCTATTATTATATTGTATATAATTCTTATATTTTACATTATTAATATTTTATATTATTATTATTATTGTTATTATTATTATTATTATTATTATCTTACCGAATACAGCAAGAATGATGGACCCCACCAGCATGATCAAGGTCTGCAAGGTATCCGTGTAGATGACCGCAGCTAAGCCTCCTAATAATGGATATGAATGGGGAGAAAGAGGTGTGAAAGGGAACCCAGAGGGTAATTAGTCTGACCCCCTTCCTAGGCAGGAATGTACTACTAGAATTCCAAGAAAGAGCCCCTTACCCGTAATGGTGTAGAGGGCCGTAATGGCCAGCAGCATGATGATGGCCACATAGATGTCCAGCCCCATGGCCAGCTTGATGAAGATGGCCCCTGAGAAGATGTCCGCCTGGAGAAATAAATATTAGCAGAAATATTATTATTATTATATTGCATATTATAATTTTATTTTAATATATAATGTAATATAATAATTATATTACTACTAGTATATCATATTATATATTATTATTTTATATATAACTAGCTGTCTCCTGCCACGCATTGCTGTGGCCCAGTCTGTGCATATATGTTTTATGTGTGTACATATTTCTGTATATATGTGTGTTTGCATATATATATGTGGTTTTGTGCATACTTTGTAATTTTTTTTGTTTTTTGGCTTTTTAAGCCCCTTCCACTGTGCTTTTTATTGTTTTTATGAGTGATGGTCACTCGTTGGCCTGATACGTCTATTATGTCCAAATTTGGTGTCAATTCGTCCAGTGGTTTTTGAGTTAGGTTAATCCCACAAATGAACATAACATTTTTATTTATATATATTATTATATATTATATTATTTTAATTAATATATTTATTATATTATATTGTAAAATTATATTATAAGTATATTATAATATTAGTATATTATCATATTAAACATTATTATTTTATTTTAATATATATATATATATAATTATATTATTATAATAATATATATTATATATTGTTACACTATATAATATTGGATTTTACTATAATATAATAACGATTATAATTATATTATATTATTATGTTATAGTAAGAATTTATTGTTTTATAAATTAGTATAATATTAGTATCATATACATATGTGTGTGTATGTATATGTGTGTGTGTGTGTATATATATGAATATATATGAATGATTGCATATATTATTACATTGTGTTACATTATATATTATGACATTGACAAGATCCTTGGAGCGGTGAGAATGACCACATGTGCTCTAGACCCTTGTCCCTCCTGGCTTATCAAACTTGCCATTGGGGGATTAGCCAAGTGGTTTGCGAAGATTATAAATGCCTCGCTGAATCAGGGACAATTACTGGCTAGCCTAAAACAGGCAATTGCGAGACCAATCCTGAAAAGGTATCCCTAGATTACTCGGTCCTTAACAGCTACTGACCACTTTTTAATCTCCTTTCTTGGGCAAGGTTCTAGAACGAGTGGTGGCTTCTCACCTCCAGGGATTCTTGGATAAAACCAATTAACTAGATCCATTGCAGTCTGGTTTCAGGTCTGGTCACAGAACGGAAACGGATTTGGTCGCCTTGGTGGGTGACCTCCACGGAGAGCTAGACAGAGGGAATGTGTCCTTGTTGGTTCTCTTCAACTTTTCTCAATGGCTTTTAATACTATCAACAATGGTTTCCTTTTGGGTCGTCTCTCCGGAATGGGTCTTGGGGGCATTGCTATGCAGTGGTTCCACTCCTTCCTGGAGGATTGTACCCAGTTGGTGAAGCTGGGAGACACCTGCTTGGACCCCTGGCCATTGACTTGAGGGGTCCCGCAAGGTTCCATTCTATCTCCCATGCTTTTCAACATCTACATGAAACCGTTGGGAGAGGTCATCCGGAGTTTTGGAGTTGGGTGCCATCTCTATGCAGATGACAAACAACTCTACTACTCCTTTCTACCGAATTCCAAGGAAGCCCCCTAGATACTGGACCAGTGCCTTGCTGCTGTGATGGACTGGATGAGGGCTAACAGGTTGAGGCTTAATCCAGACAAGACAGAGGTCATCCTGGTCAGTTGTAAGGTTGTTCGGGATATAGGGTGGCAACCTGTGCTGGACAGGGTCCCACTCCCCCTGAGGACACAGGTCTGCACTTTGAGGGCCCTCCTGGACTCAGCGCTGACACCTGATGCTCAGGTATTGGTGGTGGCCAGGAGGGCATTTGCACAGTTCAAACTTGTGCGCCAACTGCAACCGTACTTTGAGAAGTCTGGCTTGGCTATGGTGCTCTACACCTTGGTTACATCTAGATTGGATTACTGCAATGCACTGTACGTGGGGCTGCCTTTGAAGATGGCCCGGAAATTGCAACTTGTGCAAAGGTCAGCAGCTAGGTTGTTAACTGGAGCTAGTTACAGGGAGAGGACAACACCTCTACTGATCAGCTCCACTGGCTGCCGATAAGTTTCCGAGCCCAATTCAAAGTGCAGGTTGTTACCTACAAAGCCCTAAACGGTTCAGGTCCTGCTTATCTTTGTGACCATATCTCCCTCTATGAACCGGTGCAAGCGCTACGTTCTGCCAGGGAGGCCTTTCTCTTGCTTCTGCCTCTGTCGCAAGTGCAGTTAGTGGAGATGAGGGAGAGGGCCTTCTTGGTGGTGGCCCCCCAGCTCTGAAACTCTCTCCTCGAGGAGATTAGATTAGCACCCACCCTGTCCTTCTTTCGGAAAGACCTGAAGACTTGGATGTTTCAATGTGCCTTTGAATAATAGTTCAGATACTGATCTTTTAGTAGGATCTCCAGCACTTTATTTCCAGCTCCCGGCCCTATAGTTTGCGTTTGCACTAGCCCTTGTCCTGCCCTATTAGTCTCAAATCTGCACATGCTCACTTGTCCCGGCTGTTGGTTGGTTGTTGCTTGGTTTATGTTTTATGATGTTTTACATTTATTGCTTTTATCGTTTTAATATAGTTTATTGTTATATGTTTTAATTGTGTTACTTTGTATTTTATATTGGGATTGATCCCCATATAAGCCGCCCCGAGTCCCTTTGGGGAGATGGAGATGGGATATAAGAATAAAGTTATTATTATTATTATTATTATTATTTGAAACACAACAAGATGAGTCCACAGCAGACAAGATCATTTGGCTGGCTGTTGTATTGGATCACACATCGGACCCTTCCCAAGTGTCTAGAACTGTGTGATGTATCAGCAAATAATGCATGCAGATCCCAGTAAGATGGCAGATGGTAATTTTGTCAGCGCCGATTGTGTTTAAGTGCAGGCCAAGGTCTTTAGGCACTGCACCCAGTGTGCCGATCACCACTGGGACGACCTTGACTGACTTGTGCCAGAGTCTATTATTATTATTATTATTATTATTATTATTATTATTTGAAACACAACAAGATGAGTCCACAGCAGACAAGATCACTTTGCTGGCTGTTGTATTGGATCACATGTCGGACCCTTCCCAAGTGTCTAGAACTGCGTGATGTATCAGCCAATAATGCGTGCAGATCCCAGTAAGGTGGCCTTAGATGGTAATTTTGTCAGCGCCGATTGTGTTTAAGTGCAGGCCAAGGTCTTTAGGCACTGCATCCAGTGTGCCGATCACCACTGGGACCACCTTTACTGGTTTGTGATTATTATTATTATTATTATTTTATACTATATTATATTGTATTATCACACACACATATAATATTATATCTATCTAGCTATCTATATCTATATCTATCTATTTATATCTATATCCATATCTATATATCTTCTTGAACCTGCAAGGCCTTGTTCTTGATTCCAAGGTCCAAGCCCCTATTAGTCCCCTTTCTGCCTCATTAAGTCTCCATTAAGGCATTCTTTAACTGCTTTCCTTCAACCTTTTGATGGCTTTTATGATAGGGTATTAAGAGCTGGCCCATTAATTAGTAACCCGCTTAACGAGGGGTCAAAGGTTGCCATGGTTGGCTCTCATTCTCTCTATGGAAACACAGAGAGAGAGAGAAGCCCGGCTGTTCTCCTAAAGGGACAAGGTGCTTGTGAGAGCCAGGCGGCGGGGGCCACTCTGGATTAGGCACCTTCCCCTTTGAGGCTCCTCCCCCTTGAAGGAACCTTCATAGGCAGCAATGGCCAAGAGTGTGGGAGGATCCAAGGGGCAGGGCTACATCAGAGAGGCTCCTCCCCCTTATTATAATATTATAATGTTATTATATTATAATTATACATATTTTATAGTAGCTTCAGGAGGAAGAGGAAAGGAGCGAGGCTACATCGGAGAGGCTACTCCCCCCTATGTTAATATTATATTATAGCTTGTTATTATATTCACATAGTATTATGTTATATATCTTCTATATATATATAAATGCTCTGTGCATAATGAGTGCCTTAAAAACAAAAGAACCAATGAACGAAATCACACCAAATTTAGCAACAAAACGTCTCACAACACAAGGAGTGACTATCACTCAAAAAACTATGATTTTGTCATTTGGGAGTTGTAGTTGATGGGATTCATTATTATCCTATAATCAAAGAACATTCTGAACTCCATCAACAATGGAATTGAACCAAACTTGGCACACAGAACTCCCATGACCAACAGAAAATACTGGAAGGGTTTGGTGGGCAATGACCTTGAGTTTGGGAGTTGTAGTTCACCTACATCCAGAGAGCACTGTGGACTCAAACAATGATGAATCTGGACCAAACTTGGCATAAATATTCTATATGCCCAAATATGGACACAGATGGCGTTTGGGGGAAATAGACCTTGACATTTGGGAGTTGTAGTCACTGGGCTTCACAGTTCACCTACAATCAAAGAGCATTCTGAACCCCACGAATGACAGAATCGGGGCAAACTTCCCACACAGAACCCCCATGACCAACAGAAAATACTTAAGGCCATCCAATCCAACTCCCTTCATCAGGGCAAGAAAACGTAATCAAAGCCCTCCTGACAAAGAGCCATCCAGCCATAGACATAGATAGATAGATATGATTCACACACACACAGATATAGTATCATAGATTTGAAAAGGACCCTTAAAGAAGGACAATGGTATGTTGCATGTTCCAGAGTAGGCAAATCAGACAATCTCTATGTCAACACTGACAAAGAAACAACAAGAAATACTGTTTACCCACAAGCAGAAAGAAATTACATATATTAGAAACCAACACTTTCTCATTACTTTATTTTCCAGATCAACAGACTGGGCCACAGCAACGCGTGGTAGGGGACAGCTAGTATATTATAATATGATATATTATATTATAATAATATATATGGGTTTTTTTATTTATTGTGTCAGAAGCAAACCAAGGGTACAGTTGTAATGTATTTAAAAAACACAAAGTTTAAAAACTCGGCATTCTATTAAATATTCTTTGACCAGTAGCTGGCCACTTGGAGTGCCTCTGGTGTTGCTGTAAGGAGGTCCTCCATTGTGCATGCGGCAGGGTTCAGGCTGCATTGTAATAGTTGGTCTGTGGTTTGCTCTCCTCCACACTCACATGACGTGGATTCCACTTTGTGGCCCAATTTCTTAAGGTTGACTCTGCGTCTCGTTGCGCCAGAGCGCAGTCTGTTCAGCGCCTTCCAAGTCACCCAGTCTTCTGTGTGCCCAGGAAGGAGTCTCTCATTCGGTATCAGCCATGGCTTGAGATTTTGTGTTTTAGCCTGCCACTTTTGGACTCTGTAGATCATAGAAAACTATTTCTAGATTTAAGGCATTGATGTGCTGGCTGATATTCAAACAGGCGATGAGCTGGAGATGTCACTGCCCTGGTCCTTTCATTATTGGCTGCAACTTCCCGGCAGATGTCAAGTGGTGCAATACTGACTAGACAGTATAATTTCTCCAGTGGTGTAGGGTGTAATAATGTGGCATGTCTCATTAAGAGCCACATCCACTGTTTTATCGTGGTGAAATGTGTTCCACACTGGGCATGCATACTCAGCAGCAGAGTAGCAAAGCGCAAGGGCAGTTGTCTTCACTGTGTCTGGTTGTGATCCCCAGGTTGTGCCTTTCAGCTTTCATATGATATTATTTCTAGCGCCCACTTTTTGCTTGATACTCAGGCAGTGCTTCTTGTAAGTCAGAGCACGGTCCAGAGTGACTCCCAAATATTTTGGTGTGCTGCAATGCTCCAGTGGGATTCCTTCCCAGGTAATCCTCAGAGCTCGATATTCTTGTCTGTTCTTAAGGTGAAAAGCACACGTCTGTGTTTTAGATGGATTAGGAATCAACTGGCTTTCCCTGTAATAGACAGGAAGAGCATCTAAAGCTTTGGAGAGCTTCTATTCAATGATTTCAAAGCTCCCTGCTTGGGCGGTGATGGCACGATCATCAGCATAGATGAAACTCTCTGTCCCTTCTGGCAGTGGCTGATTGTTTGCATAGATGTTAAACATTGATGGAGTAAGCATGCTCATCTGAGGCAGGCCGTTCTTCTGTTTTCGCTATCTGCTTCTCGGGCCCTGGAATTCAACAAAAAAGCTCCTGTTTTGAAGCAGATTTCCTATAAAGCAGGTAAGGTAGTAGTCCTTTGTGATATTATAAGTTTTTCTCAGGAGAAGGCGACGATTTACAGTGTCATAAGCTGCTGACAGGTCTATGAAGACAGCGTCTGTAATCTGCTGCCTTTCAAAACCATCTTTTATGTGCTGAGTCAGGTTCAGCACTTGCGATGTGCAGCTTTTGCCTTTTCTGAAGCCAGCTTGCTGTGGAATCAACAATTCTATGCAGAATAAGTATCTCCAGAACTTTGTAAAGATGGCATAACAAGGAGATTGATCTATAGCTTACTTCTTGGGAGGAGAGCAATGTCCAATCTTGAAAAAATAGTGAAGAGTAGAGACATCACGCTGGCAACAAAGATCCGCATAGTCAAAGAAATGGTATTCCCCGTAGTCACCTACGGATGTGAGGGAAGGCTGAGTGAAGGAAGATAGATACTTTTGAACTGTGGTGCTGGAGGAAAGTTCTGAGAGTGCCTTGGACCGCCAGAAGATCCAACCAGTCCATACTTCAGGAAATAAAGCCCGACTGCTCATTAGAGGGAAGGATAGGAGAGGCAAAGATGAAGCACTTTGCCCACATCATGAGAAGACAGGAAAGCTTAGAGAAGACAATGATGCTGGGGAAATGGAAGGAAAAAGGAAGAGGGGCCGACTAGGGCAAGATGGATGGATGGGATCCTTGAAGTGACTGGATTGACCTTGAAGGAGCTGGGGGTGGTGATGGCTGACAGGGAGCTCTGGCGTGGACTGGTCCATGAAGTCACAAAGAGTCGGAAACGACTGAACGAATGAACAACAACAACAAAGTCTTTGCCTGGTTTCAAGATGGCTATGACTCTTGCTTTCCTCCAAATTTTAGGGATCTGACAGGATGCAATGCTTCAGCAGCCAGCACCTTGCTTTTGGGCCAAAGTTCTTAATTTGTTCCATCCGTAGATCATCCAGGCCAGCTGCTTTGCCATTTTTACATTTTACATTGAGAGCCATGTCCAATTCAGTAGATGTAAAAGGTTATTGTTCTCATTTTCTGGTTGTCTGACTATTGGTTTCCTTCCTCCTTTGGCAGCAATGTTGGGTTTCCTATTCTTCAGAAATTGATGCGTTATGTGATCTGCCTTTATGTTGGCATGGGTATTAGTTTGTGGGGGATCATTGTTCAACTGTCTTAACAGCCTCCACGCCTTGACTAACCCATGTGGACTTCTGTTATCAGCTTTATCTACTGTTCTTTCTTGGCTTCAGAGATGGAGGACAAAATGCTCTGCGCTGCCTGAAGAGTTTGCTCACTAAATGAGTCTTCGTTGTGGAGCCTGTAATAGTCTTCCAACAAGGCAGCTGTTTCAGGAGTAATGCCCTGAAGGTAGTGGGATCTGCAGCCTCTTGGTGTAGAGGCCCGTGAGCAGGTTTTTACTATTTTGATAAAGCGCTTGTATTCCTCAGGGGTTGGGGCGATCGATATGATCTTGTCATCTAACATGTCTAAGAATTTAGACCAATCTGCCTTTCTGAAGTTGAATCTTCATTTAAACCAAACTTCCTGAGGTCTTGTAGTTGGGAACAATTGGCATACTATCGGCCGATGCTGGGTATTTGGTATTGGTGATCCCACTGATTTAGTGCATTGCTGCATAATTCTGTCACTCACAAATAGGAGGTCGGGGTTATATCCTTGGTGCCATCGCCCACTGTTGTAGAATGGTGGGAGCTTACTATCATGAATGAGTGATAGTTTGTGCAGTTAAGACCAGGAGAGGACAACCTCTCCATTTTTATCCTCTTGAGCACAGCCCCATACATGGCTATGGCTGTTAAAGTCACCAATAGCCTATAAAGCCCTAAACAGTTCTGGCCCAACTTGCCTATTATAATGTATCTCTCCTTACGAACCTTCCAGGAATTTAAGATCATCTGGGGAGGCCCTGCTCTTGATCCCGCCTGCCTCACAGGCACGCTTGGTGGGGATGAAGGACAGGGCCTTCTCCGTGGTGGCCCCTCGGCTGTGGCACTTCCTTCCTGTGGATATTAGATCGGCCCCCTCCCTCCTGACCTTTTGGAAAAGAGTAAAAACCTGGCTCTTCGAGCAAGCTTTTGGAACCTAGTTGTAACCAGACAAGTATTGCGAACGAATATGGAACGGTTTAACGATGTAAATGGACATGGATTTAAACTTGGAAGTCATTGATTTTTATAGTTTTAAATTGTTTTATATGAATTTTATTATGTGATTTAGCCTGTTTTAAACTATGTATTTATGTGTGTTCAGCATCTAATTTTTGCCAGTCTGTATACCGCTGTGAGTCGCCTTTGGGATGAAAAGGGCAGGATAAAAGTGTGGTTAAAATAAATAAATAAATACATAAATAAATTACTACCGTCCTTTGGTGCCTATCAAAGTTCTCAGAAGAGGAGAAACAAAACTCTTCATTTGGGGACTTGTACATAGAGGTAACCGTGATGTTACTAAGCTCTACTGTTATATTGTTTTCTTCAGTGTTTATGGGCACTGCTGACTTAAGTCCTGGTTTTACAAAGTTAGCGCTTCTATACTGTGCATATGGTTTTTCCGCCACTAAGATCATTCCTGGAACTTTCGGTCATTTCTGTTGTTTATCCCTGTATGTTTCTTGGACACACAGCACATCACATTTTTTATCTTGGCACAATTCATAAAGCAGCTGTTATTTGGAGCCCCCGGTGACGCAATGGGTTAAACCCTTGTGCCGGCAAGACTGAAGACCGACAGGTCGCAGGTTCAAATCCGGGGAGAGGCGGATGAGCTCCCTCTATCTGCTCCAGCTCCTCATGCGGGGACATGAGAAAAGCCTCCCACAAGGATGATAAAAACATCAAATCATCCGGGCATCCCCTGGTCAACGTCCTTGCAGACGGCCAATTCTTTCATACCAGAAGCGACTTGCAGTTTCTCAAGTCGCTCCTGACACGATAAAAAAAAAATTGGCAACTGGCATGTCTTTGATGGGGATTGAGATTATTGTCATAGTTGCTCCTAAAAAGGTCTGTTGGTTTGTTTGGTTCCATGCTGCAAGTTGCTTCTGGTTGTAAAAGAATCAGCGATCTACAAAGTCGTTGCCCAGGGGATGCCTGGATTTGTTACAATCCTGCGGGGAGGCTTATCTCATGGTATATATGGTATAATATATAGATATAATGTGATATATATATATATATATATATATATATATATATATATATATACACACACTAATGTTTATATTATAAGAATACATATCTTATAATATATACATCATATAATAATATATATCTCACATAATACTATAATTGTAGTGATAGAATATATATTTGCAGTGATATCTTATTATAATAATTATTATAATATAAATTTTATAGTATATAATAATTATTATATTATCTATATAAATAAAAATGTAATGTTTGTTTGTGGGATTAACATAACTCAAAAACCACTAAGCGAATTGACACCAAATTTGGACACAATACACTTATCAGACTAACAAGTGACCATCACTCATAAAAACACTGAAAAACACTGCAGAAGAGACCTCAAAAGCCAAAACATAAAGACATTACAACGCATGCACAAAACCACATACATATATATTCAAACACACATATATACACATATACACAAATACACAGACATATATACACACACAAAACACACATACACAGACTGGGCCACAGCAACGTGTGGCTGGGGACGGCTAGTATATAATATAATTGTAGTGATATAATATATATATATGATGGTATAAATATAGTAAGTAAATAAATATATAATAATATAACAACGTAATAATGATGATAATAATAATAATAATAATAATAGTATTTTTCTTCCTCCCCCTGAGGCTCCTCTCTCTTGGCCTTCTCCCCCGGGACTCCCCCATTTCCCTTAAAGGGCCTCCTTGCTTCCAAGATGGTTGCCACTCACTGAGATCTTGGTGAAGATGTAGAGCAGGAGTGAAAGGACAGAGAGGTAGATCTGGATCCGCTTCCCTCCAAAGCGCTTCTTGAGGTACTCCGGCATCGTCACCACCTGATGAGGGTCAGAAGAAGGGTTAGGGTCAGGGGTCAGTTAAAGTTAGAATCAGGGGCCCCTTCAAGGTTACAGTCAGGGGTCAAAGATCAGTGAGATTGATTACAATTAGGGTAAAAATTGAGGTTATGGGTAGACAGCGGCTTCGTTAGAATCGGGTTTATGGTTATTGTTATAATATTTCCATATTGAAGTTGAGTAGAGTGAAAGTAACAAATAGGATTGGAGTAAGGGATGGGTAGTAGGCCTATGCGAGTCGTTAGTGAAAATTTCGTCACCATAATGAGAGAAATGAAATTTCATGACTTTTTCGTTCTCGCGATTGCGCATGTGGGGAAACTCACGGGGCTCCTTCCTGCCTCACTTTTTACAGCTATCAGGCTGAAACTTTGTATGGTTACAGAACACATTGACCACAATTAGCCCACCCAATTTCAGGACATTTTCACTTTTCCACGGAATTTTGGGGAAATTTCTAAGTTTTTATAAACAACATTAAAAAAAACCTACAAGAGCTGTCTTGTTCAATTGTCTGTACAGTGACACATGATAACATTGTAATATAATACAGATAGATAGATAGATAGATAGATAGATAGATAGATAGAATTGTGGATAGATTAGTTGATGGATAGATAGATAGATAGATAGATAGATAGATAGATAGACAGATAGAAAAGAAATTGTAGATCGATTGATAAATGGATAGATGGATGAATGGGTGGATAGATGGATGGATAGATAGCTAGATAGACAGATAGACAGAATTGTAGATAGATTGGTGCATTGATAGATGATGGATGGATGGACAGATAGATAGAATTGTGGATGAATGGATGGATAGATAGATTGGTGATTGGATAGATGAGATAGATAGATAGATAGATAGATAGATAGATAGATAGATAGATAGATAGATAGATAGATAGGCAGGTAGATAGAGAGAGAGAGAGAGAGATAGAGAGATAGAGAGATAGAGAGATAGAGAGACAGATAGCATTGTGGATGGGTGGGTGGATAGATTGGTGGATGGATAGATGGATGGGTAGATAGATAGATAGATAGATAGATAGATAGATAGATAGATAATTGTGGACGGATGGGTGGATAGATAGATTGGTGGGTGGATGAATGAATGGGATGGATGGATGGATAGAATTGTGGATGAATGGATAGATAAATAGATAGAGAGAAAGAGAGGAAGCGATTGGTGGATGGATGGAGAGGTAGATAGAAAAATAGATAGATATATATAACTATCTGATAGAATTGTGGATGGGTGGGTGGGTGGATAGATGGATGGATGGATGGATGGATAGATAGATAGATAGATAGATAGATAGATAGATAGATAGATAGAATTGTGGGTGGATGGATAGAGAGATTGGTGGATGGATGGCTGGATAAATAGAATTGTGGATGAATGGATGGGTAGATAAATAGATAGACAGATAGATAGATAGATAGATAGATAGATAGATAGATTAGAAAGAATTGTAGAAAGATTGGTGGATGGATGGTGGGTGGCGAGACTGATAGATAAATAGATAGAATTGTGGACAGGTATATGGATGGATACATACTTACATACATTATACACAATTCTATGTTTGTGAATGTGGATAGATTGATAGAGGGAGGGAGGGAGCAAGAGAGAGAGAGAGAGAATTGTGGATGAATGAGTGGATAGGTAGGTAGGTAGATACATAGATAGATAGATAGATAGATAGATAGATGGATGGATGGAATCGTGACTAGAATGGTGGATGGATGGATGAATTGTGGATAAATTGGTGGATAAATTTTACCACCATAATGAGAGTAATGAAATTTCTTGACTTTTTTGTTCTCATCTATTGCATATGTGGGGAAACTTCGGGGGTCCTTTCTCCCTCATTTTTACAGTTATTGGGGTAAAACTTGCTACAATGGTAGAGCACGCTTACCACCGTGAGCCCATCCAGTTTCAGAACATTTCGCTTATCCACTGATATTGGGGATTTTGGGGAATTTTGGGGTTAGAAGAAGAGTTAGGGTTGTATTAAAGAATGGGTTAGAATTAGGGTTAGGATTGGGGTTAAGGCTAGAGCGAGTGAAGCATTAGAAGAAGGGTTAGGGATAGGTTTTGGGTCAGGGATTGGTTAGAGTTGAGGTCAGAGTTCATTTAGAATAAAGGTAGAAGGATGAGTTTAGAATAAATTTAGAGTTCGGATGGGAGGTAGGGTTAGATTCAGAGATGGGTTAGAATCATGGTTAGGGTTCAGTATGAATGAAGGGATGAGTGAGAGTAAAAGAGGGCTTAGGGCTGGAGTTAGGGTCAGGGATCTATGAGGGTTAAGGTCGGGAGTAAGTTAGAATAAGGCTTAGTTTAGTTTAGGTTTGGGTTAGAGGAAGGGTTATGGGTAGAACTGGGGTCAGGTTCAAGGCTAGGGTCAGGGGTTGGTTACAATTAGGGATGAGTTAGAGTCAGGTTTAGGGATACAATTAGAGTGAGGGTTCTTTATGGGTAAGATTGAGGGTTTGGTCAAGGATGGGCTAGGATTAGAGACCTCATTTGAGTTAGAGATGGACTGGAATTCGGGTTGGGGTTTGGGTTAGGGTCTTAGGGTCAGCCTGAACATCTGTACTCACCCCGGCCTTGATGTAAATGGGGACGAACACCCAGCCAAGGACCACCACCATCACCAGCGCCTGGGGCCAATGAAAACACAGACACATGCATATATACATAGTCCAATTTCCTATCAGGAATCAATAATTCTATTGGGATCAATACTCACGTTCCACTCGAAGCCACCGATGGCAATCCCAGCAGCTGCCCCAGTTCCAGCTAGCCCCACAAAATGGCCACTGCCAATGTTGCTGGCGAAGAGGGAGGCCCCGATCTGGGGAATATAGGAAAGCGATAAATTTATCAATCAATCAAGTCATCAATCTATTAACTGATTGATCAATTCGTCCAGTGATGAAATCATCAACTTATTTACCAATTGCTCAATTTCTCAATCAATTTATTAGTCAATCAATCTATTAATCAATCGATCAAATAACCAATATATTCACCGATCCATCTATTTGTCAGTCAATCAGTTCTTCGATCAATCAAATCATGAATCTATTCACTGATCAATTAGTCAATTGACTGATTCACCAATCAATCAAATAATCAATCTATTACCTATCAATCAATTCATCAATTCATCAATCTGTCAATCGATTGATTCATCATAGATTAGTTTGTCAATTGATCAGTTTATCAATCTATTCACCAATAGTTCGATTTGTCAATCCATATATTCATTGATCGAGATATTAATCCATCAATTCATTAATCAATCTATTGCTCAATCAATCCAGTAATCAATCAATGCAACATCAGGACACCATTTGCCCCAGTTATAGGAAAGAGGAGGGAGAGAGGCAAAGCTATGAAGTGCCTTTCTTGGGAAGATTTACTCCATGGAATTCACTGATTGATTGATAGATAGATAGATCAATCAGTGGATCAATAATGCCACTCACCGGCCACCAGGACATGCTGCGCCCAGCCAGGAAGAAGCCCCCGACGGTCCCACGATTCGTGGAATACATGGCCTAAAATCAGCGGAAACACAAAAATATCAATTAATGAAGGGTATTGATTAGAATGATTCAGATATTAATCAATGGCCTTTTGGGGATCCTTGCTAATGATCAATAGTTTGGATCTGATCAGGTTAATTGGTCCTATCAGTCTAATGCACACATGTCTGTCTGTCTGTCTGTCTGTCTATCTATCTATCTATCCATCCATCCATAGATAGAATGATAGATTGGTCAATAGATAAGATAGACAGGTGGAAAATAGTTAGATACTGATAGATGATATAACTGTAGATAGAGAAATATAGATTGATGATAGAATTGTAGATAAATAGAGAAAGAAAGATATTGGATAGATATTGATAGAATTGTAGATAGAATTATAGAGATGATAGAATTGTAGATAAAGAGATATTAAAGCTTAAAGGTTGTCCCCTGACATTAAGTCCAGTCATGTCTGACTCTGGGGTGTGGTGCTCATCTCCATTTCTAAGCCGAAGACCCGGCGTTGTCCGTAGACACCTCCAAGGTCATGTGGCCGGCATGACTGCATGGAGAGATATTAGATAGATATTAAAAGAATTAGAGAAGCAATGATAGACTGATTAATCAATAGATAAGATAGACAGACAGATGATAGGTAGATATTGAATGATGATAGATAGATAGATAGATAGATAGATAGATAGATAATAGAAAAAGAGAGAAAGATATTAGATAGATAGATCGATTACAATACATAAGAGAGAGAACATAACAAGTGACTAGATTGAGAGACAGCTCAATAAAGACTTATTGGGAAAAAAACATTGACTAACTTGATTGATTGATCGATTGATTAATTGAAACAGAATAGATCAGGGCAGTGGGAAATTGTTGTTTCTCTTCAATGTTTGATGCTTTGTCTTATGTCTGTTATAACAGGCTGAGTTTTTAAATTTAATTTTAGTTATTAAGTCATAATTCGTGTTCATATGTTGGGTTGTTGAAATTTTGTTAGTATGGATGTATTGTTGTTGTATTTGGACATTGAATATTTGCCTTTTATACTTGGAATCTGTCCTGAGTCCCTCTGGGGAGACAGAGCTGAATATAAATAAAGTTTTATTGTTGTTGTTGTTGTTGTTGCTGTTATCGCAGCAGCCAGATAGAAATCAGTCATCAATCAATCAGTTGCCAAAAGGGATTTTTGAATGATTCGGGGAATTCAGGGATTGAGATATTCGGGGAATTTGTGGATTTATCAATATCTACCCAACATCTTTCTCAATTTATCTACAATTCTATCATCAATCTATATTTCTCTATCTATAATTCTATAATCTATCAGTATCTACCTATCATCCATCTGTCTATCTCATCTATTGATCAATCAATCTATTTATAATTCTATGTACAATTCTATCAATATCTATCTAATATCTTTATCTACAATTCTATCATCTGTATAATTCTACGTACAATTCTATCAATATCTATCCAATATTTTTCTCTATTTATCTACAACTAGCTGTACCCACCACGCGTTGCTGTGGCCAACCTTCCCTCTTTCTCTCCTTCTTTCCCTCCTTCCTTCACTCCCTCTTTCCTTCCTTCCCATCTTTCCTTCTCTTCTTCCTTCTTTATCTCTTTCCTTCCTTCCCCTTTTTCTTTCTCTTCTGCTGTTTCTCTTTTCTTCCTTCTCTTTCCTTCTTTCCTTCCCTCTTTCTCTACATCTTCCCTCCTTCCTTCGCTCCCTCTTTCCTTCCTTCTTTCGTTTTTCTTTCCTTCTCTCCTTCCTTCCTTCTCTAACTTTCCTTCCTTCCCCCTTTTTCTCTTCTTCTTTCCTTCTCTCTTTGCTTCCATGCTTCCTTCTCCCTTTCCTTCTTTCTTTCTTTCCCTCCCCTTTTCTTTTCTTTTCTTTCTTTCTTTCTTTTCTCCTCCTCCCTCCCTCTTTCTTCCCTTTTTTCTGTATTCTCATTTACGTTTTCGTCATTTAGCTTTCTGGGGCTTTTAAAGTCCCTTCTGCTGTGATTTTCCAGTGTTTTTTTGAGTGAAGGACATACATTGGGTTGTTAGGTGTCTTCTGTCCAAATTTGGTGTCAATTCCCCCAGTGGTTTTTGAGTTCTGTTAATCCCACAAACGAACATTACATTTTTATTTATATAGATTCTATCATCAATCTATCATCAAGTCAAGAATAGGGCTCCACAGTCACCTATGGACCCACAAGAATCCTGGAAGACTATCCTACTCGGCCAATGAGGGATTGCCTAAGTAAGTAAGTATCATCAATCTATATCTATCTATAATTTATCTATAAATCAACTTCCTCTCTATTTCTCTATCTCTCTATCTCTCTATCTATCTATCTATCTAAATCAGGGGTCCTCAAACTAAGGCCCGGGGGCCAGATACAACCCTCCAAGGTCATTTACCTGGCCCTCGCTCAGGGTCAACCTAAGCCTGAAACAACTTAAAAGCACACAACAACAACAACAACAAGCCTATCTCATCAGCCAAAAGCAGCCCCGCATTTCCCATTGAAATACTAATGAGTTTATGTTTGTTAAAATTGTTCTTCATTTTAATTATCGTATTGTTTTTAAGTGTTTATTGCACTACAAATAAGATATGTGCAGTGTGCATAGGAATTCATTCATGTTTTTTTCAGATTATAATCCGGCCCTCCAACAGTTTGAGGGACTGTGACCTGGCCCTCAGTTTAAAGTTTGTGGATCCCTGATCTAAACATTAGCCTATTATTATCCATATCTATTACCTTTCCATATTGATATATTATATCTATTTCTTTTTCTCTCTGTTGTTATCAGTCTTTATATCAGTATGGATATTAATAGCAATAGATTTAATTGATCAATAAGAAAGAGATAGAGAGAATACAGAGAGAATGAATTGATAGATCAGTGGTTCCCAACCTTTTTTTTTACCAGGGACCACTTGACCAGGGACCACTTTGACCAGGGACCACTCTCCAACATTAGTATCAAAAGTATTACGAATCAATTTTTGGTCAACTTTAGATTTGGTTTGGTAATTTGGAATTCAGAAAATTGCATTGGATAGACCACATCAGCTCTAGTTTCTGATACAGAACATATGCCATCTGGTAGTTCCCATCTGCTTGCCCACAGAAAACCATATTTAATCATCTAGAGCTGATGTGGTCTATCCAAGGGGTCGGGGTTGGTTAGTGACAGGAAAGGAGTGGCAGGTGACGTGAAAGGAGTGGAAATAAAATAAAATAAATAAAGTGAAAGGAGGTTCGCGGACCAGTTTTTCGTCCTCGTGGCCCACTGGTGATCTGCGGACCACAGGTTAAGAACCACTGGGATAGATAGAATAGAGAAACATAGAAAGATAGAGAGAGAGAGAGAGAGAGAGAGAGAATTAATTGATTGATAAGGAAGAGATAGATAGATAGATAGATAGATAGATAGATAGATAGATAATAGAACAGAGAGAGACAGAATGAATGAATGAATGAATGAATGAATGAATGAATGAATAGATTTGAGGGATTAAAGAGTTCAGGGATTTGGGGAACGCAAGGATTTGGGTGAATCAAGAATTGAGGGATTTGGAGAATTCAGGGATTTGGGGGATCAAGGATGCAGGGATTCAGGGAATTCTTGGATTGAGTGAATCAAGGATTCAGGGAATTTAGTGAATCAAGGATTGAGGGATTTGGGGAATCTATGATTAATGGATTCAGAGAACTTGGTGACTCTAGGATTGAGGGATTTGGGGAATCAAGGTCCAAGGATCTGGGGATTTAGGGATTCAGTGATTTGGGGGGTTTAGGGAATGTATGGATTTGGGGGATCAAGGATTCAGGAATCTGGGGAATTCTGGGATTTGGTTAATAAAGGATTGAGGGATTCATAGAGCTGAGGAATCAATGATTTAGAGAGAGTTGTGGGTTTGGGGAATTCCTGTATTTGGGGAACCAGGGATTTAGTGAAGGTGTAGATTTGGTGAATCAAGGATTCAAGGAGTTGGGGATTTTGAGATTTTGTGAATCAAGGATTCAGAGAGTTGTGGATTTGGGGAATTTGTGGATTTGAAGAACCAGGGATTCAGGGAATGTGTACATTTGGCAACTTGTGAATTTGTGGAATTCATGGATTTAGTGGATCAAGGATTTGGTCATTCAAGGATTCAGGGATTTGGTGAATGTGTGGATTTAGGGAATCAAGGATTCAGAGAGAGAGTTGTGGATTCGGGGGATTCCTAATTTTGGTGCATCAGGGATTGAGAGATTTGGAGAATTTTTAGAATTGGTGAATCAAGCATTTGTGGAATTTGTGGATTTAGTTAAGGATTTAAGGAATCAAAGATTCACAGATTTGGGGAATCAAGGATCCAGAAAGTTGTGGATTTGGGGAATTCCTAGATTTAGTGGATCAAGGATTTGGGGAATTCCTGGATTTAGTGAATCAAGGATTTGCGGAATTCATGTATTTGGTGGATCAAAGATTCGGGGAATTCATTGATTCGGTGAATCAAATGTTTTAGGGATTTCCTGAATGTGTGGATTTAGTGGATCAAGGATTTGAGGAAGTATGGATTTGGTGAATCAAAGATTTCAGGGATTTGGGGAATTTGAGGATTTGAAGAATCAAGGATTCAGAGAGTTGTAGATTTGGGGGATTCCTGGATTTGAGGAACCAGGGATTTGGGGAATGTGCAGATTTGGTGACTCAGGGATTCGGGGAATTCATAGATTTGATGGTTCAAGGATCTGGTGAATCGAGGATTCAGAGAGCATTGTGGATGGCGGAGGGGTTGTGAATGTGGTCAACTGGGGATTGGGGGGACATGGTGGATCCCAGACCCAGGGCAGCGGGGGACTCAGGGACTCACCCAGAGGCCCACGGCCAGGACCACCAGGAAGTAGATCACGATGACAGCAATATCGGCCGCATTGTCCACTGCCACCCTCTTGTCGCTGGCCTTATTCATTGTGGTCATGAACCCCTGCGGGAGCGTAGTGGTCTCCATCCTTCCTTCTCCTTCTCTTCTCTTCTCTTCCTTTCCTTTCCTCCGTATTCCGTTTTATATCTCTGCTGGGGGTTAATGATCAAACTCGCTGCTCCGGAGGGAGTCCTAATTGCTCACCTGCGGCTCTTCCTCCTCCTTTGCTGCCTTTGTTAATAAAGAAACCAGCTGCAGGTGCGGCAGGTAAGACGGGCCAAGGGCTATTTTTAGGGAGGAAGGAAGGGAGAAAGGAAGGAAGGCGGGCCTTGGGGGAATTAAGGCATCTCTTCACATTCCTTCTTTCGCTCTTGAAGTTACCTGGGTGTCACCTGGGGTTACAAAAGGTCAGTGGAGATCACCCAGAAGGGAGGTGGGTTGACCCTTAAGGGGAAAGAAGGAAAGAAAAGCAGGGAATGCATTAATAATGATCAGAATGATAATGATAACGATAATAATAATGTAGAAAATGAGAATAACATATAATAATAACAACAGCAAGAATAATATACAATAATAATAATATAAAGAAAATAGGAATAAGAATATAACAATGAAATTAATAAGAATATATAATAAGAATAATAATATATAATCAGAATATATAATAATATAAAGAAAATAAGAATAAGAAGTAGTAATAATAATGAAAATAATAATAATAATAATAATATAAATAATAGAATAATATATAATAATATAAAAATAAGAATAAGAACAGATTAATTAATTAATTTTTATTTATTTATTTAAATCAAAACAAATAAATAATGAAAATAATAAGAATATAAAATGAGAATAAGAATAATATATCACAATAACAAAAAGAAAAAATAATAAGAATATAATAATGAGAATAACAAGAATAAGAATAACATGAAACAATAATAATAATATAAAGAAAATAACAAGAATATAAAGAGAATTAGAATAATACATAACAATAAGAATAATATAATAATAAGAAATTAATAATTAAAATAAGAATAAGAATAGCAATAGTAATAAAATATAAAATAAGAATATTATATAACAATAATAACAAATAAAATAATAACAATAATATAATAATAATGAAAACGAAAACAAGAAGAAAATAAGAATAACATAAAATAAGAATATTTAATAAGAATAATATAGAGAAAATAAAAATAAGAATATAATGAAAATGAAATATTCTTATTAACATTTTTATATATGATTAATATATTTTATTAATATATTGTATTCCTATTATTCTTATTTTCATTATTAGATTATTTTCTTATTATTTTCATTATTATATTATATTATTATTTTATATTATTATTCTTATTTTTATATATTATTCTTATTCACTTTTTATATTCTTATTTTCTTTTCATTTTCATTATTATGTCATTATGTCATTATTACGATATAATATAAAGAATATAAAATAATCTAAAGAATATAATGATAACAATAGTTAATAATATAAAGTTAACAGCAACAACAACAACAACAATAACAACAAGGGATGGGTGCAGACTACATGGCCTTTGGGGGCCCCTCTGCGGTAGATTCCTCCCATTCCAGCCCCTTTGCATGGGCCTAATGGGAGATTAATCATTACAAGGTTGCGAAACGAAGGCCATTCTTCTCATTCTTCCCACTTGTTCGTTAGTTTGTTCGTTCCTTCCTTCCTTCGCCTCCAGAATTAATTAATCAGTTTCGTTCCTCCATTGATTTCAACAGCTGAAGAGAAGAAAAAGAAGGGCCACCAGAAACGCACCCACACCTCCCCCTCGCTCTTCTATCTCACTCTCTATCTTTGTATCCTTTCCTTCCTTCCTTCCTTCCTTCCTTCCTTCCTTCCTTCCTTCCTTCCTTCCTGTCTTCCTTTTTTTCTATTTTTCTATCTCTGTCTGTCTGTCCTTCTATCTGTCTATCTATAGATATCTTTCTCTAGCTATGTCTTTCTATATCTATCTATCTATTTATTGATCTATCTTTCTCTTTCTATCTTTCTTTCTATTTCTACCTTTCTATCTCTATCTTTTTTATGTTTCTATCTATCTGTCCATTTCTTTCTGTCTTTCTATCTCTATCTATCTATCTATCTATCTATCTATCTATCTATCTATCTATCTCAATCTTTCCATCATCTGTCTATCCATCATCCTGCCTGCCTGCCTACCTACTTGTTGCTATCTATCTAATATCTCTCTCTCTCTCTCTCTGTTTGATCTATCGTTCTATCCATCATTCTTTCTTGTTATCTATCTCTTTATCTCTCTCTCTCTCTATTGATCTATCTATCTATAGTTCTGCCTCCCTCCCTCCCTCCCTCCCTCCCTCCCTCCCTCTAGTATCTTTCTTTCTTTCTATATAGATTTATCTTTCTATCTATATGTATCTGTCTATCTTTCCATCAGTTTTTCTATGTATATCTATCTCTTTCTATCTATTGTTCTATCTGTCTGTCTATCTGATCCATCCATATCATCACCATCATTTTCTGCTGCCCTGGAGACTAGGACGCAGAGCAATGGCTTCAAACTACAGGAAAGGAGACATTTCCTGAACATTAGGAAGAACTTTCTGACCATGAGAGCTGTTCAGCAGTGGAACTCTCCACCCCAAAGTGTGGTGGAGGCTCCTTCTATGTAGGCTTTTAAACAGAGGCTGGATGGCCATCTGTTGGGGGTGCTTTGAACACAATTGTTCTGCTTCTTGGCAGAATGGGGTTGGACTGGATGGCCCATGAGGTCTCTTCCAACTCTATGATTCTATCATCATCATCATCATTTTATTTTTGTATCCCACCTCCATCTCCCCGAAGGGACTCGGGGCAGCTTACATGGGTACAAGCCCAACCAACATAATTTAAAATAACACAATAAATTCATAAAACAACATCATAAAACAATATAAAGCAAACATAATTTTATCATTAAACATCCATCATTATATCTGTCTTTCTATCTTTCTGTTGTTTTCTCTACCCTTTATCTCCTTTTTTCTATCTACCAGTACAGACAATCATCGGTCTCTCCCCTCGATCTGATCTATCCATCCATCATATCTATCTATCTATCTATCTATCTATCTATCTATCTATCTATCGTTCTATTTATCATGTGTCTCACTCCTCGATCTGATCAATCTACCTCTCCTTCTTTCTCTCACTCCCTCCATCTATCCATCATTCTATCTAATCTAATCTACCTTTCTTTCTTTCTCTATCTATCTATCTATCTATCTATATATCTATCTATCTCTAGTATCTATCTATATCTGTCTATCTTTCTATCCATCATTCAATCTACTGTATCTATCTCCATCTATCTTTGTATCCATCTTTCTTTCCTTCCTTCCTCTATCTGTCTATCTATCTATCTATCTATCTATCTATCTATCTTTTTATATCTAGTATCTATATTTCTGTCTATATGTATCTATCTGTCTGCCTATCTATCATTCTAGCTATCGATCTATCTCTCTATCTTTCTATCTATTGTGTGTCTCTGTCCTTGATCTGATATATCAATCCAACTATCATTATATCTATCTATTTCTCTATCTATTTCTCTATCTATTTCTCTCTCTCTCTCTCTCTATCTACTGTTCTCTCTCTCTTTCTATCTTTCTATCATTTGTCTCCTCTGATCTGTCCATTTGTCTGTCTGTCTGTCTGTCTATCCATCCATCCATCCATCTCCCCCCTCTATCTATCTTTATCTGTCTGTCTTAGATAGAAAGACAGACATTTTCGTTATATTTATTATCTCTCTCTCCTTGATCTGATCTATCCATCCATCCATCCATCATTATATCTATCTCATCTATCTATTGTTCTATCTCCTTCTGTCTCCTCAATCTGATCTATCCATCCATCCATCATTATACCTACCTACCTACCTACCTACCTCTACATCTATCTATCTATCTATCTATCTATCTATCTATCTATCTATCTATCTACAGTTCTCTCTTTCTATCTGTCTGTCTCCTGGATCTGATCTATCCATCCATCCATCATTATATCTACCTATCTATCTATCCATCTATCTCTCTGTATCTATATCTATATCTATCGCTCGATCCATCTGTCCATCATTATATCTATCTACCTACTTATCTATCTCTAAAAAGGTAAAGATCTTCCCCTTGACAGTAAGTCCAGTCGTTTCCAACCCTGGGGGTTGGTGCTCATCTCCATTTCTAAGTTGAAGAGCTGGCGTTGTCCATAGACACCTCCATGCAGTCATGTGGGTGGCATGACTGCATGAAGCACAATTACCTTTCCACCAAAGCGGTATCTATTGATCTACTCACATTTGCATGTTTTCGAACTGCTAGGTTGGCAGAAGCCGGGGCTAACTAAAGGAGCTCACCAAAGCCATAGTTTTGAATTGCTGACCAAGTTCTGCAGCTCAGCGATTTAACCTCTTGTGCTACCACGGTCTTAATTCTATGTTTCTATTTCTACATCTATCTAGATGTATCTGTTGCTAGATCTATCTATATCTATCTAGCCATCTTCTATATACTCTATCTATCTGTTTACCTATGTCTACATCTATCTAGCTATCATCTATCCATCCATCCATCTGTCCATCCATCTATCTTTCCATCCATCCATCTATTTACTTAATTTTCTTTATCCATCCGTCCATCTCTTTACCTATCTGTCTCTTCATCCATCTCTCTCTCTCTCTCTGTCTAGTCCATCTATCTATCTAGTCCATCCATCCATCCATCTCTATGTATCTGTATCTATTGATAGATCCATCCATCTAGATCTGTTCATCAATCCATCCCTCTTTCGCTCTTGCTCTTTCTCTTATGCTAATGTTGGTCAAGGTTCTTAAGAACGTTTTGGGTCACCCAACCTGGGAGTTCCTGGACAAGCTCTGTTCCCAGTTAATCGGCTGAACTGGGGAAACTGGGAGACTGCCTTGGAGGCTGCCAATCTGCCCAGCGTAAGCTCCGCCCATTGGGAGGCCCACAGGCCAATCAGGGAGCCTCCCTCGGATTTGTCAGTTGGAGGCCCACGGTTGCTAGGCAGCATTGGAACCATCCTCATCCTCTAGAATAAGAATACAAAATGCTGTAGGAAGGAAGGAATAATAATAAGAAATATAATAATAATAATAATAATAATAATAATAATAATAATGGTACTTCTTGCAGTTATGCCGGCCACATGACCTTGGAGGTGTCTACGGACAACACTGGCTCTTCGGCTTAGAAATGGAGATGAACACCACTCTCCAGAGTCGGACACGACTGGAATTAATGTCAGGGGAAAACAATTACATTTTTTAAAATAATAATAATAATTATTATTATTATGATAGAAGGTAGAATAATAATAATATAAGAAATATAATAATAGAAAATAGAGAAGGTATAATAATAAGAAAATATATAATAATAATCGAAAATAGAGAAAGTATAATAATAATGTGATAAATAAGTTTCTCCTTGTCATTAAGCTTAGTATTGTCCGACTCTGGGGGGTGGCGCTCATCCCCATTTCTAAGCCGAGGAGCCGGCGTTGTCCGTAGACACCTCCAAGGTCATGTGGCCAGCATGACTGCACGGAGCGCCATTACCTTCCAACAGAAAGGGTACCTATAGATCTATATTTTTGAACTGCTAGGTTGGCAGAAGCTGGGCCTAACAGCAGGAGCTCACCCTACTCCCCAGATTCGAACTGCTGATGTTTCAGCCAGGAAGTTCAGCAGCTCAGCAGTTTAACCCGCTGCGCCACCAGGAGGGCCCTAATATGAAAAATATGATAATAATAAAAGGGAAGTATAATAAGAAGAGGAAAAGGAGAAAGAATAACAACATAAATATAATAATAATAACAGAAAATAGAGACGGTATAATAATAATAATAATAATAATAATAATAATAATAAAGCTATAGAAATAAAAATGTAATGTTCATTTGTGGGATTAACATAACTCAAAAACCACTGGACAAATTGACACAACGCATGCGCGAAACCACATATATATACGCAAACACACATATACACAAATATATGGCAGGGGACGGCTAGTAAGAAATATAAGAATAAATATAACAGGAGCAATAGAAAATGGAGAATACTAATAGAAAATAGAGAAAGGATAATAATAATAATAATAATAATAATAATAATCTATACACACAATCAAAGTGAAAGTGTGTATATGTGTATGTGACGGAGGTGTCCACTTATACAGACAGGCTCCTACTTTCACAAACAGCTATAGCTCCCACTACTCAGGATACGACTGACATTGCAGATTATAGTCCAAGAGCCTTGCCAATGTCCTCCACCAACACCATACTGCCCGCCACCCAAGTGAAGGCTTTCATATGAGAACAATTTCATCCTAGATGTTCTGTTTTTCCTCCAGAATGGACATCCCAGGGTTCCTTTCTCTCTCCATTGGTGTGTAATTTGCATGCCACGCCCACTGCCTCTCTCCCTTTACCCTTTCCTAAGGCACACAGCAAACAGGAATTGATCAGCAACTGAACAAGAGGTTTGGAAAGAATTCACCATGATTCATAGGAATTGTAGTTTACCTACATCCAGAGAGCACTGTGAACCGAACCAACAATGAATCTGGACCACACTTGCCACGGATGATGGGACTTGCTGTACCTTCACTCACTTCCAGAGACCACTTCGGCCCCCACGAATGACGGACCTGGACCAAACTTGCCACACACACTCTCCATGACGTAATTTACATCCTGGTGAGTTTTGGGAGAGGATGGATCAGGGATGATGGGAATTGCAGTACCTTCACTCACTTCCAGAAACCACTGCAACTCAAACGAATGATGCACCTGGGCCAAATTTGGCACACAGACTCCGTAGGACGCACTTTATGTTCTGGTGAGGGTTGGGGGATGATGGACCACAGTCGATGGGATTTGCAGTACCTTCACCGACTTCCACAAACCACTGCGATCCCCAGGAATGGCGGACCTGGACCAAACTTGGGACACAAAACACCCATGACCAGCAGAGCATACTGGAGGGGTTTGGGGGAACTGACCCACCCGCGTGGGAGTTCACTCTGCATACAGAGCACTCTGAACCACAGCAATTATTAATCTGGAACAAACATAATACACAGAACCCAACTTAACATACTGGAAATTTAGGGGAGGACTATCCAACCCACATGGGAGTTGTAGTTCACCCTGCACCCAATGGCAGATCTGGAACACACGTGGCACACAGAATCCTGATAACCAACAGAACATACTGGAGGGGTTGGGGAGGGAATGATCCACCCGCATGGGAGTTGTAGTTCACCATTCATCCAGAGCACTGTGAACCCCATCAATAACTGATCTTGACCAAACTTGGCACACAGATCCAACATGCCCAACTTCAAATACAGGCAGAGTTTGAGGGTGATTGCCCTGGGAATCTGGGAGTTGTAGTTCACCTGCATCCAGAGAAACTGTGATCCCCACCGACAATGGACCGGGACCAAACTTGGCACAGAGAAGCCCCATGACCAACAGAACATACGGCAGGGCTTTGTGGGAGTTTGCCTTCATTTTGGGAGTTGTACTTCACACTTATCCAGAGAGCACTGAACTCAGCCAACCCCGGATCTGGACCAAACTTGGCACAAAGAACCAACTTGGCACAAAGACCCAACATGGCCAGCTGCACATACAGGCCTGGTTTGGGGAGGATTGACCCACGATTCTGGGAATTGTAGTTCACCCATATCGTTATGTATTTTCTAATGGGAACATTCATAAAAAACAAAATCAAAGACTGGCTTTTTTCTAATAAATAGTGTTACTAATTAACTAAACTAAAATTGAGGAAAAATAATCAATGGAGAAATAATAATAGAAAATAGAGAATAATAATGGAGAAATAATAATAATAAAATAATAATAATAGAATAATAATATATAGAGGAATAATAATAATTGAAGGAATAATAATAGAAAATTGAGAAGGAATAATACTAATCATAATTATAACGAAACTTAAACAAAGAGAAGGAAGAGGGTTGTGAGTGTTGCTTTTGTTCTATTATCCCTCTTTCATGTGAGGTGAAACCATTCAAACCAGTTTGGTGGGATTTGCCTCCCATTTGGTTTCTTCTGGGGCGAAAAAAATGTCAATGTTGACACCTGGGTTAGTTAATAACAATTGAAATTTATATATATATATATATATATATATACACACACACACACACACACACACACACACACACATTTCAGCTGTTTCCTTAAAGGAAGTTCTTGAGTATTTTATTCATTCAATATATATATATATATATATATATATATATTGAATGAATAAAATACTCAAGAACTTCCTTTAAGGAAACAGCTGAAATGCATGAGGAAACGGAGTGACTTTCCCGAGAAAAACCTTGAGATAAGAATAATGAGCTTCTTACCGTTTAAAAATTAATTAAAGGTATAATAATAATAATAATTAGTGGCTCAGAGTCCACACATTTATTATTATTATTATTGTACTGATTTAGGTCTCGATAGCAAAGTTCAACCTGAGAAGTTATGTGTGTTTTTTTAAAAATAAAATCTATTATTCTATCCATCAATATCAATTATTATTATTTTATAATTTAATTAATGATTATTTAGCTTATTTAAATATGGACATTATTCCCCAGGTTTCCACGACATACTATTGTGCATTACAAATACAGATCTCCTGATATATATAAAAGATAATATAAAATAGAATATATAATAAAATACAAAATGAAATGTATAATAAAACACTAAGTAAAATGCGAAATGAAATAAAATCTGTATTTATCTCATATATAATAAAGTGAATGGAGGGACTGACCTACCTGCGTGGGAGCTGTAGTTCACCCTGCATCCAAAGAGCACTGTGAACCCCACCAATGATGGATCTGGACCAAACTTGGCACACTGACCCCCCCCCCCCCAAAACGACCAACAGCACATACTGGAGCTGTTGGGGGCAGGATTGACCTTGGCACCCAGGAGTTATAGTTCGCCTGTATTCAGAGAACACCGAACCCAGCAGATGCCGGATCTGGACCAAACTTACCACACAGACCCAAAATGGCCAACTGTGAATGCTGGTGGACTTTGGAAGTGATTAGCAAACTCTGGAAATTATAGTTCACCTTTATTCCATGGGTCCTCTGAACCCCACCAATGATGGATCTGGACCAAACTTGCCACACAGACCCAACATGGTTGACTGTGAATGATGGTGGACTTTGGGGTTGGTTGACCATGAACTCTGGGAGTTATAGTTCACTTGTATTCCACGGGCCCTTTGAACTCCACCAATGACAGATGTGGACCGAACTTGGCACAGAGAACCCCCATGAACAACTGAACATACTGCAGGGTTTTGTTTTTTTTGGAGGGGGGTGTTGACCTTGATTTTCGTGAGTTGTAGTTCACCTGAATCTAGAAATACTGTGACCCCCACTGACGGGGACCTAACTTGGCACAGAGAAGTCCCATGACCAGCTGAACATACTGGAGGGGTTGGGGGGGGGGGGACTGACCCACCCAGGTGGGAGCTGTAGTTCACCAAGTTCAGAGAGCCCTCTGAACCCCACCAATGATGGACCTGGACCAAACTTGGCACACAGAACCCCTAAGACCAACAGAACATACTGGAGAGGTTTGGGGGACTAACCCACCCCGGTTGGAGTTGTAGTTCACCCTGCATTTAGAAAGCATTCTGAACCCCAGCAATTGCGGATCTGGACCACCTTTGCTACACAGACCAAACACAGCCAACTTTGCATACTGGCAGGTTTTGGAAAGGATTGACCCAAGATTTTTGGGTGCTGCAAAACCCATCTCCTTATGCATTTTCTAAGGCTGTTAAAGCAGGCTTTTGGCAATGATTAGTCAACATTTTAATGTGAACAAGGCCTTTGTTTATATGGATATACCTCAATTTGGGGAGTAGGGCCTTTTGAGCTCTCAGGAATGACTGTGTTTTCAATTAATCACCGGGTACCCAAGCTAGTCTATAATAAAACACAAAATTAAATATATAGTAAAACACTAAATAAAATGTGAAATAAAATAATTTCTCAATTTTCTGGGGATAATTCACCTCCATGTTTTCTCAGGAGGAAATACGAGGTGAGGACCAAGTTATTTGTAGCCAAAAACGACAACAAGCAATTGTGTAGTATTTTGTTAATTTTATTGCCAGTGTTTTAATACCGTACATATTTACATGTGTATATATTTATATTATCTTACATATCCTACATCTCTCCCTTCTTCTCTTGAGGTAAACTTCCCTCAATTCTTCCCCCCCCCCCCCTTAAAATGACAGGGGGGAAAAAAGGGAGGGGGAGAATCCTGAGATAAATTTCTTTTGAATCCCGAGATAAATTTTCCTCAATTCCCAATAGTTTACCTCAGAATGAGAGAAAAAAAGACAGGAAAATGCTCAGTGGGGGGAATGCATGCAGAATGGATTGACCAGAAATTGAAGGGAAAGGGGTTGTATTGTCTATTTCTGTCATTCTGAAACAAAGAAATGAGGAATTTGCCTCAGATTGGCCAGAAATGGAATGGAAAGGGTTTATTCTGTCTCTTTCTGAGGTAAAAAATGAGGAATGTACCTCAGGATTGGCCAGAAAGGGAAGGGAAAGGGTTATTCTGTGTCATTCCGAGGTAAAAAAAAAAAAGAGGAATGTACCTCAGAACTAGCCAGAAAGGGAAGGGGTTATTCTGTGTCATTCTGAGGTAAAACGAGAGGGATGTCTCAAGATTGGCCAGAAAGGGAAGGAAAGGGCTTATTCTGTATCTTGAGGTAAAATGAGAGGAAATTCCCTCAGGATTGGCCAGAAAGGGAAGGAAAAGGGTTATTCTGTGTCATTCTGAGGTAAAAAAGAGAACTGGCTTAAATTTGCCCCAAAATTGGCAAGAAATGGAATTGAAAAGGCTTACTATGTGTCATTCTGGGGCAAAAAAGGGAGAATGTACCTCAGGATTGCCCTGAAAGAGATGGAATGGCTTATTCTGTGTTACTGGAGGTAAACCGAGAGGCAGGTGCCTGCGGATTGTTTCAAGAGGGCAGGAGAGGGCCTGGATGGATGTGGGGGCTCGGTCAAGGGGCGGCGGCGTGGGTGCGGGCAAGGCAGGCAGCCCAGAAGGCAGCTAGGCGTCCCTCCCCGTTGGCGCAGAAGTGGGTGAAGTCCCGGAGGAGCCGGTCAGGGAAGCGCTCATCGCCCGTGGCAGAGGAGCGCCAGGTCTTGGTCAGCATGGAGTTGTGGGCCCAGTGGAAGCCCACCCCCTGCCCCTCCCCATTGGCCGAGGGCGAGGGGGCTGAGTCCCGCCTCCTGCGCTGGGCTGGGGGAGGGGCGGCTGCAGGAGGAGGAAGCGGCTGTGACCCCGAAGAGCGGCGCTTGGAGTACGGCAGCTGCAAGAAGACAGTCCCTACGAAGAAGAAGGACCACCACAGTTGAACAATGTATGTGGTGTCAAACCCCATTAAACAATATCTCACAATATCGAGAGATTGAGAAATAATAATATCGAGAGATAATTCATAATATCGGGATATATTGAACCATTTGCATAACGTCGAAATCCCGTTAAATGATATCTCACAATATTGAGAGACTGAGAAATAATAACAATATCGAGAGAGAAATAATAATAATATAAGAAATAATAATAATAGTACCATAGAGCCTCGCTTATCCAACCTTCGCTCATCCAACGTTCCGTATTACCCAACACAGTATGCCTCCCACCAGGATCCACAGCTATTTCAATACATTGTGATGTTTTGGTGCTAAATTTGTAAATACAGTAATTACTACATAACATTGCTGTGTTGCTGCTTTTTCTGTCGATTTGTTGTAAAACATGATGTTTTGGTGCTTAATTTGTAAAATCATAACATACTTTGATGTTTAACAGGCTTTTCCTTAATCCCTCCTTTATTATCCAACATTTTTGCTTATCCAACGTTCCGCCGACCCGTTTATGTTGGATAAGCGAGACTCTTACTGTATAAGGATATATTCCTACTAACTTAAGAAATAGTAATAATATCAAGAGATAATAATGATAATAAATAAAGAGTTTAATAAGGAATAACAATATCAAGAGACAAATCAGGAATAACAATAGACAGAAATAAATAAGGAATAATAGAGAGGAATAAATGAGAAATAATAATATGGATATTAGATGTTAAATAATGGTGACAGCTATTGTGAGTGTTGAAGGAAGCAAGATCTCAAGCCTCCTCTATGTTATGTTTGCCTATTGTGTAATAGTGTTTTATTAGTGTGACATTTTGTAATCTGAAGTGTATGTCTTGTTTGTAGTTTGCAGTTACCTGGTCTCTTTGTACTGAAGCAGTGGGAGGGGCTGCGATCATGTGACGGTTTAGAATGTTCCGTTTTAAAAAGGAATGACCGTTAGAGAACATCAGTTGAGCTTTGAGCCCTATTAGAGAATGCCTCTTGGAGCTGGAGCCTGCGATTGTGTAGAAGCTAATGTCAGAAATGGTTGAGGCTTGTGTTTTCTCTGAAAGTGAACGCTTCTTGAGGAGAGCTATGTGGAGCAGCACAGTTTGGGAAGAAACAATTAACGTTTTGAAGTGTTAAGATAGAAACTCTCCAAACGTTTTTGACATATTTCAACCCTCAAACGAAATGTGCCTGTATCATCAAAGTTTAGAAGTTATAAGTAAACAAACATTGGTATTCTAAAAGAAGTCTCCTTGAATCTTTGGCTGCCAAAAAAATCAAATAAATGCAAGGAATACCCCTCTCAAACTCTGCTACCCTTGATGGGTTGCAATCCTAACAGGTTGTGATCCGTCCATTTATATCCCCAAAAGTGAGAGGTCATAGGGAAGGGGGGGGGGTCAGGGGTCACTAACCTGTGACATGGATGTACTGGGGCTTGTTGTCGGAGGGGAAGTTGAAGGCAGACGCCGAGTATTTGTCCCGGATGAAGCCGAACCGGTGGGCAATCACTTCCTGCAGCAACTGCATTCGGTCCCAGTAGGTCTCCGGCTCAAATCCTGGTGGAAGGGTTATTGTTGTTGTTGTTATTATTATTTCAGTATGACCCACATTTTCATTATTTATTTATTTATTTATTTATTTATTCTCACCTCCGTTCGAGGGACTCAGGCCGGTTTCCAACATCAATATTACAGACAGTCATTAAAACATCATATTCTAAATCACACTAAAACATTAAAATAGCAAAATACAATCATATAATTACAGTGGTCAGTCGTCATCAAAAATCATTATTCGTCGTCATCCATCCATATCACAGGATCATGGCTCATTCGTTATTATTCAGTATTAACCACATTTTTCTTCACAACACAATGTGTCCTCTCTAGGCATTCCCTAGATCCTTCAGCACATCTCCTTGGCCCTCCTAGGCAGGAAGTCCCTCCCCTCCTTTCCATGGAGTGCTGACCTTACCATCAAAGAGGTGCTCCTGGGTGCCTTCCTTCTGTAGGCAGTGGATGTGGAGAGGGATGAAGAGCTGGGCCCGGAGGGGGTCTCCGTACAGGAAGCTGGGCAGAGCAAAGGGCCCCTCTAGGACCGGGACCAGCAAGAAGCCGCAGGAAGTGGCCTTCCGGTGCCAGCCCTGGACCTGAGGTTGAGAGGGAACCAGGCTTGAGGGAAGAAAGGAAGGTGTGCATGTTGACCTCTCCCCCTCCCCCATGACTCAAGGATCACCCCCACTGACCATCTCGAAGAGGACGGCAGCAGTGACGGCCATCCAGTGAAGTTTGACCTCGAAGGCAGCGCCAAGGGAGAAGTTGCCATGGTAGTAGCAGCTGCACCATTCCAGGCGCTGTGTCCGGTGGTTCACGTCCACCTCTAGGGTCACTGTCCGCTGCTCCGGGACTGTGGCCGCTGCCAGGGGAGGGGGGAAATGAGGGGAAGAACAAGAATGAAATTGAGGGTAGGGGGAATGAAGGGAAAATTCAGAAAAATGAGGGGGAAAACAAGAGGGAAAATGTGAAAAACAAGAAGAAATCGGGGGAAATGAGGGGGAAATGAAGGAAAAAAAGGGAAAATGAGAAAAACAACGAGGAAAATGAGGGGGGAAACAGGGAAAATGAGGGATCATGAGGGAAGAAAACAAAAAAACAAGGGGAAATGAAGGGGAAACCGAGGGAGGAAATGAGAAAAAAATGGGGGAATGAAAAAATGAGAGGGAAAACAGTAAGAGAAAAGGGGGAATTAGAGGGAAATAGAAGAGAGAAATGAGAAAAACAAGAGGGAAAATTGAGAAAAAAGAGGGAAAACGAGAGAAGAAAATGAGATAAATGGGGCAAATGAGGGGAAATGGCGAACCGAGAAAAAATTAGCAACAAAATGAGGGGAGAAATAGAGGGGAGAAATGAGAAAAAAACAAGAGGAAAAAATGAGACAAAACAAGGGAAGGAAATGAGACGAAACAAGGGAGGAAATGAGAGAAAAAACAAGCAGGAAAATGAGGGGGGAAACCAAGGAAAATGAGGAGGAATCAGGGAGGAAATGAGGAAAACGAGAATAAACAAGGGACGAAATAAGGAAATCGAGGGGAGAAGTGAAGCAAGGAACGAGAAGGTGGTGCCCGTGGACTGGTCTCAGGAGACGCATTGACCGACCCCTCCCCTCCAAGGGACCTCCTGCCCTCCCTCCCCGGTTACCGAGAAGGGCGGCAGCCTGGCTGCGGCCACCAAAACTGCGGCTGAAGGAGCTGTGCCGGCTGGCATAGGAGGCGGGGCGGCTGGGCAGCCAGGGCAGGAGGAAGGCTGGGACCTCGGAGCGGAGGCTGGGCTGCTCCTCGGCTACCACAGCCACCTCGAACCACTTGCGCTGGAAGGCTGAGGCGTCATCCCGGGCAGCTGAGGGCCACAGCGATGGGGGCGGAGGCAGCCCCGCTGGGAGGGAGGAAGGACGGAAAGGCAGGCACATTAGGACCCCTCGTGTGGCCATTGTGGAGGAAGAAAAAGGGGCCCAATGGTGGGACTCACTGCGATGCTCCTGCTCCTTGTTTTCCAGGGCCTTGTAGAAGTAGAAGCCATAGACGAAGGTGCGGAGGGCCTCCCCCGAGGCATGCAGGATCAGCTGCTCATCCAGCATTTTCTGGATCGGAAAAATGGAGGATAATTAACAAGATGGACCGGGAGAGGAAATGGGCTCTGGGGGGTCATGACCCTGAGGTCATAGGACGGACAGACCTCTAGAGGACAGTTCTTGGGAAAGTGACAGTTGAGTGGGAGGAGGGAGGAAGTAGTGCCCGTTTAGAGCTGGAGGAGGGAGAAAGTAGAGCTGGAAAAAAGGGAAAGTGGGCCTTGATCTTGGAGCTGAAGGAGGGAGGAAGTGGAGCTGGAAAGAAGAGGAACTAGATCCTTCTTTTTAGAGCTAGAAGCCTCAGAGATGGAAAAGGGGGAAAGTAGGCCTTTTAGAACTGGAGGAGGGAGGAAGCAGATCACCTAATAATAATAATAATAATAATAATAATCATCTTTATTTATACCCTGCCACCATCTCCCCAGGGGGACTCGGGGCAGCTTACATGAGGCCAAGCCCAACAATACAATAATGCAAATAAACAGCATACAACGACAGTAAAATATGAAAATAAAAATAAAATACAAGAAACAATATAAATAAACATCAACAATATAAAATCACAATAATTTACACACAAGAAAATAAATCAGTGGGTAGGGCCGATAGCAAGGATTAAAAGTTTAAAACACTGGATGAGAAGGCAACGTACTGTATACGGACAGGGGATCAGAGGGACGAACTGGAGAAGGGAGAACATAGGTCTTCTCTGAGCTGGAGATAGTAGTCCTTGTTCTCAAAGGTGGAGGAGGGAGGAAGTAGAGCTGGAGAAGGGCAGAAGTAGCCCTCCCCTTCGTCTTTCTGCTGCTCACCTGCATGATGTCGATGGCCATGGCCTGAGTCTGGACCCCTTCCACCATGTTGACTAGCCAATGGACAGCCTCCGCACTGATGAAGCAGGACGGGGAAAGGCCTTTCTGTTCAGTGAGGAGTGGTACCCCTGACCTGCGAAGAAGACAGGAAGTGGGCATCCCAGCCCTATGCAATGGCAGGGGAACCACCCCTACCTCTGCCTCTCTTACGTTGGGTGCTTCATGGCTTCCAGGATCTCCGTCAAGGTGGACGATGAGGTCAAGGGGCCGGCGGTCAAGGGCTGGGTACTGCGAAGAGAGGGTTCAGGGTGTTCAATACGGCTTTGTGCCAAAGACGTCGGGGGTTGCCCCCCCCATTACTCACCCATTTTCCGTCCATCCAGGCATCTGGTCAACACTTTGGGACCCAGTCAGCGACTGGCCGCTGCTCCGTTCAGACTCCAAACCGACCACTGACTGGTCAATCGATACCTCCACAAAAAAAAAAAAAAAAGGCCATTGCTGCCTATAAAACCATGGGACTACCAAGCTCAAATCTGCTGTAATAGTCATACTCTCTCAGCCTCAGAAATGGGACAATCTTCCTTACATATATATGTGTAAGTAGATATATATATATATATAACATGCAAGTAAAAATCAATAAAGGTCTGTTTTGTTTTTATTTCATCTATTATATTACTATAATATATTATTTTATTATTTCTTTATTTATTATTTTAGTTTTCTGTATTCCTTCATTTATTCATTTTTATTTCTATGGATTATTTTAATTAGTTATTTATTTTACCTTTGTGTTTTTTTTATTTTATAGATTATTTTAATTATTAATTTCATTTTTAGTTTCTTTCTTTCATTTATTTTTATATATTACTAGCTTAGGTACCCAGCGTTGCCCAGGTTATTTGAAGAAATCATTTTTTAAGGGGATTGTATGTGCCAAATGTGGTCCAGGTCCATTGTCAGTAGGGGCCACAGTGCTCTGACTTGATGCAGTGTGACCTACAACTCCCATCATGTGGAGTCAATCCCACAAACTCCTCCAGTATGTTTAGTTGCTGATTAGTACTGCTCTGTTTGTTGTGCAGACAGAGTTGACAACAGTAGGAAAGGGTTAAGGGAGAGGCAGTAGATGGGATCATGCAAATTCCACACCAATGGAAAAAGAAACACTGGGATGTCTGTGGTAGATGAAAAACATAAAATCTAGGATGGAATTGTCCCCGTATGAAAGCCTTCACTTGGGTGGTGGGCAATATTATATTGGTGGAGGACATTGGCAGGGCTCTTGGACATGTTCATTGCACTCTCTATAACCTGCAATGTCACTGGAGGGAAGGCCATTGGTGTCCCCTGAGTAGTGGGAGCTATAGCTATTTGTGGAAGTGGGAGCCTGTCTGTGAAAGTGGGGATCCCAGCCACATACACACATATTTTCACTTTTATTATGTTTATAAATTTTAATTATTATTTATTAATTTATATGTAATTTTGATTATTTATTTTTACACATTATTTATTTATTTATTTATATGTATTACTACATTTACTCATTTTTTATTTTTACATATTATTTTAATTATTATTCATTTATTTTATTTTCTGGTCTTATTTTAGTTATTTAACTTTATTTTTACATATCATTTTAATTTTGATTTATTTATTTTTATATATGTATTATTTAATTTATTTATTTTTATATATGTATTATTTAATTTATTTATTTTTATATATTTTTTACTTATTTAATATTTATTTATTTTATTGTGACTTTTTATAATTTCATTTATTTATTTTATTGATTGTTTTAAATATGCTTTATTCATTTAACATTTATTTTTAATATTTTAGTTATTTACTTTTATGTATTATTTTAATTTATTTCTATTTTATTACTTTATTGAATTGTGCCATTTTTATTTATTTATTAATTATTCCATTGCACTTTATTTATTTATTTTTCAATTTTATTTTCAATTTCTTTTCTTACTTTACGTGGGCTGTCCACGTAATTCGAATTTGTGGCCGTGCTGTTGCCATCGGAGGGCTGGGCGCTGGAGTTTTTGGTGGAAATGGGAGCCATTTGTTGTTCGGTCAATGTCCTGAAAAAAACAACAACAAATAATACATTCTCCTGTAATACAAAGAAAAGGGAAAACAAATGTAAAAAAAATGCTGCAAAAGTGAAACTCAAAGTAAAGTTAAAAGTGAAACTGATAATAAAATTACAAATGAGTGCAGGAACAAACGTTGTCTTTTTGAATACTGCAAAAGCATTCCATAACCACTTCCAATAAAAAACATTATCTATTTCCAATACAAAAATTGCCAATACAAAATCAGGATCTACTTCCAATAAAAAATCTGTATATATCTCTCTATATAAAAATGCTCTGTGCATAATGAGCACCTTAAAAACAAAAGAACCAATGAATGAAATCACACCAAATTTGGCAAAAAACGGCTCACAACACAAGGAGTGACCATCACTCAAAAAACTATGATTTTGTCATTTGGGAGTTGTAGCTGCTGGGATTTATAGTTCACCTACAATCAAAGAGCATTCTGAACTCTATCAACGATGGAAGTGAACCAAACTTGGCACACAGAACTCCCATGACCAATAGGAAACACCAGAAGGGTTTGGAGGGCACTGACCTTGAATTTGGGAGTTGTAGTTCACCTACATCCAGAGAGCGCTGTGGGCTCAAACAATGATGGATCTGAACTAAACTTGGCACAAGCACTCAATACGCCCAAATATCAACACAGATGGAGTTTGGGGGAAATAGACCTTGACATTTGGGAGTTGTAGTCACGGGGATTCACAGTTTGCCTACAATTAAAGAGCATTTTGAACCCCATGAACGACAGAATTGGGGCAAACTTCCCACACTGAACCCCCATGACCAACAGAAAATACTTAAGGCCATCCAGTCCAACTCCCTTCACCGGGGCAAGAAAATGAAATCAAAGTCCTCCTGACAAAGAGCCATCCAGCCATAGATAGATAGATAGATAGGGTGTTGTAGTTGCTGGGATTTATAGTTCACCTATAATCAAAATAGCATGATAGAATTGAACCAACCGGGGCATACAGGACTCCCGTGACCAACAGAAAACACTAGAAGGGTTTGGTGAGCATTGACCTTGAGTTTGGGTGTTGTAGTTCACCTACATCCAGAGACTACCATGGACTCAAACAATCTACAATCAAAGAGCATTCTGAACTCCATCAACGATGGAATTGAACCAAACTTGGCACACAGGACTCCCCTGACCAACAGAAAATATTGGAAGGATTTGGTGGGCATTGACCTTGAGTTTGGGAGTTGTCGTTCACCTACATCTAGAGAGCGCTGTGGGCTCAAACAATGATGGATCTGGACCAAACTTGGCACAAATATTCCATATGCCCAAATATGAACACAGATGGAGTTTGGGGAAAATAGACCTTGACATTTGAGAGTTGTAGTTACTGGGATTTATAGTTCACCTACAATCAAAGAACGTTCTGAACCCCACCAATGACAGAATTGGGCCAAACTTCCCACACAGAACCCCCATGACCAAGAGAAAACACTCAAGGCCATCCAGTCCAACTCCCTTCACCAGGGCAAGAAAACGTAATCAAATCTCCTGACAGAGCCATCCAGCCATAGATATATATAGATAGATATGATTCACACACACACAGATATAGTAACATAGATTTGAAAGGGACCCCTGAAGAAGGACAATTATGCATGTTGCATGTTCCAGAGTAGACAACCAGTCAATCTCCACATCAACACTGACAAAGAAACAGCAAGAAATACTGTTTACCCACAAGCATAAAGAAATGACATATATTAGAAACCAACACTTTCTCATTACTTTATTTTCCAGATCAACAGACTGGGCCACATCAACGCTAGTATCCAATAAAAAATCATATCTACTTCTAATATAAAAATGGCAATCCAAAATTATTATCTACTTCAAAAAGTCAGTATCTTCTTCCAATAAGAAATCAGTATCTTTTTCCGATACAAAAATGTACAATACAAAATCAATATTTACTTCCAATAAAAATCAGTCTCTACTTCCAATAAATAGGTACTGATTTTTTATTGGCCATTTTTAGTGAAAGTGGATGCTTATTTTTTATTGGAGGTAGATACCGATTTTGAACTGGAAGTGGCTACGGATTGTTTATTGGAAGTAGACCCTGAATTCTTATTGGTTGTATTAATTGGAAGTAGATATTGGTTTTGTATTGGCCATTTTTGTATTGGAAGTAGATATTGATTTTGTATTGGAAGAAGATAGTGATTTTTCTATTGGAAGATGCTGATATTTTATTGGAAGTAGATATTGATTTCTTTCTATTGAAAAAACATAGATTTTGTATTGGCCATTTTTATATTGGAAGTATTTACTGGTAGTGGTGGGTATTGATTGTTGTATTGGACATATTTACTGGAAGTGGATATAAATTTTGTACTAGCCATTTTTGTATTGGAAGTAGATATTAATTTTGTATTGGAATTGGATCTTGATTTTGCATTGGCCATTTTTGTATTGGCCATATTTATTGGTAGTGGTGGGCATTGATTGTTTTATTGGCCATTCTTAAGGAGAAGTAGATATTGGTTTTCTTTTACTAGTCATGTTTATTGGAAGCGGATATTGATTTCTTATTGGCAGACAGAAGGAAAAGCAACATTCAGAATTGGATGACTGCTTGCTTGCTCACTCACTTGTGCGTGGCCTCCATCTCCAGGAGCGCCGAGAGGGCAGAGGTGCCCTTCTTGACCAGGTTGGGGGGTGGTTCCGGTGGGTGGGGGGCCAGGGTGGGAGTTGCCGAGGTCTGGAGACCCTTCATGGCCGAGCCCTTCTGCACATGGAGAGAGGAAACGGGGGAGGGGAGGGGAAACAAGGGCTCCAAGTCAACACAGTGGCACATTCTTTGCACATCCCCATGGCAGGTAGGCATGGGCAGTTCCCTCAGCTCACCCGGAGCATGCGGTCAGAGCGGTGGCGCCGGCGGATGCGGTTGAGCCCCTCCACGAAGCGGAGGAAGCCGTCCCGGAGCTGCCACTCCTCCTCCTCTGAGCGGGGCTTCTCGCCGTAGATGTCGCAGTGGGACTCCCCTTCCAGGATGCGCTTGGTGGCCCCCACACAGGCTGGCAGCAGCAGGAAGCGCGTTCGCCAGAACTTCAGTGACTCAATCAGGCTGCAAGAGGGGGGAGAGGAGAGCATTAGCATGATGATTCTCTAGCCATTCTCAAGGCCCTCCTAGGCAGCTCTATGGCATCCTCGGAAGATGCAGCCTTCTTTCTGATTGGGTGCGTTGTTATCTTGGAAGACTTGTGTTTGGCTAGTAGAGGAATGTTATAGACTTCACCATGGATTAGGTCTTCATCTCTCTCAATAACCTCAGCCCGTGAAGGGGAAGGCAGCCACCATCTTGGAAGGCCAATGGATGACTCACGTTTGGCTAGTAGAAGGAAGTAATCCACTTCATCGTAGATGATGTCTTAGTCACTCTCAATGACCATTGTCTCATGGAGGGGAAGGTGGCGGCCATCTTGGATGGACATTCACCAACAATCATTTGGACTGGAGGCCATCTTAGAAGGACAATCACCAACTCTCATTTGGATTGGAGGCCACCTTGGAAGGACAATGGCTGCCTCGCATTTGATGAGTAGAAGGAAGTAATCCGCTTCACTGCGGAGGATGCCTTCATCGTTCTCAATGACCTCGTCCCATGGAGGGGAAGGTCCTCCCACCCAATGCTATGGTATCCGCCGCAGATACGGGAGTGATGCCATCCTGCCACACAGAAAAGTCTCTATGGAAGGGGGAGGAAACGGGGCAGAGAAAGGAAAGGCGGCTGACCTGAAGTCCTCCGAACCTGCAGAGCAGATATACTGGTCGAGGTAATTCCACTTGTACTCCTCCAGTCTCTCATGTGAGAACTCCACCCAACAAAGAAAGAACTCCGAATCTGAATGGGACGGACAGAGGCTGTACGTGTAGTTGATCTGTGCAGACTCATATGGATACCTAGAAAGACAACCACCACAACAAAATAATATCAGAGCTGGAGAAGAGAGCTGGAGACAGTAGACCCTCCCAGAGCTGGAAAAGGGAGGAAGGCCTTCTCGGATAACAGAAAGTTGGCCTTCTCAGAGCTGGAGAGAGGAGAAAGCAGGAAGTAGGCCTTCCTCTCAGATCTGGAGAAAGCAAATCCTCCCAGAGCTGGAGAAGGGAGGAAGTAGGCCTTCTTGGATATAAAGAAAGCCGGCCTTCTCAGAGTTGAAGAAGGGAGAAAGTAATCCTCAGGCTGGAGAAGAGAAAAAGTAGGCCTTCCTGGATATACAGAAAGTAAGCATTCTCAGAACTGGAGAAGGGAGAAAGTAGGTCTTTCTCAAAGCTGAAGAAGGTAGGCCTTTTTAGAAATGAGAGAGAGTAGTCCTCAGAGCTGGACAGGGGAGAAAGTGGGCCTTTTCAGACTGAGAGAAAGTAAGTCTCCTCAGAGCTGGAGAAAGGAGAAAGTAGGCCCTCCTTCTTAGAGCTGGAAAAGGGAGAAAACAGTCCTCTGTTTGAACCAATGCTTAGGCAGGACACTCACTTGGGCAGGTATCGTGTGACGGTGATGATCTTATCCTTGAGAGTAACTTTGTGGAAAGTCCGCCCCATGCTCAGCCAGTATTGGTCCTCTTCTTCCAACCGGTTCCGGGACACCAGGCCTAAGTCGCCACAACAAGAGGCACATACATTTGATTCATTATATTTATTATATATATCTATATGCCTCACTTCGTTGCCCATGTTGAATAACCAACAAACAAGAACTTGACTTCCCTTATGAGTAACAAAGCAAGAAAGATGGCTGCCTCACCTCGGCTGTAGAGGGGGCTACTACTCAGTGGGGGCTGGACAGCAGCCGCCGCTTTCTGCAGCTTGCTTTGGACAATGAGCTGGTAGCCCTGCATCAGTCGCTGGCAAATGAATTCCTCAAAGACCTGCTGGGCCGTCATCTGGACCCCTTCCTCGTCTCGCCTGGGAAGCAAAGAGTTGGGTTTGTTGGGATTCAGAAGCAGGGTCATTCTCACAATTCTCTAATATAAGGGGAGGGTGTCCCCTTGAATAGTCATCTATCACTATGGCATCTGATGACTTCCTGACCACAATGTCAGGAACATACCTCCTGAATATTTGGGATGGGGGGAGGTGTCCCTATTTTGTTGTGTACCGTGATGGTGGAGATCGAGGAGACCTATGCCATATATTGCGGTATTGCCTGCTGTCCTCCACCTCATCCATTGAGGTAATCACAATACGCGGGGAATGTGTCTTACATACTGTGTATCAGGATGGCAGGTATGGGTACCATCAGGTAATTACAATCTGTGGGAAATGTATCCCTCCCGGAGATGGAGGTCTTACAATGCTGCGTATTGTGATGGTGGATATGGGAACCAATGGGTTATCACAATTTATAGGGAACATACCCCCCCTCACACACTGATACGGGAGGAGGGGATGTCTCACTGTATCATGTATCAAGTTGGTGGAGTCTTCCTGCATCATATATCACTATGGTGTCTTATGACTCTCATTTCATCCATCAGGTAATCACAATCTGTTGGGAACGTACCTCCTTGAATACCAGAGTGGGAGGGGAGGTGTCTCTACTTTTGTCGTGTATTGTAACAGCGGAGACCGAGGAGGTCTTCCTGTGCCATATATTGTGATGCCACCTTCTGTTCCCTACCTCATCCACTGAGGTAATAATCACAATAACATGGAAAGTATCAGACATTTTAACTATACAAAAAAAGAGAAGAGATTTAAAACAACCAGGGTTTTATAGACTTATTAGTCTGTGTAATTAGGATTATAAAATATTTATAAAAGTTCTGGTAAAAAGATTGAAAACAATAATGCCAAAAATAATCAAAGAAGATCAATATGGATTTGTGAAGAGAAGAAAAATTGGGGATCCAATAAAATGTGGTAATTGCAATAAACCACGCAAATTTGAATAAGAAAAAAAATTGGAATTCTCAAATTGGACGTTTATAAAGCTTTTGATAAGGCCAATCATACATTTTTGTTAAGATTGTATCAACGGCTGAATATGGGGAAACATTTTTGCAAAACATTGCAACAGTTGTATAGAAACTGTAAAGAAAGAGTAAGGGTGAACGATGGAAGGACAGGAGAAATCCCAATTTTAAATGATACAAAACAAGGTTGTCCATTTTCCCTTACTCTAGTTGTAATAGCGATAGAAATACTAGCTGAATGCATCAAGAATAGCACTAATTGGACAGGATATACAATAGAAAAGGAAGAAGGACAAAAGGAAGAAATAAAGCTCAATCATTTTGCTGATGATGCAATGATTATTACAAGCCAACCATTAAAAAATGGTACAGAACTCCTGCACAACTTTCACATTTCTTACCAGGAATAAAGGAAAGGTGTTGGCATGGTTGTGAACAAAGAGGGTTTTTAATCACATGATATGGGAACGTGATCAAATGCAAGAATACTGGAGAATGATTGAAGGAGAAATCAATAGAATGTGAAATCTACAAGTAATAATAGCTAATAGAAATGTATGAAAGGACTATTTACTTATTACAAGTATCTATATCCTTCTCAACCCGGGGGGGGGGGGAGGGGGGGCTCAGTACGGCTTACAACTGGCAAGCATTAGATGTCAACAACAAAACAAACAAGAGCAACATAAACACAAATTAAACATTGGTTAAAAGATTAAAAATTTCAATTAAAAACAATACTAACAACAATACAACCACATCCAAATCCAATTCACCATCCAGAGTCCCAGTCCGAGGCCTGTCCATTATCAATTCTCCTGAGTCATTGTGATTATTACTTCTAAGCCTGTGACCCGAATGCCTGGTCTCATAGCCATGATTTAAACTTTTTTTCTAAAGGAGAGGAGAGATGGAGACGACCTAATTTCACTGGGAAGTGTGTTCCACAGATGGGGGCCACCACCAAGAAGGCCCTGTCTCTTGTCCCCGCCAATCGCCCGCTTGCTAGGGTAACGAGATAGAGAGGAGGGCCTCCCCGATGATCTTAAACTCCGAGGTGGATCATAGAGGGAGATACGTTCAGACAAGTAAGCTGGGCTGGAACCTTATAGGGCTTTATAGACTAAGGCCAGCACTTTGAATTGCGTTCGGAAGTGGACCGGCAGCCAATGGAGCTGACGTAACAGGGGAGTGGTATGCTTCCTGTGTGTCGCTCTGGTGAGTAATCTGGCTGCCGCCGATTGGACTAGTTGGGAGTTTCCAAAGAGTCTTCAAAGGCAACCCTACATAGGGTGCGTTGCTGTAATCTTTTCGGGATGTAACAAGAGCGTGGACCACTGTGACCAGATCAGACTTCCCAAGGTACGGGCGCAGCTGGCACACAAGTTTTAATTGTGCAAAAGCTCCCCTGGCCACCGCTGAGACCGGAGGTTCCAGGCTCAGCGATGAATCCAGGATCACTCCCAAGCTGCAAAGCTGAGTCTTCAGGGGGAGTTTAACCCCATCCAACAGGAGTGAATAATATACAAAAAGAAAAATTGGTTGACAAATTAATAGCGTTTTAGTGAGGCGTTGGAAAGAAAAAATAAATTGGACTCTGACGAATTGGTGCAAGTTAGTATGTTAAATGTGGAAATAAGAAAACTGTAAATGGAGCAATATAGACAAAATGGAAAAGGTTATGATAATTAAGAGGATGTGGGAACCAGTCAGGAATCTCTTAGAGCATGGGTCCTCAAACTAAGGCCCGGGGGCCGGATGCGGCCCTCCAAGGTAATTTACCCGGCCCTCGCTCAAGGTCAACCTAAGTCTGAAACGACTTGAAAGCACACAACAACAATGACAACAATCCTATCTCATGAGTCAAAAGCAGGCCCACACTTCCCACTGGGATACTAATAAGTTTATATTTGTTAAATTGTTCTTCATTTTAATTATTGTATTGTTTTAAGTGATTTTTGCACTACAAATAAGATATGTGCAGTGTGCATAGGAATTCAAATTATAATCCGGCCCTCCAACAGTTTGAGGAACTGTGACCTGGCCCTCTGTTTAAAAAGTTTGTGGACCCCTGGCTTAGAAAATGTGTTAAGATGTGAAGTGGAAAAATTAAGATTGAGATTGATATTTCAATAGTAACTTCTGTAGTTTGCAGTATAAATTGTATGTCCAAGGAGGGGAGGGGGGAATGGAATGAAACAATAAAACAACTCCCAGATCCTGTTTATTGTGATGCAGTATACAATGCCACATACAGGGCTATACCTGTCCATATCGGCTTCCAGGAGGAGGTCATAGCATATATTGCGATATCGCCTTCTGTTCCCCATCTCATTCATTGGGGTAATAATCATTACACCCCCGGACGCTGCGTATCCTGATGCCATCTACAAAGGCGTACCTGTCCATATCGGCTTCCGGGAGAAGGTCGTAGCATCCCTCGGTGTAGTCATTCTGGAGGCTCTGGCGGTCGGGGAAGTAATCCGTGGTGAGGGGGAGGCAGGCCGGGGTAGTGAGGGACTTCCAGTCCACCCCGACGGTACAACAGAAGCCTGGCACTATGGGGGGAGCAGACAGGGTCAGCAGAACTGCCTCGTTGCATCATGGGGGCGGAAGGAGGAAACCATTCATTCGGGGAGGGGGGGTCGGGGAGGGGAAGCGGAGGCAGGAGTGAAAGGTTGCCCAGGACAGGACAGGAAGCCGGGGAAGGAGGAGGGCGGGAGAGGTGAAGAAGGAAGGAGGGTGGGGAGGAAAAGGAAGGAAGAAAGAAAGACAGAGTTTGTTAAAATAACGCAGGGCCCCCATGCCAACTCATCGTTCAACCCCTCATGCAATTTCGGATATGTCTAAAAGTATTCAAACGTTATTTAAATCAGGGGCAGGCAAGTAGGAGAGCTTGGAGAAGTGTGCCCTCTATTCATCACCCGTGGAATTAATTCACCCTCCTCCCCAATGAGCAGGTTTTAGTTAGCAAAGCAAGAGGACAAACTGTGAATGGCCCAGAACAAGACAAATTAAATATGAGCCTTCCCACCACCCCCCGATATTGAGTGATGGAGAAATAAGAGGAAAAACAGCCGCGGACAAGAAGTTGTGGGTTGTGGTGGGACTCTAGATTTAGGAACCAGGTCTCGTTCCCATCTCTTTTTCAGTTATGTTTTGGGTTCTACCTCAATACTTACTTGGATCTGGAGAGTTAGAGACTGATCCGTCGGCTGAGTCTTTGGCTTGGGTTCTGACGTTCGTCCCTGCGGGAAACCAAATTATCCAGTCAAAATGTTGAAATTTGGAGCCTGTTGATCTTCGTTTGTACAAAACAAGAGACTTTCATCAGTACCATGGCTCCCCGTTAACTGGTGAGGATAATCTTCTGTCCCGCTGAAACTTGAGAAGGAAACAGTGTCGTCTGGATGGCGGAAAACCCCGTGCCTGAAAAAGCCAAAAAGGATTCATAAGGCCGATTGACCAAACCCAAAGGACCCTAGATACACAGGATTTGGGGGCGAACCTGACCTCCCCGTGGCTTCATGGTAGGCGAGCTCCAGGAGTTCGGCAGAGGAATGCGTCCAATCCCGTTGTCCACTCCCTTGCATCTCCGCCATGTTCTGGCGGGTCTGGTGGTGGATTTGGATAGCTTCTCCTGATGGACCTGTCCAATCAATGATGGATGTAAATCTTCATTTATTCACAAATGTTAATTGTTAATTATACCAGTCTTGTTGTTTCCCCTGCTACATATCACTGATCATTTCATGTTACACCGTTCCCTGAGAACGGTATTCAAGGCAGCTTATATCACTTCCAAAGAGGCCATTAAAACATTTAATTTAAAAAAGTTAATCTCACTGTATGTTACACTTTATAAACAAACAAAAAATGAAGGCAAAAAAATGTGATGTGGCGGCAAAAAAAGCCAACAGGATTTTGGCCTGCATCAATAGTATAGCGTCTAGATCCAGGGAAGTCATGCTACCCCTCTATTCTGCCTTGGTTAGACCACACCTGGAATATTGTGTCCAATTCTGGGCACCATAATTGAAGGGAGATTTTGACTCTAAGATGGAATGTGTCCAGAGGAGGGTGACTAAAATGATCAAGGGTCTGGAGAACAAGCCCTATGAGGAGTGGCTTAAAGAGCTGGCCATGTTTAGCCTGAAAAGAAGGCTGAGAGGTAGATGAAAAGAAATTAGGGGGGCACCAGCCTTTCATTTCTAAAGTAGAATCATAGAGTTGGAAGAGACCTCATGGGCCACCCAGTCCTAATATACACATATATACACATAAATATGAGTTTTGAATTTTGTAACGGGTTTTTCATCGATTGCATAGCTCTCATCAGCAATTGAGGGAGACATGCAAACAGCATTCCTTACTCACCCACAGGGAAAGTGTGTACCCAACGCCGCCGGTTGGAGGTGAGTTTCATGGGCATCCGAGAGGGGGCAAAGGGGTTTATGAGGGCCCGTTGCGGGGCGTACCCTCCAGCTGAACGGAGGTGCAACATGGACTCGGCACTTCCGACGTGGAACCTTCCAGGAGCGCTGGAGTCGCGCTGTTGCGATTCCAACATGCTCTCCAGGGCGTCTGCAAAAAATACCACGAGAGAACATCGATTCATTGCTTGTTGCCATTCACAGTCTTTGGGTCCATATGGCGATGTTATATTTATCAAGACAACACATATAAACAAATTTGTAAAAAAATAAATATAGACGAGCTTCCAAATATCAGGATTGTCCTCACCTCGGTGGCCAGTGTATCCCAAGGAGCTGCTGACTTCATAGGTCGTGTGAAGGTGTGGGCGGGGGATCATGAGGATGTTGGAGATGCGGCCGAGGGAGCTGTCGTCCGAGGCCTGGCTCCGCGCTTCTTCTGGGGGAAGATGAAGTGCCCGGCCTCCCAGGCGGGAAGGGCTGGACGAGACGTCGTAGGAGCTTGAGCTTTTCCGGGGACGGCTCTCGCGTTCCCGGACTGACCTGCGCGGGAAATTCCCTACTTCATCACATGACACTAGGGCGACTGCAGGACAATCCACCGATTATGACAGGGCAGCCCCATGGTTATTGTGGGATAAGGCCATGGATATAACAGGACAATGTTCTGGGATAACACCATGAATATAGCAGGACAATCTCCTCGTTATTATGGGATAAGATCATGGATATGACAAAACAAGGCCCCGGTCATTACGAGATAGTGCCATGGATATAGTAGCACAAGACCCTGGTTATTATGGGATAAGGCCATGGATATAATTGGATATTATGAGATCAGATCATTGATATTACAGGACAACCCCCTTGTTATTATGGGATAATGCCATGGATATAACAGGACAAGTCCTTGGTTATTATAGGATAATGTCATAGATATAACAAACATGGCCCCAGTTCTTACAGGTTAATGCAATGGATATAATAGGATATTATGGGATTAGACCATGGATATAACAGGACAACCCCCTTGTTATTACAGGACAAGGGCCTGGTCATTATGGGATAATGCCATGAATATAGTAGCACAAGGCCCCACTTATTACGGGATAAGGCCATGGATATAATATAATATTATGGGATAAGACCATTGATATAACAAGACAATGCCCTGGTCATTATGGGATAACACTATGAATTTAGCAGCACAACCCACAGTTATTAAGGGGTAAGGCTACAGCTATAGCAGGAAAACTCCACTGTTATTATGAGACAATCCCCCAGTTGGGAGACACCTCTATGGTGACTATAGACAAACCCATAAAATTGCGTCCAGACGCCACCCTGGTGACTATGGAACAAGGCCACAGATAGGTATCACAGGAGGGAGGGCCCCCTCTCACCGGAATGGGGCACAACGCTGTGCCCGGGAGGGTCCAGGGAGCCTGAAGACCTGGCTATCATAGGCATCGTAGTCCACCTGGATTGGAAGGGCGTTCTCAGTTTCTTTCGGAGCTCCCAGCGCTGGAAACACAACACTAGGGTCACAACAGTAATTGAAACATTACGGAACAAGACAACCCTATGCCCATTACAGCACAGCACAATATCATGAGATGACGTTACAGCTATTAAGAGGCAGCTCTATGGTTACTATCAGACAACCCTTTGGTTATTATAGGACAACTGTACTATTATAACAAGAGTATCGACAGCACACTTACGATGGAGAAATCCTATAACTGTATGGTTATTATGGGACAAAGAAAGGATCAATATCCCACATATTAAGGAGGAATCCTATAATTTTTACGGGGCAAGCCCATGGTTATGATGAGACAACCCCATGGTTATAATGGGAATAACACCACCACTGTTATCACGGGACAACCGTATAATTATAATGGGACTAACAGAGCCACTGTTATTAAGGGACCACTCTACAGTTATTACAGGACAACTGTATGATTCTTAAGGGACGAGAGGATCACTATCCCACATATTATGGAGGAATCCTATAATTCTTATGGGGCAACACCATGGTTATGATGAGGCAACCCTATGGTTATAATGGGAATAACAACACTACTGTTATTACAATAGAACTGTAGTTATTACAGGACAACTGTATGGTTATTAATGGAGTAATACAGTGATTACAAGACTAACAACAAACTAAATTAAATAATTTGGGGAAATGACTCACATGAATCCTTGCTGTTCTTTGCCCTTTCACCCTGCGGCTGCGAAAGGCAGGAAAACAGAGAAAGAGTGAGGTCCGTGAGGGAACCATTTTATTTTACCAATAGCACCTTCAGAATTTAATTTAAGTTTGAAAATATCGGGGGGGGGGGGGGTAATATATGAAATGGGAATATCCTTACCTTTCTGCCTGCCAGCTTGATGCGTGGAGTGAAGCTATTACATTGGAGCTGGCTTTTTGAAGTGTAGAAACTGTAAAAAAAATATTTTGGTATATTGTTATTGACAACTCTAGAATTACATATATACACATACACACACACACAATACTAGCTGTCCCCTGCCACGCATTGCTGTGGCCCAGTCTGTATATATATTTTGTGTGTGTATATGTGTGTGCATATTTCTGTGTATATGGGTATATATGTGTGTTTGCATGTATATGTGTGTGTGTGGTTTTGTGAATGCATTGTAATGTATTTTTATTTTTAGGCTTTTTAAGTCTCTTCTGCTGTGTTTTTCAGTGTTTTTATGAGTGATGGTCACTTGTTGGCCTGATAGGTGTATTGTGTCCAAATTTGGTGTCAGTTTGTCCAGTGGTTTTTTTAGTTATGTTAATCCCACAAATGAATATTACATTTTTATTTATATAGATATACAATTCCTCAATGAGATATACCTGTGGTTTATCCAATGCGGTATGTTATAGTCATCTCCCAAACGGGAATCCCCAGGACTGGAACGATTGTGTAGCTGTAAGAAATAAAAAGGAAAAAAATGTGCCCTCAGGGCATTTTCTAGGTTTTCCAGCGCAACTCTATGGTATTCTTGCACAGGAGGTCCAGGAAATGCCTACAATAAATAAGAATGAGTAAGATAAACGAAGTCCTACCTTAAAGAGAGGAACGGCATGGAGGGGTTGCTCTCCCATACAGACCAAATCGACACCGATCCCTACCAAAAGTAAGGAAATATTTCATATGGTGAGTAATCCAATTCCCTCCATATATTATTGAACTACATCGCCCATCACAACTGGACAATTATCTCTCATCACTATTACACTGTATCCCCCATCATGATTGGACTATATCAATAATCACGATTGGACAACATCTCCCATCACAACTGGACTATACCATCAGGATTGGCCGATATTTCCCATCATGATTATATTATGTCTCTCATTACAATTGGATAGTATCTCCCATCATGACTGGATTATATCTCCTATCCTTTCTGAACGATATTTCCCATTATGATTAGACAATATCTCCCACCCTTACTTAACTATATCTCCTATCACAATTACACTATCTCCCATTCTGACTGGGCTATATCTCCCATTGCTGCTGTGATTATCACGCCGATGGAGAGAACCAAATATCAAACACTCACAAAAGAAGATGAAGTTTATTAAATCAATGTCTAATAAATATGGGTTTGTTTGTTTACCGTTATCGATCATGCGTTGCTTGGTCAGGATCATGAGGAGGCGGTCCACCTCAAAGACGCCCACACCGGGTGTGATCACTACCGACATCTGACCCGTCCGGTCAAAATTTCGGTTGATGTAATGCTTGTCAAAGACTGGTTGGGATAAACAAAGAAAGTCGTGTTATTTTTTCGGACAAGTCTGAGATTTCTTTACAAATCTCTTCTTACAAATTTGAAGTGTTTTTTTCAAGTTCAAGTCTTTTCTGAGTCTCTTTTTACTTATTTGAAGTTTGAGAATTTTTTTTTCAAATCTTTATACAAATTTGAAATATTTTTACAAGTTTGAGAATTTTCTAAGAATTTCTTTATACAACTCTGAAACATTTTCTATGGGGAAATTTTCATTTTCATAGGTCAAGTCTATCAACTCCAAAACTTAATTATCTCTCCTCTAAACTGACTAATGAGCAAGGACAAAACGGTTGATTCCTCCATCCCCACTGGGTCCTCAAAATTAAGATTGTACAAATCCCAGATTTTTTATGGTTTTCGAGATATTTCTATGGGTCCTAGACAAGCCAATCATACAGCATTTCCTTTTTCGATGGGAAAGCTTTCATTTACATAGGTTTCGTCTTTCAAAATGTATCTGTGACTCAATGAAATGGACAAAACCAATGACTCTCGCTTCCTATAATTCGGATAATACTACTAACAATGCAATACTGTGATCTCACTACACTTCTGATCTGCGGTAGTCTTTCTGCTCACCATTAAAGGACAGGTTGATGGCCTCCAAATAGTTTCCTTGGGCTGAGGTCGAATTACGTCCCGGAGGGAACCCCTCTAGGAGAGAAGGATCACCAGATGAGTCATAGGATCCCATTCATCCTCAAAATATGCCCCCTCTAGGCATTTTCTAGGTCCTCCCACACCACTCTATGGTACTCTAGATGAAAGTCAATGAATTTCTATTTGAAACACAAACAGTATGAATGAATTCCTATATGGAAGGTAAATGATTTTCTACACGAAAGTAAAGGAATTTCCATACAAATTTAAAATTAATTCCTATATGAAATGTAAAGAAATTTTGTATTTTATAATATTTTATTTGTATTTTAATATGTTTTATATCACATTTTATTTAGCGCTTTATTATATACTAGCTTGAGTACATGGCAGTGCCTGGGTTATTTGAAAACGGCATTGTTTGTTTTGGAGTGTTAGGTCATATTATTTAATAAATTAATAACACTATTAGAAAAGGAGTCTTTGATTTTGTTGTTTATGAATGCTCCCATTAGAAAATGCATAAGGATGTGGGTGAACTACAATTCCCAGATTCCCTGGGAAATAACCCTGAAACCCCACTAGTATTAACAGTTGGCCATGTTGGGTCTGTGTATCAAGATCTCTGGATAAGGGTGAACAACAACTCCCAGAGCCAAGGTCATTCACCCCTAAACCCTGCTTGTACGCACAGTTGGCCATGTTGGGTCTGTGTGCCAAGTTTGGTCCAGATCTGACATCAGTTGGGTTCAGGCCAATCTGAATAAGGGTGAACTACAATTCCCAGATTCCCAGAACAGTAACCCCAAACCCCTCCAGTATTCACAGCTGCCCATATTGTTGCCCTGTATGCCAAGTGTTGCCCAGGTCCGTTGCGGGCTGGGTTCAGTGTTCCCTGGATGCAGGCAAACTACAACATCCAAAATCAAGATCTATTCCCACAAACCCCTGCAGTATGTTCACTTAGTCATGGGGCTTCTCTGTGCTAACTTTGGTCCCAGTGCATTGTTGGTGGGGGTCAGTTTCTCTGCATGCATGTGAACTATAATGGCCATAAATCAAGATCAATGTCCCCCAAACTTCTCCAGTATGTTCCGTTGGTCGCTGGGAATCTGTGTGCCAAGTTTGGTCCAGATCCGTCATTTGTGTGGGTGTCAGTGTGTATGGCAGTTTCTGATTGGCTGCCACCTCTACAGGCCATTGTGACCCCATGGAAGACTAACATGGACCAAACTTGGCACACATAACCCCCATGACCCACTTTACGTCCTGGTGCTGTTTGAGAGAGGATGGACCACAGATGATGGGATTTGCAGTACTTTCAATCACTTCGGCTACAACAGACCATGGGATATTATAAGCAGGCATTGTTTGTTTTGGGATGTTAGGTAATATCACTTAAGTTTGGTCCAGATCCGTCGTTACGATGTGTTCAGTACTCTCTGGATAAAGAGAACTACAGCTCCCAGATTCCCAGGGCAATCACCCCCAAACCCTGCCAGTATTCACATTTGGCCATGTTGGGTCATCAGCTGGGTTGAGTGCTCTTGGGATGCAGGTGAACTACACCTCCCAAAATCAAGGTCATTTTCCCCAAACCTCTGTAGTATGTTCAGTTGGTCATGGGACTTCTCTGTGCCAAGTTTGCTCCTGGTCGATTGTCAGTTTCTCTGGATGCAGATACAAGTACAACTTACAGATTCTGAGGGCAATCATCCCTAAATCCTGCCAGTTGGCCATGTTGAGTCTTTGTGCCAAGTTATAGATGTGTGGGTGTGTTTCTATACTATTCATTGAAATATGAATATTATTAAATGTATTTCTATGTGAAATATTAAATTCATTTCTATATGAAACCTATAAAGGAGTATTTTCCCCACCCGCTTGCTCCAGTCGGACCAGGACGGGGTACTGGATGAAGAGCTTCTTGATGGTAACGAGTAATGAGGTCCATTCCTCCCGCCTCTCGTTCTGGACCACGACCCTGAAAGCATCACAGAGAATGACAACAGGAAGTGAGCTAAGGTCACTTCATGTCATGTCCCCAAAAAGGGTGTTCCATGGGGAAAACCAATGGAGTAAATCAATGACAGAAGTGGAACTGTATTAGGGAGGAACCTACTTGTAAAAATCCTCATAGGACCGGCCTTGGTGATCTTGTTGAATGGCGGGGCGGTGCGATTCTGGAAAGTCGCCTAAAATACAGAGGGAGGAAGAGAAAACATTTAAATAAATATCCACTTGGTTGAATGATTATGAACGTTTCCCCCCTTCCAAAAAGTTATTCAGAATTTACAGTTATGACTGTCCTTATTATAATTCTTCCTCTTATCGTTATTTTGTTCCATATAGGATTTACATTACAGGGAAATAATCTCAAGTTTGAATTATTATAATTATTTCTTACTATTATTTTTGGATATTTTGTTGTTCATTTTACGATTATTTTGATTGATTTATGTTAATGAGGAAATAATCTCAAACTGAGCAAAATTGAAACGAAGGAAGGAATTATTATAATTATTTCTTACTATTATTTTTAGTATTTTCTTAATTTTTCTATTATTTCGGTTGATAGTTCAATACAGAATTTGCTTTATGGGGAAATAATCTCAAATAGTAAGAGAGAAAAGTGAAAACATGGAAATTGGAAGGAAAAAGTGAAAGCAGGGTAATTAAAGAGCAAAACATGAAAACCAGGGAAATTTAAATACGAGGAAAATGGGAAAATTTTAATATGAGCAAAACAAGAAAATGGGGAAATGTAAATATGAGGAAAACGTGAAAAAAGAGCAATTTAAATACAATGAAAATATGACAACAGGGAAATTTAAATATGAACAAAATGAACAAAATGTGAAAACGGGGAAATTTAAATACGAGGAAAAAGTGAAAATGGGGAAAATTAAATATGAGAGAAACATGAAAAAGGGGAAATTTAAATGTGAGCAAAATGTGAAAACGGGAAAATTTTAACATGAGGTAAATGTGAAAATGGGGAAATTTTAACATGAGGGAAATGTAAAAACTTAAATACGAGGAAAAGTGAAAAAGGGGAAATTTAAAAATGAGGGAAATGTGAAAACGGGAAAATTGAAATATGACCAAAACATAAAAATGGGAAAATTTAAATACGAGGAAAAAGTGAAAACGGGGAAATTTAAATAAGAGCAAAATGTGAAAACAAGAAAATTTAAATATGAGTGAAAAATGTAAATGGTCTTGCACAAGGACTTACTTATGGACCTAGCCTCGTAGAACGTTCTAGAAAAAAGGACGACGGTCACTTCGTGGCTGCAGTTCTTCTCCTGAAGGAGACAACATACATTTGTTAGACCTTCACAAAGCAATGACAACAAAAACAACAACAACAAAACAACAACAAGCTGACCTTCCACTTGGTGAAAAGGTCAGCCAGGAAACCGTTGACGGCCTTCTCAAAATAGAGGTCACCTGCGTAAATGAAAATACCCAGAAATTATAATCTTGTTATTATTGTAATACATTTTATGTTTCATTATATTTGTTTTCTTCCCATACCATAAATGTCGAAATCCCACATTTCGCAACTCATCTGGATAAAGATGTAAACCATGGCGGAGGTTGAGCGGAAAACCACCTGTGAGGCATAGAAATATATGCCTCAGTATATGTATATACTAAGCTCTGCAGCTGATCCTTTCCAATTCCAATTTTCATTTTTTGAGCATTTGCTCCAAAATTGGCTGGGTTTCATACTTAAAAGACTCCAATCATTTTAATTTAGGGCATAACAAATATATCTGACATGTTTTGGTCCTGATCCATTGAAGCCAATGGGAGCCTTCATGGAACAAATCAACAAATGTGCATATATATTTTCAATTATATCAGGAAATGTCTTACCCGAGTGTCTTCGCTGATATAACCACAAGTCACTTTTTCGCTTTTAACCCAAAGCTCTCCGGCTTGGGCCCTATAAAATCAAATATAACAATAGTAATCAACAACACTAAAAAATGTGAATAATAAAATTTAAATAAATAAAAAATGTAAATAATTAACAAATTAAAAATGAGTAATTAATTCAATCAAAGTTTACTAAAAATATAAATAATTATTTAATTCAATTGAAATAATGAATTATGAATTATGAGCCATAAACTAATTTAAATACATAAAATACAATTCTAAATCCTCAAATAGATTCACTAACTTACAATATTATTGAATATAATATATTAAAATATTAAATAAATATAACATAAAATATTATCAATATTAAATAAAATTAGAAAATATAAAATATAATATTATTATATTAATGATATAATAATAAACAATGAGAGTAATACCGAATTCCGGCAAATTCCACTTTCTGAGTGACGTACGCACAGGTGCCGACCTAAGAAGTGAATGCAAATAATACATAAATAAATTTGTAACATACAAATAAATTCTGCAAATTAGGCAAACGAATAAATTATGCAAATCACCAAGCTCTTCTTTAGCCGCCACATATCCCCTCGACCGATGTACTGATCTTTGAAGGTTAATTCTACCAAATCGAGGGTCACATCCTGGAAATGCAAAATAATGCATTATTATTATGAATATGTTAATAATTATTATTTTAATGTATTATTTTAATTGCTATTATTTTATTTTGAATTATTATTATTTTTTCAATATATTACTTTAATTAATTCTTTCCTTCATTTCTACCCCTCCCTTCTCCCACAAGGGGACTCAGGGAGACTTTACATAAGCATCAGTCAACATATACATTCAATTAAAAACAGTAAAGCTTGATTAAAACATTACAAAAATCATCAAAAAATCATCAAAAAATTTAACATTCAACTAACATGCCGCTAAAACCAAGATCCAGCCAAACAAATCCAATGCCATAATGTTCAAGTTTCCTTTCCAAGCTGCCATTGTCTTCTGGTCAATGCCTCTAGTCAAACGCCTGGTCCCACAGCCAGGTCTTCAGTTGTCTCCTGAAGGACAGAAGGGAGCTGGCCAGCCTGATGTCCTTAGGGAGGGAGTTCCACAGACGGGGGCCACTGCTGAGAAGGCCCTGTCTCTTGTCCCCAACAACTGCATTTGTGAGAATGGTGCGATCGAGAGCAGGGCCTCTCCTGACGATTTTAAGCTGCGAGATGGTTCATAGCAGGAGATACGTTTGGACAGGTAAACTGGGCCAGAACCATTTAAATTATATTACTATAATTATTGTTATTATTATTTAAATTGATATTGTTTTCTCATTCACAGTGCTCTCTGTATGTACAATAATTCCTATAAATCAAAGTGAAGCCTTCCTCTGTTTGCTGTTTGCCATAGGAAAGAGTAGGAAAAGGTTAAGGGGGAGGCAGAGGGCGGGGTTACGCAAATTCCACGCCAATAGAGAGAGAAAGAAACCCTGGGATGTCCATTCTGGAAGAAAAACACAACATCTAGGATGGAATCATCCCCGAATGTAAGCCTTCAATTGGCTGGCGGGCACTATGGTGTTTGGGGAGGACGTTTATTATGTTTTATTTATTTATTTTTGACATTTATATGCCGCCCTTTTCACGCCGAAGGGGACTCAGAGCGGCTTACAAGTAGTATACAATACAATAAATAAAATAAATACAGTATCTTCCTGGACCCCTCTCTTTACTCTGGTCCCGGAGTAGCAGTTGGTGTTGAGGGAGGGGCTCCCAACGGATGATGCTGTAGACAAGACGTTGGCAGGGGCTGGGCTACATGCTTATGGCGTTCACTACAACCTGCAATGTCCTTGGAGGGAGTGCCTTTGGAGGCTTCTCAGCACTTGAAATACTGAAGGCAAACCCACTATGGTGGGCAAACCTGCTAGCACACCTTTTTACAAGGATCAACGAAAAGGGGTTCATGCCAAAGGCATGGACCTCCTCCATAATGGTCCCAATATTCAAAAAAGGAGACCAAAATGATCCAACAAACTATCGACCTATTAGCCTGCTCTCTATAATAGGAAAGATGTATGCCAAGCTTCTCCAGACTAGGCTAGAATCATGGGTCAACCAAAACAACATAATGGCCCCGAGCAAGCAGGATTTTCTAAGGGGAAATCATACACATTTTCACTTTTATTATGTGTATAGATGTATAGAAGATAGATAGATTAAAATATATTATTCTTATAATAGTATTACATTTCTAAATTATATTATTATTGTTATATTATAATCTAGTTTATATTATATTATTAAAAGGTCTTATAGTTATACAAAATATATTACATTTATATAAAACATATTAATATAATAGTAATATTTTGGAACATTACTATAGTATATTATTCAAATACATTCAATTATTAAAACATATCATCATATATTATATAATTCTTATTAAAATATTTATGCCCTTGTCCTCTGTCTAGCCAGACTTTCTCTTAGAAGCATGAGCTGCTATAATTATAATTTATTACATTTTTATTAAAATATATTATATTAAATTATTATTGAATTACATTATAATATTTACCTTTGGATCGACGACATTGACATGCACATCTTGGTAGGGCCTCAGGCGGAAGACCTGAGCAACTGTCTGGTCTACGCTGATGGTTTCTGAAAGGAGCATAATAATAGTATCATATATATACACACACACACACACACACACACATATATTCTACCATCTTTCTATGATAGCCTTACCTTTCTGTAAATCTTCTTTGAGCGATTTGACTTGAAGGAGGAGAGGACTGCAATGAAATAAATACAATTATTCTTATTCTTATATAGTTTTATATAAGAATATAAAATTACAGTTTCCCCCTGTAATATTTGCAAGCCCTATATATCTATATTCATATCTATCTATCTAGACATCTCTCTCTTTATAATTATATCTATATAGGATTTGCAAAGACTTGCAAACATGTGAGGGGAAAATTCATATATAAAATTATTTTTATATATACACATATACACACACAGATATACAGATATTTAATATAGGTACCTCTATATTTATTGATACCTATATAGGATTTGCATTACAAACATGTGAGTGGAAGATTCCCATATATAAATAACGCATACATATACAGGTACATAGAAATCTCTAGATATCTATATATATATAGGATTTGAAAAGACCTGCAAACATATGAGGGGAAATTAATGTATAAAATTAATGTATATACATAGATATAAATATATAGATACGTAGGGACTGCAAAGGCTTGCAGGGTGAAATGCCTATATATCTGTAGGCGAGATTAACAAATATTTCAGGGGAAAATGTTTTTATAGCAGAACAGAAGCAGAAAAGAAAACACACTGTTTAGGGAGGGGAAGATGAGAGAGAAATATATAATATATTGGAAGCAATGGCCTCCAGGCTCCGCTGCCCGGCTTGACCCCATTATAAGCCAAGGGAGGCTTTTTCAGACCATAAAAAGGTCTGAAAAATTCAGCATATCTTTGACTATATACGATATATCATATTATTTGTTTGCAGTATTATTAGTATTAGTATCATATTATTCATGTGTAGATTATTGTGTAATTTGTTTGTAGTATTATTCATATTATTATATTACTTGTAGTATTACTACTAGTTTTTTAGAGTATTATATCATCTTTTTGTTTGCAGTATTACTAGTATTAGTATATTATATTATGTGTTTGTAGTATTAGTCTTATTATAGATTATATTATTCGTTTGTAGTATTATTATTTGATACTTTATTATAATGTGTTACTACTATTTTTCATTTTATTATCAGAATATTATATATTATATTAATATTATGTACCATTATTTTTAGTAGTATTCCATTAGTAGTAATATTTTGTTGTATAGCTTATTTTATATTTTCTAATTATTTTATATACATGAAAATAAATTGTTTTTAATTTATTATTTCCTTTTAAAATCCATGCTAGAATATAAATATTTAACATGAGAAAAATAATCAAACAACTATTAAAATTAAAACAAATTCAAATTACCTGTATTATATATTACTATTATTTATATAATAAATAAACATACATATTATTTATATCACTATTTTATATTCCTATTGTTATATATTGTTATATTATTGTGTTATATTAATACTATTGCCATTATTATAGATTATTATTATAATATATTATTTATATAATATTTATTTGTCGTGTCAGAACAACCAGTCAAATTATATTACATTTCTAACAGAACAAAGCAAACAAGCAGATTACAAAATTTGTGAGTATGAGAGTTGATTAAATGTCCTTTGACCAGTATCTGGCCACTTGGAGTGCCTCTGGTGTTGCTGCAAGAAGGTCCTCCCTTGTGCATGTGGCAGGGCTCAGGGTGCATTGCAGCAGGTGGTCAGTGGTTTGCTCCTCTCCACACTCGCATGTCGAGGATTCCACTTTGTAGTCCCATTTCTGAAGGTTGGCTCTGCATCTCGTGGTGCCAGAGCGCAGTCTGTTCAGTGCCTTCCAGGTCGCCCAGTCCTCTGTGTGCCCAGGGGGGAGTCTCATTGGGTATCAGCCATTGGTTGAGGTTCTGGGTTTGGGCCTGCCACTTTTGGACTCTCGCTTGCTGAGGTGTTCCAGTGAGTGTCTCTGTAGATCTTAGAAAACTATTTCTAGATTTAAGTCGTTGACGTGCTGGCTGATACCCAAACAGGGGATGGGCTGGAGATGTCTCTGCCTTGGTCCTTTCACTACTGGCTGCTACTTCCCGGCGGATGTCAGGTGGTGCAATACCGGCTAGACAGTGTAATTTTTCCAGTGGTGTAGGGCGCAGGCACCCTGTGATAATGCGGCATGTCTCATTAAGAGCCACATCCACTGCTTTAGTGTGGTGAGATGTGTTCCACACTGGGCATGCATACTCAGCAGCAGAGTAGCACAGCGCAAGGGCAGATGTCTTCACTGTATCTGGTTGTGATCCCCAGGTTGTGCCAGTAAGCTTTCGTATGATATTGTTTCTAGCACCCACTTTTTGCTTGATGTTCAGGCAGTGCTTCTTGTAGGTAAGAGCACGGTCCAGAGTGACTCCCAAATATTTGGGTGCGCTGCAATGCTCCAGTGGGATTCCTTCCCAGGTGATCTTCAGAGCTCGGGATGCTTGTCTGTTCTTGAGATGAAAGGCACATGTCTGTGTTTTAGATGGGTTGGGGATCAGTTGGTTTTCCCTGTAATAGGCAGTAAGAGCACCTAGAGCTTCGGAGAGCTTCTGTTCAACCATCTCAAAGCTCCCTGCTTGAGCAGTAATGGCACGATCATCAGCGTAGATGAAACTCTCTGTCCCTTCTGGCAGTGGCTGGTCATTTGTGTAGATGTTGAACATGGATGGGGCAAGCACGCTCCCCTGAGGCAGGCCGTTCTTCTGTTTCCGCCATCTGCTTCTCTGACCCTGGAAAAAGCTCCTGTTTTGTAACAAGTTTCCTAAGAGGCGGGTGAGGTGGTAGTCCTTTGTGATATCATACATTTTTCTCAGGAGGAGGCGGTGGTTCACAGTATCATAGGCTGCTGACAGGTATATGAAGACAGCTCCTGTGATCTGCTGCCTTTCAAAACCATCTTCTATGTGCTGAGTGAGGTTCAACACTTGCGATGTGTAGCTTTTGCCTTTTATGAAGCCAGCTTGCTGTGGGATCAGACAGGGGTCTAGTTTTTCCATAATTCTATGCAAAATAAGTCCCTCCAGAACTTTGTAGAGGTGGCACAACAGGGAGATTGGTCTGTAGCTTTTTGGATCATTTATATAATATACAGGATTAGTTTAGTGTTTACACCTTAGTTTATTTTTCTGGTTATTTAATATTTAACGCTTATTTTACTTAAGTGATATTTGTCTTTACTATTCTAATGTAGCACAAATCCTATGGAAAATCATACGTCTTTTTGACATTAATATTGAAATCTGAAATATATACAGAAAGCCTTTACTATAACAATTATTATATTTTCTTTATTTTTATCCCAATTTCCTCCTAATACAGATATATAAATAATACTATGCTCATAAAAACAGGACAAATGCATTAGAATATAAATACATGAAAACTTAAAATAATAACATTAATAATTAATATTTGACCTGTATTCGTCATTGGGGTGAGCGATTTCCACAATATCTCCCAATTTAATATGAAGAAATACTTTGGGATTGACCACCAGCTCATCATCTGCAAAGCAATAAATAATAATTGTTATGACTATTAATATTTTAAGAATAATATGTTTTAATATAATACTTCATAATATATTTTAATAACGGTAATCATAATTTAATAAGAACAATATCTATAATTTCAAAACAATAATATATTTTAATATTTTAAATATATATTTGATTATTATAATATAATTTTAAAATAATATAATTTAATATTACTTATAATGCTATACTTCAGTAATAATTATATATATATATATATATATATATATATATGCAATATTTAGTTTCCCATGAACTAACCGCTGCTGCCGAAGCCTTTCTTATGGATGACGAGTTTGTAGACTTTGTTGGTTTTCATCTTGAGGCTTCAAATCCTTCAAAAAATAGAAATATTCCTTTAAGAAAATGTATTTCACCATAGAATTGCATTAGACAAGGACTGAGAATCTCCCCATTAATTATTATATTATAATGATATTATCATTATTATATTACTATTATATTATTACTATAGTATATAATCAGTGGCTGACTGGGAGCTCTGGCGTGGGCTGGTCCATGAGGTCATGAAGAGTCGGAGACGATTGAACAAATGAACAACAAAAATATGATCAGTGGAGTACCCAATGGCGCAATGGGTTTTGTCCTTTCGCAAGCAGGACTGCTGACCAAAAGATCGGTGGTTTGAATCTGTCAGCTCCAGCGTTCCATGAAGGGACATGAGAGAAGCCTCCCACAGGATGGTATAACATCTGGGCATCCCATAGGCAACGTCTTTGCAAATGGCCTATTCTCTCACACCAGAAATGACTTGCAGTTTCTCAAGCCGCTCTTGACACATACACAAAACTTTTATTACAGTTTTATTATCAATGTTATTAAAATGCTGGGCTTGAGCACAGCAGGTTAAACCACCAGCTGCAGTTAATTTTGTCAGTTGAAAGGCTATCAGTTTGAAGTCAGGCTGAGTTCCCGGCCTTTAGCTCAGCTTCCGCTTACCTAGTGGTTCGAAAGGAAATATGAGTTGATAAATAGGTACCACTTAAAAGCGGGGGGGGGGGGGGGGGGGGGGGGGTTCTGAAGCACCCAAAATACCTAATACGCCAAATTTGAATACTGGTGGGGTGGGGTGATTTTGTCATTTGGGAGTTGTAGTTGCTGGGATTTATAGTTCACCTATATTCAAAGAGCATTCCAAACTCCACCAATGATGAATGGAACCAAAATTGCCACACAGAACTCCCATGACCAACCGAAAATATTGGAAGGGTCGGTGGGGACAAGAGAGAGGGCCTTCTGGGTGGTGGCCCCCGCCTCTAGAACGCCCTTCCAAGGGAAATAAGACAGGCCCCATCCCTCCCCTCCTTTTGTAAGAGCTTGAAGACCTGGTGGCCTTTGAGAATGACCAGTTCTAGTCCAGAGTTATAGCACTGATCTTAATTCCCTCATATTTTGAGTTTGCACTAGCTTTGTCCCAGCTTTTAATTGCTCTGAACAGGCAGGATTACTTTTAATATACATGTGTTATTCTGATAATTTTATGCTTATGTTGTTTTGTTAATTTTATGTTATGCTGTTTACTTTGTATGTTTCGGTGATGTTACTTGGAAAATGCCCTGAATCCCCCTTATTTACTAGCCGTCCCCTGCCACATGTTGCTGTGGCCATCTGTCTATATGTGTTTTATGTGTGTATATCTGTGTGTATGTGTTTGCGTTTATATATGTGGTTTTGCGCATGCGTTGTAATGTAATTTTTGTTTTTTGGCTTTTTAAGTCTCTTTAAGTTTGAGTCCACAGTGATCTCTGGATGTAGATGAACTACAAGTCCCAAACTCAAGGTCAGTGCCCACCAAACCCTTCTAGTGTTTTCTGTTGTTAATGGGAGTTCTGTGTGCCACGTTTGGGTCAATTCCATCATTGGTGGAGTTTAGAACGCTCTTTAAATGTTAGTGAACTACAAATCCCAGCAACTACAACTCCCAAATGACAAAATCGATTTTTTTTTTTAGTGAAGGTCACTCCTTGGGTTAGGAGGTGTCTCGTGGCCAAATTTGGCTGCAATTTGTCCAGTGATTTTTGAGTTCTGTTAATCCCACAAACGAACATGACATTTGTATTTATATAGATTACTAGCTGTCCCCTGCCATGCATTGCTGTGGCCCAGTCTGTGTTTTTGTGTTTTGTGTGTATGTATATGCATATATGTGTGTGTATATATTTGTGTATATGTGTATATATGTGTGTTTGTGTTTATATGTTTTTTGCGCATGCATTGTAATGCATGTTTTGTTTTTTGGCTTGTTGGCATGATAGGCGTATTGTGTCCAAATTTGGTGTCAGTTCGTCCAGTGGTTTTTGAGTTCTGTTAATCCCACAAACAAACATTACATTTTTATTTATATAGACTAGCCGTCCACTGCCACATGTTGCTGTGGCCCAGTCTGGTGATCTGGAAAATAAAGTAACGAGAAGGTGTTGAATTCTAATATATGTAATTTCTTTATGCTTGTGGGTAAACAGTATTTCTTGTTGTTTTTTGTCAGTGTTGATGTGGAGATTGTCTGGTTTGCCTACTCAGGAACATGCAACATATCATTGTCCTTCTTCAGGGGTCCCTTTCAAATCTATGATACTATATCTGTGCGTGTGTGAATCATATCTATCTATATCTATGGTTGTTTGTCAGGAGGGCTTTGATTACCTTTTCTTGCTCTGGTGAAGGGAGTTGGACTGGATGACCTTGAGTATTTTCTGTTGGTCATGGGAGTTCTGTGTGGGAAATTTGGCCCAATTCTGTCGTTCGTGGGGTTCAGAATGCTCTTTGATTGTAGGTGAACTATAAATCCCAGCAACTTCAACTCCCAAATGTCAAGGTCTATTCCCCCCAACTCCCAAATGCCAAATTCAATTTTTTTGAGTGATGGTCGCTCCTTGGGTTAGTTGACGTCTTGTGGCCAAGTTTGGCAGTAATTCGTCCAGTGGTTTTTGAGTTATGTTAACCCCACAAACGAACAGTGGAACTCTCTGCCCCGGAGTGTGGTGGAGGCTCCTTCTTTGGAAGCTTTTAAACAGAGGCTGGATGGCCATCTGTCAGGGGTGATTTGAATGCAATATTCCTGCCTCTTGGCAGGGGGTTGGACTGGATGGCCCATGAGGTCACTTCCAACTCTTTGTTTCTATGATTCTATGAACATTACATTTTTATTTATATAGACTAGCCGTACCCTGCCATGTGTTGCTGTGGCCCAGTCTGCATATATGGTTTGTTTGTGTGTGTGTATGTGTGTATGTATCTCTATCTATATATGCAAACACACATATATACACATATACACAAATAGATAGATAGATAGGTGTATATGTGTGTGTGTGCATATGTGTATATGTATATTGTATGTGCTTGTGTATATATGTGTATGTATGCATGTGTATATGTAAATATATGTGTATGTGTGCATGTCTATATGTATGTGTATATTTGTGTGTGCTTGTGTACATGTGTGTGTGTATGTATGTATGTGTGTGCAAGTGTATATGTATATATAGTTTATTTTGGGGGGGGTTAAGTCCGTTCTGCTGGGTTTTTTGTGTGTTTTTAGGGGTGATGGACACTCACTGGCCTGATAGGTGTCTTGTGTCCAAGTTTGGTGTCAATTCACCCAGTGGTTTTTGAGTTCTGTTAACCCCACAAATGAACATTACATTTTTATTTATATAGACTAGCCATACCCTGCCATGCGTTGCTGTGGCCCAGTCTGTATATACAGTGTGTGTGTGTGTGAATGTGTGTATATATATCTATCTATCTATCTATCTATATATGCAAACACACATATATACACATATACACAAATAGATAGATAGATGTATGTGTGTGCATATGTATATTGTGTATACGTGTGCGCTTGTGTATATATGTTTATGTATGCATGCATGTGTATATGTAAATATATGTGTATGTGTGCATGTGTATATTTGTGTGTGCTTGTGTACATGTGTGTGTGTATGTATGTGTGCAAGTGTATATGTATATATAGTTTATTGGGGGGTGGGTGGGGTTTAAGTCCGTTCTGCTGATTTTTTAGTGTGTTTTTAGGGGTGATGGACACTCATTGGCCTGATAGATGTATTGTGTCCAAGTTTGGTGTCAATTTGTCCAGTGGTTTTTGAGTTCTGTTAACCCCACAAATGAACATTACATTTTTATTTATATAGACTAGCCGTACCCTGCCATGTGTTGCTGTGGCCCAGTCTGCATATATGGTTTGTTTGTGTGTGTGTATGTGTGTATATATCTCTGTCTATCTATATATGCAAACACACATATATACACATATACACAAATAGATAGATAGGTGTATATGTGCATATGTATATTGTGTATATGTGTGTGCTTGTGTATATATGTGTATGTATGCATGTGTATATGTAAATATATGTGTATGTGTGCATGTATGTGTGCATGTCTATATGTACGTGTATATTTGTGTGTGCTTGTGTACACATGTGTGTGTGTATGTATGTGTGCAGGTGTATATGTATATATAGCTTATTTGGGGGGGGGGGGTTCTGCTGGTTTTTTAGTGTGTTTTTAGGGGTGATGGACACTCATTGGCCTGATAGGTGTATTGTGTCCAAGTTTGGTGTCAATTCGTCCAGTGGTTTTTGAGTTCTGTGAATACCACAAACGAACACTACATTTTTATTTATATAGATTATTATTATTATATTATCATTACCTTACAATCATATCAGTATTATATTATTACATTATCGTTCTTAAATTAATATTATTATAATATATTACAATTATATTATGACTGTATCATATTACAGAAGGGAGACAGGCAGGCAGGCCTCTGCGGGATTCCCCCCTATGTAGATCATAATGGTTCAACCCACCTGGGTCTCCTGAATGGCGGGCCGAACCAACTGCGACCGGGAAATGGGGCGGGGCCAGGCGAGGCGGAGAGGCTGAGACCCAACCACCCCTTGCCTCTGGAATGCCCTGGGCTTCGAATGGAGAGCGGGACTCCCGGCGCGTGTATAAACACCACGGAGGCCTAGAGCGTCCCCATCCGGGTATCTCTTTCCTCCTAAGATTGGGACAAGGCGGAAGGAAGGCACTGGAGTCAGTCCCCGGATGTAGAACCACCGAGTGGCGGGACAGAGCGGAGGCGGAAGTGGAGGCGGCGGGTCACCGAGAGGGGCGGGAGGATAGTCGCGGCGCGAGAGGGAGGCAGGCCTCCTCGGCGGCCGAAGCAGGTAAGGATGGAGAAGCAAGAGGAGAAGAATGAGAAGCAGGAGAAAGGCTCCCACCGAGGCGCGGTCTTGGGTTCTGCCGGAAGTGGCCCCTCCCTCAGGGGAGGGGGAGGAAGGAAGGAGGGAGGGAGGGAGGAAGCCCCTTCAGAGAGAAGACCTTGCCATTCGGTGATAATACTGTTATTCTAGTCTATTCTATTCTTCTTACAGAATTTTTATAGTTATGGTATATTCATCTTATATGTTCTATTTGAAAATTATATCATTGGATTATTATGTTGTTATTTGTATTGTCGAAGGCTTTCATGGCTGGAATCACTAGGTTCTTGTGGGTTTTTTCGGGCTATAGGGCCATGTTCTAGAGGCATTTCTCCTGACGTTTCGCCTGCATCTATGACAAGCATCCTCAGAGGTAGTGAGGTCTGTTGGAATTAGGACAATGTGTTTATATATCTGTGGAATGGCTGGGGTGGGGCAAAGGGCTCATCTCTGCTGGAGCTAGGTGTGAATGTTTCAGCTGACCACCTTCATTAGCATTTGAAGGCCTGGCTGAGCCTGGGAAAATGTTCTGTTGAGAGGTGTTAAGATGTGCCTGGTTGTTTCCTCTCTAAAAAAACCCCCTCTAAAATTACTACAGCAAAACAGCAGAGAGGAAACAACCAGGCACATCTTAACACCTCTCAACAAAACATTTTCCCAGGCTCAGCCAGGCCTTCAAATGCTAATGAAGGTGGTCAGCTGAAACATTCACACCTAGCTCCAGCAGAGAAGAGCTCTTTGCCCCACCCCAGCCATTCCACAGATATATAAACCCATTGTCCTAATTCCAACAGACCTCACTACTTCTGAGGATGCTTGCTATAGATGCAGGCGAAACGTCAGGAGAAATGCCTCTAGAACATGGCCCTATAGCCCGAAAAAACATACAAAAACCATATGTTGTTATTGTTATATTAATATACAATGTATTATAGTGCTATTGCTATGTTATATGTTGTTAGATTTATACGATTTTATTCTTATAATAGTAGTTTAGAAAAAGTAGAGGAATGAGAAACCAAATTAATGTATTGTCGAAGGCTTTAGTGGCCGGAATCACTGGGCTGTTGTAGGTTTTTTTCGGACTATATGGCCATGGTCTAGAGGCATTCTCTCCTGACGTTTCGCCTGCATCTATGGCAAGCATCCTCAGAGGTAGTGAGGTCTGTTGGAACTAGGAAAATGGGTTTATAAATCTGTGGAATGACCAGGGTGGGGCAAAGGACTCTTGTCTGATTTTGTATTGTGTATACCTAAATTGTTGTAAACCGCTCTGAGTTGCCTAAGGGCTGAGAAGAGCGGTATACCAATAAAGTAAATAAATAAAGTAAATAAATTGTCTGCTGGAGCTAGGTGTGAATGTTTCAACTGACCACCTTGATTAGCATATAATGGCCTAACAGTGCCTGGAGCAAACTTTTGTTGAGAGGTGATTAAATGTCCTTGTTTGTTTCCTCTCTGTTGTTGTGCTGAGACCAAGTTGCCAATATCTGCTGGATAATGGAGAAAGGCAGGGAGTTTCAGAAAAACATCTATTTCTGTTTCATTGACTATTCTAAAGCCTTTGACTGTGTGGATCATAATAAATTGTGGCAAGTTCTTGGTGGTCTGGGCATACTAAGTCACCTTGTCTGTCTCCTGAGGAATCTGTACAAGGACCAAGTAGCAACAGTAAGAACTGACCATGGAACAAGAGACTGGTTCAAGATTCGGAAAGGTGTGCGGCAGGGTTGTATACTCTCCCCCAACCTATTCAACTTGTATGCAGAACACATCATGCGACGTGCGGGGCTTGACGAATGCAAGGCTGGGGTAAACATTTCTGGAAGAAACATTAACAACCTTAGATATGCAGATTACACCACTTTGATGGTCGAAAGCGAGGAGGAGCTGAGGAGCCTTCTAATCAAGGTGAAATAAGAAAGCGCAAAAGCTGGGTTGCAGCTAAACATAAAAAAAACCAAGATTATGGCAACAAGAATGATTAGCAACTGGGAAATAGAGGGAGAAAACATGGAGGCAGTGACAGACTTTGTATTTCTAGGAGCGAAGATTACTGCAGACGCAGACTGCAGCCAGGAAATCAGGAGACACTTACTTCTTGGGAGGAGAGCGATGTCCAATCTCAATAAAATAGTGAAGAGTAGAGACATCACATTGGCAACAAAGATCCGCATAGTTAAAGCCATGGTATTCCTCATAGTCACCTACGGATGTGAGAGCTGGACCTTAGGGAAGGCTGAGCAAAGGAAGAGAGATGCTTTTGAACTGTGGTGTTGGAGGAAAGTTCTGAGAGTGCCTTGGAGCGCCAGAAGATCCAACCAGTCCATACCTTCAGGAAATAAAGCCCAACTGCTCATTGGAGGGAAGGATAGTAGAGGCAAAGATGAAGTACTTTGGTCACATCATGAGAAGAAAGGAAAGCTTAGAGAAGACGATGCTGGGGAAAATGGAAGGAAAAAGGAAGAGGGGCCGATCAAGAGCAAGATGGATGGACGGGATCCTTGAAGTGACTGGACTGACCTTGAAGGAGCTGGGGGTGGTGACAGCCGACAGGGAGCTCTGGCGTGGGCTAGTCCATGAGGTCACGAAGAGTTGGAAATGACTGAACGAATGAACAATAATAGTAGTATATTTTCATATTATTATTATATGTTATTCTTATACTCTCCTTACTTTCTTATAATATTATTACAGATATTAATATTTTATTTTATATTCTTTTAGTCTTATGCTATTCTATATTATTATGTTATATTCTTATGTAATATATAGTCTTATATAATTGTTATACTATAGTTATATTTTTCTTATATGCTGTATTCTTATATATTATATTATATAATACTAGCTGTCCCTTGTCATGCATTGCTGTGGTCCAGTCTTGTGATTTGGAAAATAAGGCAATGAAAAACTGTTGGTTTCTAATATATGTAATGTCTTTCTGCTTGTGTGTAAACAGTATTTCTTTTTTTTTTCTTTGTCAGTGTTGGTGTAGGGATTGTCTGGTTTGCCTACTCTGGAACATGCAGCATATAATTGTCCTTCTTTAGGTGTCCCTTTCAAATCTATGATACTATATCTGTCATATACATATATATGTGTGTGTGTGCGCGCACATGAATCATGTCTATCTACCTATATCTATGGCTGGGTGGCTTTTTATCAGGAGGGCTTTGATTATGTTTTCTTGTCCTGGTGAAGGGAGTTGGACTAGTATAACTAATATAGAAGGCCTTAAGGCTGCATTTCTCAACCTGGGGATCAGGCCCCTGGGGGGTCGCTAGGGGGTGTCAGAAGGGTTGCCAAAGACCACCAGAAAGCACAGTATTATCTGTTGGTTATGGGGGTCTCTGTGTGGTGAGTTTGGCCCAATTCTATCATTGGTGAGGTTTAGAATGCTCTTTGATTTTGGGTGAACTACAACTCCCAAATGTTATGGTCTATTTTCCCCAAACTCCCATCTGTGTTCATATTTGGGTATATGGAGTATTCATGCCAAGTTTGGTCTAGATCCTTCATTGTTTGAATCCACAGAGCTCTCTGGATGTAGATGAACTACAACTCCAAAACTCAAGGTCAATGCCCACTAAACCCTTCTAGTGTTTTCTTTTGGTCACGGGAGTTCTGTGTGTCAAGTTTGGTTCAATTCCACCCTTGCTGGAGTTCAGAATGCTCTTTGATTCTTGGTAAACGATAAATCCCAGCAACTAAAACTCCCAAATTACAAAATCAATTCTTTTGAGTGATGGTCACTTGTTGGCCTGATAGATGTATTGTATCCAAATTTGGTGTCAATTCCCCCAGTGGTTTTTGAGTTCTGTTAATCCCACAAACAACCATTACATTTTTATTTTTATTTATATAGATTATAGGTTATACTAATATATTCTTATATACTATATCCTTATGGTATTCCTATATTATATTATAGTATTATTGTATGTTTTATTGTTATATATTACAGTTATATTCTTATATAGTCCACTCTTCTTCTATTATATTATAGTATTATAGCATATAAGTATATATTATTATGTTATATTATTGTTATATATTATAATCTTACAGTCTTATTATATTATATTCTTTTTGTAATATATTATATTATAAATATGTTATATTTGTATTCTTATATATAATATTCTTATAGTCATTTTATATTTATAGTCTTCTTATATTAGTATAATATAATATTATGTTATTGTTATATCATTCTTATATATTGTATTCTTATAGGATTATTATATTATAGTATAATATTATTATTGTATAGGTATATTTCTATTCTTATTGTTATAATTATATTCTTATAGTATTCTTTTATTAATATGTTATATATATAATACTAGCTTGGGTACCCGGCAAAATGCATAAGGTTATAATTTAACCCCCTAAAACTCCCATTAGTAAGATTTGTTATGTTTTTTTTCTTTCCTTCTCTCCTTCCTTCTTTCTCTCCCCCCTCCCCTTTTCTTTCAACTCAGTGTCCAGCTGTTTTTGGTGCCATGGAAGGTTGGGCTTGAGTCTATTCTCTATGACGAAGAGCCATCAGGACTTTTCCTTCCTTTTGGTCAACCAGCATTTTTTGATATTTTTTCTTTATGGCGTCGTAAAACACCTCCCCCACTTTTAGCGGTACCTAACTTCTCTAATCACAGCTAAAGCTGTCTTCGAATTGCTTAGGTAAACAATGAGCTAGGCTGACAGTTAGCAGCTCATGCCAACCTGGGGCTTCGAACTTGCAACCTTTTGGTTGATAGATCTTATAATTGCTGATGATTTACCAGCTGTGCTAAACCTCCTCTCCTAAAGGGCCTGATCTAAGGGATGCTGGGAGCTGTAGTCTGGAAGAGAGTGTGGATATGCTATTGTGTGTTTTGTTTGCCAGGGGGAATCATTTTGTGCATGCGTTGTAGCATCTTTTGGGCGGAGGTGTGTGACTTTTTAAGTCCCTTCTACTGTGTTTTTCAGTGTTTTTATGAGTGATGGTCACTAATTGGCCTGATCAGTGTATTGTGTCCAAATTTGGTGTCAAATCGTCTAGTGGTTTTTGAGTTATGTTAATCCCACAAATGAACATTGCATTTTTATTTATATAGATATTATATTTTTATTTTTATTTTATTTATTTACAGTACTTCTATTTTGGCTGTCTCACCCTGAAGGGGACTCAGTGCAGATCACAGAACACATATACGGCAAACATTCAATGCCGAGTATACAATGTCAAGACAGGCAATAGATAGGGTTAGGGTTAGGCTTATTTCTCATCATTCGGCATCTTTTGGAGGCTGTGCTTGGTTCCAGCCACAGGGGTGTGCTGTTGCTCCTCCTCCTTGCCAAAAAGTTTTCTTTCTTCGTCAACTTTTCTCCGAAACGCTGTGCCTAAAATGTTGGACGAGTGGGCTTATTAATGAAGGACCCTCCCCATGAATGTATAGCAGAGTAACTTATTAGTAGCAGTGTAACCCAGCACCAGTAACCAGAAGTGATAAAAAGAACAAAAACACACAGACCAAAGTTATATCTTCCATAGAAGGCTTTTCTTCGTAGTAAAATAATATAGTTGCACTATTTACAATAACAAGGTTTCTATAACACAAATAAAGTCCTTTATACTTCCTTCTTTCCTTCCATGCTGGGCTTCTTCCTCATGCAGATAAACAGCCTCAATCTCACAGAGCCTCCTCTCACAATGAACTTATCCTGGAGCTTCACATAGTAAGGCCTTTAACCTGGGGCTTCTTTCACCAAAGCTTCTCACGCACACTCCTCAGAACGACACTAGCTTAGGCCCACTCACTCTAACAGGCTTTGGCCTACTCATTCTCAGGAAGACACTAGCTTTGTTCCCCTGGCTCTTACAGGCTTCCACCTACTAACTCTTTCAGTGCTTGACTCACACTTTTGTAATCCAAAATAGTTAATATTTAATATTTCTTACATAAAATACCTCCCCGCTTAATGTGGTTCCTATTCATCTACTCACATTGCTGTTTTTGATCCACCAGGTGGGCAGGGGAGCGGGTCTGAAGGTCAGGAGCTCACCCTGACCCGGCTTCAAACTGTCAATATTATAATAATGTAATATATAATATTATATTATAACAGCGTTCCGTGAAGTCATGCTGGCCACATGACCTTGCAGGTGTCTACTGACAACACTGGCTCTTCGGCTTAGAAATGGAGATGAGCACCAATTCCGAGTCGGACATGACCGGACTTAATGTCTGGGGAAAACCTTTACCTTTACCTTATAATATTATAATAACACAATGATATATAATAATATAAAATATTACTCATTGATTATAGTATAATAATATATAATAATAAATCAGGCACAATTTCTCATACCTTCCAAATATATGTGTGTGTATACAACATATATATAATTTCTCATAATTTGCAAATACATACTTCTACTACTTCTATAATAATAATATATAATATAATAATACTATAAGAACAATACAATATATGATAATTTAAGGGAGATTCAGGGGTCTTTTGAGTGGAAATTAGGAGGTCTTTTGAGAGGAAATTAAGTGGTCTTTGAATGGAGATTATGAGGTCTTTTGAGGGGAAAAGACCTCATAATCTTCCTGGCAGGAGGTTGGACTGGATGGCCCATGAGGTCTCTTCCAACTCTGATTCTACGATTCTATGAAATTGGGGGTCTTTTAAGGGAAGATTATGTGGAAATTAAGGAGTATTTTAAAGGAGATTATGTGGTCTTTTAAGAGGAAATTAAGCGGTCTTTTAAGGGAAATTGTGGGGGTTTTTGAGGGGAAATTGTGGGGTCTTTTCAGAGAAATTGGGGGTCTTTTAAAGGGGGTTATAGGGTTTTAAAAAGAGAAATCAGGGTCTTTTTGAGAGGAAATTAAGCGGTCTTTTAAAGATTTAAGGGTCTTTTAAAGGAGATTTAGGTGTCTTTGGAGGGGAAATTAGGGGTCTCTTCAGGGCAATTGGGGTCTTTTGAGAAGAAATTTGGGGATCTTTTAAAGGAGATTATGGGGTCTTTTGAGAGGAAATTATGGTCTCAAGATAAGGGGTCTTTTAAGAGAAATTTTCAGGGGAAATTAAGGGGTCTTTTAAAGGAGGTTATGGGGTCTTTTGAGATGAAATTGTGGGGTCTTAATTTATGGGGTCTTTTAAGGGAGATTCAGGGGCCTTTTGAGTGGAAATTGGAGGGTATTTTAAAATACATTATGGGGTCTTTGGAGAGGAAATTAGGGAGTTTTTTTAAGGAAAATTGGGTTCTTTGGAAATTGATTTTGGGGAGAAATTTGGGGGCTTGAGGGGAAAAGTGGGGGGATTTGGGGGGCTCTTTGAAGGGGAGGTAATGTATTGGGGAGAGAGTTGGGGGTCTCTCACTCAAGCTTTTCCCTCTGTTTCCTCCACCAGGGAAAAGAAAAAAGAGCAAAGAGGAGGTACCTCCCCTCCTTCCGACCCAGGTGATGAAGAAGATGAAGAAGGAGGAGGCTCGTAATGCTGTTCACTGGCCTTTCTCCTGGCTCCCTTTGAGGAGGTGAAGTGGCCAAGGCTTCTAAAGATGGACTCCGGGGCACCGGGGCCGCCCTGATTCCAGGAGAGGGATTCGGGGCGTTGTCATTGTCGTCTTCTCCTCCCTCTTTGATGTCGGCCGTTTTGGTGCAAGAGCCCTATGTTGCTCCCCGGGTCCCGAGTACGAATCCGGCTGAAGAGGAAGAGGCCTTGGCCGCCCTCTGCTGCAAATGGGGCCCCAAAGAAGAAGCCACAGAGCCCTTGACCCCCGGGAACCCCCTCCAATCCGAAACAGGATTGGCATCACAGAGGACAGCCCAGTTGAGTGAAGGTTGGAGGTCGGAGGTTGCAATCCCCATTTTCGAAACAGCCACCTTGCCATCCCTTGAGCCGCTGAGCCTCATGGAAGACGCTGAGACGATAGGATCAACACCTTGCAATTTGACGGACGCCGGAGAACGTTCATGTTTTCAGAAGGATTGGAGAAACAAGAATCACTACACTGGCGAAAATGGGGTTATTGTGGACACTTCCCTTTATTGGGATTTTGGAAGCACAGGTACAGACCTTCTTGAACTCGTTTGTGGAACAGAGGGGCAAAACTCTGGAATCGAGCTCCTGGATGAATGGGGCTCTGAAATAAAGATGGAAGACGATTGGAGCTGCGAAGGTCTTTACAGCGAATGTGAGGAAAAAGTGGATCATTCCTATAGTCGCCTTGCAAAATTCTATGGAAACGGAAATGGTGGAGCGACAATAGGTAGAGAAGGAAATGGCGTCTCTCATGACCTTGGCCTTCTGCCAACCAAAGATGGATCCAGGGCGGATAGTGTGGCTTTACAAGATGGTGTCCCTCCCCTTGGAAATATCCTTGTTCCACCAACTGGAGATGGATGTGTTGAGAATCTACAAACTGGCTTCTCCTGCAATCTCGTCCTTTCACCAACCAAAGATGGATCCATGGTGGAAAGTGTGGCTGTACAAAATGGTGTCTTCCCCCTCCAAAATATCCTTGTTCCGCCAACTGAAGATGGATCCCTTGAGAATCTACAAAATTGCCTCTCCCTGCTCCAAAATGGCATCCCTCGCGACCTCAACCTTCCGTCAACCAAAGATGGATCCAGGGCAGATAGTGTAACTTTAAAAAATGGCATCTCCCCCCTCCAAAATGGTGTTTGCCCTCTCCAAAATGTCCTTTTTCTGCCAAGTGGAAATGGATCCAGTGCAAATCTACAAAATGGTGGCTCTTGCCAGCTCAACCTTCTACCAACCAAAGATGGAGCCCTGGCGGATAGCATCACATTACAAAGTGGCACCCCTCCCCTCCAAAATGGCGTCATTCCATCAGCTGCAGGTGGATCCAGTGGCAGTGTTCCTCTTCACAATCACACCCGCCTGCTAATAAGAGGGGGATCCATGGAAAGTAACACAGCCTTGCAAAATGACGTCTCCCCCCTCCAGAACATTGTCCTTCCATCAACCGAAGATGGATCCATTGAGGATAGGATAATTTTTCAACATGGTGTTCCTTCTCTTTGCGATCCTGTCCTTTTGCCAACCATAGACCAGGGTATGAATAATCAGATATCTCCCCTTCCGATTGATGGAGAATTGGCTATGTTGGACGAAGGAAGCAAGACCCTTTGCGCAGAAAGGAATTCTTTCAGCTATAATTTAAACATCAATTCCCATTCTCCCCCACTCTACTGTGACCCTGAATCAAATGAAAGTGCACTGTCGCAAGAGAAATGTCCAGAGACAACCAAGATGGCCAACGAGGCTGACATCACTTCTGCTGTGTCTCTTGATGGAGAACACCTTGGGGTCTGTAGGATGCATTTGCCCCTTAATGAAGAAATGCCACCCACGAGTCAAAATGGCAGCAATAATGAGATCAGTAGCCTTGAAACCAGGACAAAGAATATGGTGGAAGCATTGAGGCCTAGTGTACCATACATAGATGATCTCTGCTTGGTCCTTGAGACATGTACCATTTCAGAGGGCCTCAAAAAAATTACGGAAAGGGATGTTGATGAAATTATTCAGATTTCAGTCCCTAAACCTGATGAAACCCAACATTTTATCCCAGAAGAACGACAAATAGATGATAGGACTCAAACTTCGTTCCTCAAACCTGAAGAAACTCAAACGTCGCCCGATGGAGACTCCTCTCTGAAAAAAAGACCTGATCCTTCAGAGCCTTCAATGGAGCAAACTGAGTTGCTGACCTCTGCATTTCCTGCCGACAAGGAAGAAATCGCACAACCTTTTAAGGAGCTGGAAAATACCCCAAAATTTGACGATACTATGTCTGACGATCCCTCTGAAATAACGAGTTTGGCCTTACAAAATGGACGCTCGCTTCCAGATATCTTGATGTGTCCTCCTCTGAAATGCCTCAGGGCTGTATCTTCTTCCAATCGAAAGAAACGGAGGAAAATACTAAAAACCGAGCGCCCTTTTGATGGCTTTTCCAGAAGAATGGAGAGCATTAGAATTAATAATAGAGCCCTCCATCTACATTGGGGGTCGCCAAAATGGCTGAAAATATCTGCGGAAAGCTCCGGAAACAATCAACGATTGTTAAGCAAACCGATTCCTCCTCAGATTGTTCAGTCCGTTCACAGCGATTGCCCTCTTCGAACGATAAAGCACCCATTTAGCTTACCGAAAATGGCCGCAGAAGTGCCACAAACATCTCCATGCAATATGGATCCTCCCAGAAGGATGACTGGACAGCGTATCACCTCCTTGGTGGACATTTTCAAGCCTAGCAAATGCACTGAAGAGATGAGCCTTTTGAGGAAGCTGTCTGTACTCGCCAATACAATTTCACCCCCTCAGAGGTCGAAACCCGCCTTGAATATCCCCAGATTCGGACGCAAAATGATACCAGATCTATTATCATCTGTTGTGAATGCGAACGTTCAGAAGTCCAATTTGCAGTCAACTTTCTCGTTATTTCCTCTTGAATCGGATGGCTTTTGTATCTTGGACCTGAGGTCGAAATTATCCTTTGCTACGCCGTTGTTCCAGTTCAAAATGGTGCCTGTTCCCATACAGAAATCGACGCCAACTTGGAAAGAAACAGCCATGCAGCTGCCCTTTGAGTGGACATTCTCAATTCTCTTTTCCCAAAGTATTACGGGGCCAATCCTGAACTTGTCCCCTGTGAAAAAAGATGGTGGGTGCCCCGTTGGACTCCAGACCATTCTGGCGCTGTTCTCGCCAGGTTATTCTCGCCTCTGGGCCAGAAAATTACGTTTCCCAGTTCGGCGGCTCACCTTCTTCCAGTTCACTGGGGCTTCAAAGGACCCAAACCCGCCACACTCCAATATCTTTGCATCCTTGCTTTCCACTACTTTTGACAATGGACTCCCCGCATGGAGACAGTTCGACCCTCCTTCCTCCGAAGTCCCACCTATCTGTTCACCACAGGAAGCGACCTCTGCGATTTCAACCTTTCCATCACCATGGATGTGCCTCAACCTCCAGAACAGGTAAAATCATCACCATCATCATCATCATCATCCTCCTTTCTATATTGCCCCCTTGTGGCCATGTCTAAGCATTGCATCCACATATAACTACAGAACTAATCCATTCTATCTCTGTGCTGTGGTGTTCATTTTGGGGGGCGTATTTTCAAACCGTGGTGGGTTTTGTGCTCTAAATACCCCAATAAATTTAAGTTGGAGAATAACTGATATATCCACCACCTTTTGATCCTGATCCAGTTATCCCAGATAGGAACCTTTGCGAAACAAACAAACATGTATGTTTGGGGTCAGCCTATTTTTACATCAAAGGCGAATTCAGGGCATGAAAATCTTATGAATGTTTCAGTTTTATATATACAGTATATATGTAATTAGATATATATATATATATATATATATATATGAATGTATAGATGCTTTTCCTTTCTTATTGGGTTGGAAGAAGCCAAACCAAAGGATAGAGGTCAGCTTTCCATGGAGAATGTTCCAATTTCCTTGAGTTTAGTTTGTCCCAGGGAGCCTCTACACTGCGGAATTAATCCGGTTTGACACTACTTTAACTCTGCTTTCTTCTTCAAACCCAGCACTACAGTGTTACCCCCAGTGACCGGAAAGTCGATGGAACTTCCTGTTTCTCCAAAGAGTAATACTAGGTGAATCTCAAATATTTTATTTTCCCAATCCCCAAATCCCCATTGATTTGTCATTGTCTTCTCTAGGCATTTCCCAGGTCCTGTGGTGCAACTCTATGATATCCCTGCACAGGAAGTCCTTTCTTTCCATAGTTATCCCAAGTTTCAACTGCTTAAAGTAGTCCTCTCTGGAGATTTCCTTAGTCCTCCCAGGCAATTCTGTGGTATTCCTGTTCAAGAAGTCCTTCCTTTCCATAGGGTTTTATATTATTTATAGCTTTGTCTGTCTATTTTCCACCAAATATGTCCCTTCTAGGCATTTTCTAGGTCCCCCAATGCAATTCTATGGAGGAAGTCCTTCATTTCTGTAGAGCAGGGGTCCTCAAACTACGGCCCGCGGGCCACTTCTGGCCCACCAAGGGCACTTATCTGGTCCGCGGAGGAGGAGCGCCCCCCCCCCCCACAGTGCCCTCTCAGGCCACCCTCTCAGTGCTCCTCCCTTGGCTGGCTCACACAATCTGTCAGGCCCGATGGGCAGCGTGAGCCAGCCACGGGCAGGTGCCCCACGTGGCTAATCCCCGCGCAAAGCTCCGTGGCTGGCGAGGGACTTCGTGCGGGGACAGGCCGAGCGGTGCTCTTCCTCCCTTGGCTGGCTCACACTGTCCATTGGGCCCGATGGGCAGCATGAGCCAGCCAAGGGCAGCTGCCCCGCGTGACCTATTCCCGTGCAAAGCTCTGTGCCTGGCGAGGGACTTCGCGCGATGACAGGCCACACGGTGCTGTGACCCCCTTGGCTGGCTCAGGTAATCCATCAGGCCCGATGGGCAGCGTGAGCCAACCAAGGGAGGCTGCCCCGGCGCTCCATGCAGTCATGCCGGCCACATGACCTTGGAGGTGTCTAAAGACAACGCTGGCTCTTCGACTTAGAAATGCAGATGAGCACCACACCCCAGAGTCAAACATGACTGGACTTAATGTCGGAGGAAAACCTTTAACTAGGAACGTTGGGTTTATATATCTGTGGAAGATCCAGGGTGGGAGAAAGAACTCTTGTCTGTTGGAGGTAGGTATGAATGTTTCAATTGGCCACCTTGATTACCATTTCATGGCCTGACAGTTTTTAGGGGGATCCTTTGTTGAGAGGTGATTAGCTGGCCCTGTTTGTTTCTTGTCTGGAGTTCCCCTGTGTTTGAGTGTTGTTTTTTATTTACAGTTATAATTTTAGAGTTTTTTTTAAATACTGGTAGCTAGATTTTGTTCATTGGATTATCTGAGTCCACACTGCCATATGATCTAGTTTCGTGTGGATGTTACACAGCTGTGTGGAAAGGGCCCCATTCTCTGGTCCATGGAATTGATGCCTAAAATGAAGTAGAATTAATCTCTTCACTGCACACCTACAACAGATGATACCAGTGACAAATTCACAGGATTTGCCATTCTCTGGTCTTGGAATTTGCCATTCTCTGACCCACACACCTACAGTGGATGGTATTAGTGATACAGTTGCAGGATGATTGTTGCACTTTCCTTGCGCTCCCTTCAGGATATATTGCACTCATTGAGCCTGAACCTCAGCTATTTATTTATTTATTTATTTATTTAGTACGCTTGTATACCGCCGATATCTCAGCCTAAAGCGGCGACTCATCGCGGTTTACAACAACAATAAAACAACAATATTCCAATTAAAATATAAAACACAACATATACATTTCACAGTATTGGGCCACCAATACAGACCAATGCATCTCTTAGTTTAGCCATGATCCTGATTCGTTGTCAGTAATTGCCGGTCCTAGGTCGAGAATTCCTTGCATCGGGTTAATCGAAAGCTTGCTCGAACATCCAAGTTTTCAGTTTTTTACGAAATACCATCAGTGAAGAGGCTGTTCTTATCTCTATAGGGAGGGCATTCCAAAGCCGAGGGGCCACCACAGAAAAGGCCCTATCTCTCGTTCCCGCCAACCGCACCTGTGAAGCAGGCGGGATTGAGAGAAGGGCCTCTCCTGAAGATCTTAGGGTCCTGGTGGGCTGATAGGTCGAGATACGTTCGGATAGATATGTTGGGCCAGAACCGTTTAGGGCTTTAAAGGCCAAAGCCAGCTATGTTCGTTTCTCAGCCATATTGTTTTGATGTAATTTATGATTGTGATTGTTTTTATATTTTATCTGATGTTTTTAATTGTTTGTGTTTTATTTGTAATTTTTGGGCTTATCCCTTGTAAGCCGCCCCGAGTCCCCTTGGGGAGATGGTTGGCGGGATATAAAAATTAAGTTGTTATTATTATTATTATTATTATTATTATTATTATTATTATTATCCATTCTCTGCTCCTGGAATTACTGCCTAAAGCAGACTAGAAATAGGGAGATTTCCCATTCTCGGATCCCCTCACCACACACCTACAGCAGATTACATTAGTCATACAGTTGCAGGATTTCCCATTCTCTGCTCCTGGAATTACCGCTTAAAGCAGACTGTAAATAAGAAGATTTCCCATTCTCTGACCCCCTCACTACACACCTACAGCAGATGATATTAGTGATAGGATTGCAGGATTTCCCATTCCCTGCTCCTGGAATTACTGCCTAAAGAGGGCTAGAAAGAACCCCTTCTAAGGGTCCTTCCACACAGCAAAATAAGATATGTGCAGTGTGCATAGGAATTTTTTTAATTGATTTTTTTTTTAAAAAAACTATAGTCCGGCCCTCCAACAGTCTGAGGGACAGTGAACTGCCCCCGTTTAAAAAGTTTGAGGACCCCTGCTATAGAATTTTGTTATGAGACTTTTCCTGTTGCGGTCTTTCCCCTTCCCAGGTGGGAGCCTTCCTTTTCTGCCTCAATGCCGACCTGCCTGTCGACCCCAGAACCATCTTGGTCCTGCCTTCCGGCCCCGACGTTTTCTGTCTGTAATTCATTGGAGGAACTGGAGGTCCCTGTCCCTACTCCCCCTCAGACCGTGAGTTCAGGACTCTCTATAGGAATCTCCTAGGTTCTCCAGTGCAACTCTGTGGCGTTCCTTGCGCAGGAAGTTCTTCCCACCCATAGAATTAGATCCTATCCTGGGTTTCGTTTATCCACATCTGACAAAATATTTCCCCTCTGGACATTTTCTAGGTCCTCTAGTGCCAGTCTATGGTATTGTTGCACAGGAAATCCTGTATTCCAAAGGAAATGAGCTATTCATGGCCTTCATTCTCTGAAATATGTCCTCTCTGGGTTTCTCCAATGTAGCTCTATGGTATTATTAGACCACAAGTCCTTCCTTTCAAAAATATTTGTATATATATGTAATATTATATATTCATATAGTGTCTTCTTCTAGAAGCTATTACTATTACTACTGCTATTACTACTACTATATTGGCATTATAAGAAAGGTTAAAGGGGACACAAACATTATTATTATTATTATTATTATTTCAGTATTAGCTATAATGTTAAATATCCATGTCTGAAAAATTGTGTCCTCTCTATGCATTTTCTAGGTCCACCAGCACACTGTGATGCTCTTGGACCATGAATCCTTCCTTTCAATATCATAATTTCAGTATTTTACCCATATTTTCATTTAACCAAAATATGTCCGTCCTAGGCATTTCTTAGTTTCTTCAGTAGGAAGAAGGAAGTGATAATAGTGAGTAATCGTGAAGTAGATACCGAGAACCGTTCTGTATTCCTGTATATGCTTCTCCTTTGCCCGCAGACCGAACCAGAGAAGAAGAAGCCAAAGAAGGTCTCACAGATCCGGATCCGGAAAGCGATCCCGAAGCCAGATCCCAACCTGACCCCGATGGGCCTCCCAAGACCCAAAAGGTGGGATACATAGGCTACATCTATGGGAGATGTAGTCCTTCCGGCCCTGATAATGGGTTGAACAATAGACAAATTGGGTGCCATCTTGAAATACCATTTTCTTGAACCTTTCCCAGGTTACAGAAGACCGAGTTCAGCTTGGAGGAGATCTACACCAACAAGAACTACAAATCCCCTCCAGCCACAAGGTTTGAACCCTGCAGCAGGAAGTGGTGTCATGCCACTTCCTGTTTGGATCATATGAGAGGGATGTGTAGCTAGGCATCTTTTTAATCTAGGGAAAATTATGGAAATGAGTCTTGTAAAGAGTGAGAGATTGAAAATGATGGGATTCATGATTTGGTTTCTACTTCGGGCCTCCATAGAAGCTCTTCCGATAGAGTGGTGAACATCGACCATGTTTCCTCCCTTTCAGGAGCCCCTTCTCTCCTTGTGAGTGCCATCTTGTAATTCCCCCTTCCTCCTGTCTCTACTTCCAGGTCCCTGGAGACCATCTTTGAGGAGCCAAAGGAGCGTCGCGGGGGGGCCTGGGTGTGGGTGAGCCACCAGAAGCGGAGGCGTGTGCTGGAATTCCCGGACTTCACACTCCCCAGGAAGCGCCGGCTACGAGGGAGGCTCCACCCTGCCAGCCAGGGTTTCACTCGGGCCCAGAAGGCTGCTCTGGGCGGGCGGGAGCTGGACGCCCTCCTCCTCCAGAGGCTGACCGACCTCGAGGCCTTCTGCGCCCAGCAAGATGACACAGAAAGCTGAGGCTGGATCACAGCCCTACAATGTTCCTCTGCATTGCGCCCTTGTCTCCTTCCCAAATCTGATCAGCGAGTCCTATCCAGACGAGGCATCTTCCTCTTGGATGAGGGTTGCCGATTGGCCTTTCAAGGTGGACTCTGATCCAAAGGAGAGCCGGCGATTGGTTTTTCAGTTTAGCCGCCATCTTCATCCTCATTATGAATTCCTTCCTTCCATGGAAGTCTTCCATATTGGCCACTCATCATCTGCAGTGGTTAATTACTTACTTCTACTGTCAATGGAAGAACTCCTATTTCTGAATGTCCTCCATATTGGCCACTCGTCCTTCTGATAGTGTGGGGAGCATTTCACCAGGGGATCAAGGAAATGCCTAGAGAGGACTAATTTAGGCAGTTGAAACTTGGGGTGACTATAGAAAGGAAGGACCTCCTGTGCAGGAAGTGACCAGATCGTTTTGACGGTGGAATCCAAGCAAGGTCATTTACTCTTATATGAGAGTTGGTGATCGGTCTTTCAAGATGGCTGCTGTTTTCATCCTCATTAGGAGTTAAGAGAGTATTAAGTGAATTATTTTCTTCTATGGAAGTCCTCCACATTGGCCCTCGCCTACCCAAAATCGATTGTCATCTTTCAAGATGGCCACTGTCTTCATCTTCATTATGAATTTCTTCCTTCCACATAAGTCTTCCATATTGGGTACTCGTCCTTCCTGAAATCGATTGTCATCTGTGGTGATGTTCATTACTTCCTTCTACTATCAATGGAGGATCCCCCGTTTCTAAGTGTCTTCCATGTTAGCCATTCACCATTCCCGAAATGTTGACGAGTCCTATCCAAACGAAGTCGTTTCCTCTTAGACAAGAGTCGGCAATTGGCCTTTTAAGATGTCCACTGTCTTCATCTTAATGGGATGATATTGTTGAGTTTCCAAGATGATGTCCATGGTGTAGCGAATTCCTTCTTTCAGTGGCGGGTCACCCGTTTCCTTATGTCTTCCATATTGAAAATGCAAATCGTCAATTGTTCTTTCAAGATGGCTGCCTCCTTCACCTTCATTGGATGAAATCATTGAGAGCTGTAAAGGCATCATCCGTGGTGAAGTGAAGTACCTTCTTCATCCATTGTCTTTCCAAGATGGCGTCTGGCCTAAAAGGGCGTCGTGGGTTGTCCTTTCAGGATAGCCACAATCTTCATTCTGCTTGACATTATGAAGTGAATTACTTCCTTCAATGGAAGTCCTCCACTCATCCTTCCCGAAATCAATCGACTCCTAGTAATGAAACCTGTCCAAAGAAAGTCGTGATTCTTCCTTGTCCTTTCCAGATGGCCGCTGTCTTCATACTCCACCAAGAGTTATGGCTGTGGATATTTTTTTAAGATGGCCGCCGCCCACTGCAATGTTCATCCTTTCCGCTTCCTGTTTGCAGAGGTTTTTCTCATTTCCTTATGAATGGGTCGCATCTGGAAAAATCCCATTGATTTAAAGAAGAAAATCTGAATATTTTGCTCCAACGAGTCCCGCAATTTAGTATATTAATGTTGTATTTCATGAACTTTATTTTTCTTCTAATGTTTTGGGGTCTCGTTTCTTTGACAAACGAGCCTGGAATTAGCACTTTTTTCAAATCAATAAATACCTCCATTAACAAGCTCTTATCAACCCAACAAATTAATGAGCTATAATTAATAGTAATTACAGAAAGAAACCTTCGGCCTTAAAAAACTGAAATTATACACAATTGTGCCTGAAAATGATATATATACCAGAAATAGATTTTTCCCCTATTAGTTTGTTCAATTTCCATTATATATATGGACACACACACACACGCTTTTTTAGAAGATTTGTCTAGTTTAAGATCCTTTCAGTCATCTCGTTTTTTATTATTTTCGGAACCATTATTTTTTTTCTTTCCTTTTTTGGGGGGGATTATTGTTATTTTTTCCCCATAATGTTCTATTTCTCATTTTCCCTGCGATACAAGCCAACCCCATTGATGATTAATTCATCCATATTATAGATAGAGAGAGAGACAGAGCCTTTGCATACCCTATTTTTTTTGTCATGAAGTTTTCCACAATACGATGTGCAATCTGATCCCATTTATGATGGATTGATCTCGCTCTCTCTCTCTCTCTCTCTATATATATATATATAGCCTTTTCACACCCCACTTTTTTCTAATTAAGCTCCCCCCCCCCCCCAATGTTCCAAAACATTCTAGAACGTTCTGTTTCCCATTCTTTGCATCCTGCTTTAATGTGAATGTTTTTCTTATTTTTGGTCTTACAATATTTTTTGCATTTTTTCTTTTTCAGAATATTACGAAATGTTCCATTTCTCGTTTTTTCTGATAATTTTATTTTATTACAGCTTTCTTTTTTGAGATTATGAACTGTTGTTCATCAGTAATGAGATTTTGTTAAATTTCTGGGTGAAGATCTAGAGAAAATAAATAAACAAAATAAAAGACTTGGTTTTTTAAGAAATACAATTGAATATAAATTTGCACAATTTATTTCCCTCATGCCATGGATTTTATTTTTAATTAATTCTAGTAAATAAATATTGGAATATTGAAGACTTCCTCATTTCCTCTCCTTCTTGTTTTCCTTGTATTTAAATTATGGAAAATATATTTAAAGATATTAAAAATGATTGACATTTAAAGTATGTGTGTGGTTTCTTTTGGCAAAACAATCTGATATAATTTTTGTTTATTGCATGAAAATAAATGGTAATATTGAGGTTTGAGGTGGAATACATTTTTATTTTATATTTTTATTGCTTTTTATATTTTATTTTAAAAATATTTTTATATTTTATATTTTTTATATTTTCCATTTTATTTCTTTATATTATCTGTGTGTGTGTATATATACACACACACACACACACACACACACAATAGTTCACCTACATTCTTCCCAAAACTCTTGTTCAGTTGCTGATCAATTCCTGTTTGCTGTGTGCCATAGGAAAGGGTTAAGGGAGAGGCAGTGGGCGGGGTCATGCAAATTTCACAGCTATGGAAAGAGTAAGGAACCCTGTGATGCCCATCTGGAGGTAAAACCAAAAATCTAAGAAGATATTGTGCCCGAATGAAAGCATTCCTTGAGTGGTGGGCAGTATGGTGTTTGAGGAGGACATTGGCAGGAGTTGGGAGACATGTTCATGGCCCCGGCTATAACCTGCAATGTCCTTGGAGGGAGGGCTTTTGGTGGCTCTTCGGCACTGTGTGCCATAGGCCTGTTTGTGGAGGCGGGAGGCTGTCTGTGTAAGTGGACACCTCCGCTACATACATATACATTTTCACTTTTATTAGGTGTATTTTATTTTATTATTACATATTTTTATATTTTATTTCTGTTTATAGTTTAATTCTTCCTATATTTTATTATTTATTTTTATATTTTACTAGCTTGGGTCCCTGGCGTTGCCCGGGTTATTTGAAAAAGTCATTTTTTAATTGTACAAAATGTATAAAGTTGTGGGTGAACCCCCTGAATCTCCATCAGTGGTTAAAGTTTGTCATGTTGGGCAAGTTTGCTCTCTAGGTGCATCATCGGAGGAGTTCAGTGTGCTCTCTGGCTGTAGGGTAAACTCTAACTCCCACTATGGTGAGTCAGTCCCCTCAAACCGCTCCAGTAGGATTGAGTTAGTCATGGGGGTTCTGTGTGGTCCAGTTCCATCATCGGTGGTCACTTTCTCTGGTTGTGGGTGAACTGCAACTTCCGGAAATTAAGGTCAGTTCCCCCCAAACCTCTCCAGTAATAAAATTTTGGCCTATTAGGTATGTGTGCCAAGTTTGGTCCAGATCCATTGGTGTTTGGGTTCACAGTGCTCTCTGGAGGTAGGTGAACTACAACTTCCCCAAATCGGGATGAATTTTCCCCAAAGACCTCCAGTATTTTTTGCTGGTCATCGGGGCTCTGTCAAGTTTGGTCCAATTCTATCTTTTGTGGAGTTCAGAGTGCTCACTGATTGCAAGTGAATTATAAATCCCAGTAACTACAATTCCAAAATGACTAAGCCAATTCCCCTCAAAACCCACCTATATTCAAATTTGTGCATATTGGGTATGCATGCCAAGTTTGGTCCAGATCCATCATTGTTTGGGTTCATAGTGCGCTCTGGGTGTAGGTGAACTATAACTCCTATGAATCCCTCCCAATACCTCCAGTATGTCTTGTTGCTCATGGAGGTTCTTGTGCCCAGTTAGTTACAGGTCCATCGTCGATGGAGTTCAGAGTGCTCTTAGATTGCAGATGAACTATACATCCCAGTACCTACAACTCCTGTAAATCATGGTGAATCCTCCCCAAACCTCTCTAGTGTGTTCAATTCCTCTGATCCCACTAATCAATTCCTCTGTTTGCTGTGTGCAAAAGAAAAGAATAGGAAAGGGTTAAGGGAGAGGTAGTGGGGTGGGGTCATGCAGATTCCACACCAATGGAGAATAAGGAACACTGGGATGTCTGTGGTGGAGGAAACACATGAAATATAGTGTGAAATGATCCCTGTATGAAAGCCTTCCCTTGGGTGGTAGGCAGTGTGGTGCTTGTGGCAGGGCTCTTGGACATGTTTACGGAGGTTGTCGTAACCTGCAATGCAATTAGAGGGAGGGCCATTGGTGTCTCCTGAGTAGTGGGAGCTATACATATGTGTGGAACTGAGAGCCTATCTGTGAAAGTGGACACCCCAGCCACAAACACACATACATACTGTATTTTCACTTCTATTATCTATATAGATTTCTTTTTATATTTTACTTTTTGTACATTTCATTTTTCTATTTTATTTTTTTCTATTTCATTTTTCTATTTTATTTTTATATTGTATTTCTTTTTATATTTCGTTTTATATATTTCTTTATTCATTTCTTTTTATATTTTACTTTTTAAATTTCATTTCTTTTTATAGTTTATTTTTTACGTTATTACTTTTTATATTTTACTTTTTACATTTCATTTCTTATATTGTATTGCTTATTTTATTTTAATTCTTTTTATATTTTTATTTATTTATTTACAGTATTTCTATTCCACCCTTCTCACCCCGAAGGGGACTCAGGACAGATCACATAACACATATACAGCAAACATTCAGTGCCATTACACACTGACAGGACAGACACAGTGCACACATACAGTCAGAAAAAAAAGTATTTAGTCAGATATCAATTGTACCAGTTCTCCCACTTCAAAAGATGAGAGAGGCCTGTAATTGACATCATAGGTAGACCTCAACTATGAGAGACAACATGAGAAAACACATCCAGAAAATCACATTGTCTGGTTTTTAACAAATTTATTTGCAAACTATGGTGGAAAATAAGTATTTGGTCCATAACGAAAGTTCATCTCAATACTTTGTTATATATCCTTTATTGGAAGTGACAGAGGTCAAATGTTTTCTGTAAGTCCTCACAAGATTGGCACACACACTATTGCTGGTCTGTTGGCCCATTCCTCCATGCAGATCTTCTCAAGAGCTGTGACGTTTTGGGTCTGTTGTTGGGCAACACAGACATTCAACTCCCTCCAAAGGTTTTCTATAGGGTTGAGATCTGGAGACTGGCTAGGCCACTCCAAGACCTTGAAATGCTTCTTAAGAAGCCACTCCTTCGTTGTCCTGGAGGTGTGCTTGGGATCATTGTCATGCTGAAAGACCCAGCCACGTGTCATCTTCAGTGCCCTTGATGATGGAATAATAATAATAATCATCATCATCATCATAAACTTTATTTTTACCCCGCCACCATCTCCCCAATGGGGACTCGGAGCGGCTTACATGGAGCCAGGCCCAAATAACAATTACAATAAAGAAAACCAAAACACAACTGAAAACACAAACAATAAAAAACATCATCTATATCTATATAAATGCTCTGTGCATAATGAGTACCTTAAAAACAAAAGAACCTCTGAACGAAATCACACCAAGTTTGGCAACAAAACGTCTCACAACACAAGGAGTGACCATCACTCAAAAAATTATGATTTTGTCATTTGGGAGTTGTAGTTGCTGGGATTTATGGTTCACCTACAATCAAAGAGCCTTCTGAACTCCATCAACGATGGAATTGAACTAAACTTGGCACACAGAACTCCCTTGACCAACAGAAAATACTGGAAGGGTTTGGTGGGCATTGACCTTGAGTTTGGGAGTTGTAGTTCACCTACATCCAGAGAGCACTGTGGACTCAAACAATGATGAATCTGGACCAAACCTGGCACAAGCGCTCAATACGCCCAAATATGAACACAGATGGAGTTTGGGAGAAATAGACCTTGACATTTTGGATCTGTAGTCACTGGGATTCAGAGTTCACCTACAAAGAGCATTCTGAACCCCACGAACAACAGAATCGGGGCAAACTTCCCACACAGAACCCCCATGACCAACAGAAAATACCTAATGCCATCCAGTCCAACCCCCTTCACCAGGGCAAGAAAACGTAATCAAAGCCTTCCTCACAAAGAGCCATCCAGATACAGATAGATCGATATGATTCACACTCACAGATATAGTATCATAGATTTGAAAGGGACCCCTGAAGAAGGACATTTATATGTTGCATGTTCCAGGGTGGGCAAACCAGATACTCTCCACATCAACATTGACAAAGAAACAGCAAGAAATACTGTTTACCCACAAGCATAAAGAAATGACATATATTAGAAACCAACACTTTCTCATTACTTTATTTTCCAGACCAATAGACTGGGCCACAGCAACGCGTGGCAGGGGACAGCTAGTAATTACATAAAACATATGAATACATAACAGTATAAGAATTACAATAGACACAGGCACAGAAACAATGGGCAGGTTGCATGTAATGATTAAAAAACAAACTAATTAAAACAAGATAAAAGAGAGAAGCAGATAATATGCAGAGTAGTACTCATGGCAGGGGTTGTGGAGTCAAGCTTTCCCACAAGGGGGGGGGGGGGGGGACGGGACACATCTACTCCAATAACAGATGGAAGGAGGTTTGCACTCAAAATCCCACGATACATGACCACATTCATTCTTTCATGTATACGAATCAGTCGCCCTGGTCTCTCCAAAGCATGATGTTGCCACCCCCATGCTTCACAGTAGATATGGTGTTCTTTGGGTGCAACTCTGCATTCTTTCTCCTCCAAACACAAAGAGTTGTGTTTCTGGCAAACAGTTCTCCTTTTGTTTCATCTGACCATATGACATTCTCCCAATACTCTTCTGGATCATCCAAATGCTCTCTAGCAAGCTTCAGTCGGTCCCGGACATGTACTGGCTTAAGCAGGGGGGCAAGTCTGGCACTGCAGGATCTGAGTCCCTAGCAGTGGTGTAGTCTGTTACTGATGGTAGCCTTTGCGACGTTGGTCCCAGCTCTCTGCAGGTCATTCTCTAGGTTCCCCCATGTGGTTCTGGGATTTTGTTCACCGTTCTTGTGATCATTTTGACCCACATTTGGTTCAATTCCATCTGACCTGAGTCCTTTGGGAGAGATAGAGCAGAATATAAATAAAGTTTTATATCATCATCATCATCATCATTGGTGGAGTTCAGAATGCTCTTTGATTGTAGATGAACTATAAATCCCAGCAACTACAACTCCCAAATGACAAACTCAATTTTTGAGAGATGGTCACTCCTTGGGTTACTAGTTGTCTTGTGGCCAAATTTGGTGGCAATTCGTCCAGTAGTTTTTGAGTTATGTTAATCCCACAAACAAACATTACATTTTTATTTATATAGAAGATTCCTTTTTTGTATTTCTTTATTTGTTTTTGTATTTCATTTATGTTCATATTTTATTGGTGACAAAATATTGATGTTTGAGATCAGAATACAATAAAATTATGAGCAAAACAATAAAAGAAAATACAAATATCAAGAAAGCACTTCAAAGGTAAATTCATTTTGTTAATTAATTTTAATTAACGAACGACGTTTCATCCAGAAATTAAGGCCGTAAAGAAAAATAATTACATATATATATACCTCAATATTTACTTAAATGGTTGACACATGACCCTCATTTGGCAAACTAATTACTATACATCGTTGGGATGATTTAATTAACATGCGGTTGAAAATCCCAGGGATGACGAGCACATAAACACTAATTAATTATAATTCTTCCGCCCTTCATCCAGAGCCAGACTGTACACAGATAATGCTCAGGAATGTATCTATAATAATTATATATAATGTATATTAAATTATTATATATACAATGTACACACACACATACAATCTCTATATAAATAAAAATGTAATGTTCGTATGTGGGACTCAAAAAACAGAACTCAAAAACCACTGGACAAATTGACACCAAATTTGGACACAACCCAATGTATGTCCTTCACTCAAAAAATTGATTTAGTCATTTGGGAGTTGTAGTTGCTGGGATTTATAGTTCACTTACAATCAAAGAGCATTCTGAACCCCACCAACGGTGGAATTGAACCAAACTTGGCACACAGGACTCCCATGACCAACAGAAAATACTGGAAGGGTTTGGTGGGCAGTGTCCTTTGGTTTTGGAGTTGTAGTTCACCTACATTCAGAGATCACTGTGGACTCAAACAATGATGGATCTGGACCAAACTCTACACGAATATTCAATATGCCCAAATGTGAACATTGGTGGAGTTTGGGGAAAATAGAATCCTGACATTTGGGAGTTGTAGTTGCTGGTATTTATAGTTCACCTACAATCACAGAGCATTCTGAACCCCACCAACGATAGAACTGGGCCAAACTTCCCACACAGAACCCCCATGTGGGCCACAGCAACGCGTGGCAGGGGATGGCTAGTAATATATAAATAAATAAATAAATAAATAAAATTTATATTATATTTTATACTAGCTTTGGGACCCAGCGATGCCCAGGTTATTAGAAAAAGCATTGTTTGTTTTTGGATGTTTGGTAATATCAGTTTGGTAATATGCAACACCTTTAATTTGAAAATAGTCTCTCCTTTTGTTTTTTTTTATGAATCCTTCTATTAGAAAATGCATAAAGATGTGGGTGAACTACAATCTCCAAAAATTGTGGGTAAATCACACCCACACCTCGTCAATTGTTAAAGGTGGGCATGTTGGGTCTGTGCCAAGATTAGTTGTCAGTTGAGTTCATGAACCACCAGTGGTCCGGAAGAACTAAACTACAGTCTGCGGCCTCAACAATAGGGACTGGTCTCGCGAAACTCTTTATAGTGCCAAGGCAACGGGAGTGGAGAGGCTGACTACCCACGAAAGGAGTGTCTATTTTTAGGCCTGTTCCTGGGAGTATTTGGGGTGCTGATTCAGAAATTTGCATTGGATAGCCCACATCAGCTCTAGATTATTAATTATGGCATATGTTCTGTATCAGACCCCTCCCCCCCCCCAGCACCAACTGCTGCTTTTGGGAGGGGGGCAGAGGACAGTTCCATCTTGTCTCCTGTGCTATGCTAGTCTATATAAATAAAAATGTAATGTTTGTTTGTGGGATTCACAGAACTCAAAAACCACTGGGGGAATTGACACCAAATTTGGACAGCATATACCTAACAACCCAATGTATGTCCTTCACTCAAAAATTCACGCAATTTTTTTTATTTTGTCATTTGGGAGTTGTAGTTGCTGGGTTTTATAGTTCACTTAAAAGCAAAGAGCATTCTGAACTCCACCAATGATGGAATTGAACCAAACGTGGCATACAGGACTCCCATAAACAACAGAAAGCACTAGAAGGGTTTGGTGGGCATTGACCTTGACTTTGGGAGTTGTAGTTCACCTACATCCAAAGAGCATTGTGGACTGAAACAATGGAGGATCTAGACCAAACTTGGCATGAATATTCCATATGCCCAAATACGAACACAGAAGGAGTTTGGGGAAAATAGACCTTGACATTGGGGAATTGCAGTTACTGGGATTTATAGATCACTTACAGTCAAAGAGCATTCTGAACGCCACCAATGACAGAATTGGGGCAAACTTTCTACACAGAACCCCCATACTTAAGGCCATCTAGTCCCACTCCCTTCACCAGGGCAAGAAAACGTAATCAAAGCCCTCCTGACAAAGAGCCATCCAGCCATAGATATTTTTGTTGTTCACTCGATCAGTCATTTCCGACTCTTCATGACCTCATGGAACAGTCCAGGCCAGAGCTCCCTGACAGCCGTTACCACCCCCAGCTCCTTCAAGGTCAATCCAGTGACTTCAAGGATACCATCCATCCATCTTGCCCTTGGTCGGCCCCTCTTCCTTTTTCCTTCCATTTTCCCCAGCATCATTGTCTTCTCTAAGCTTTCCTGTCTTCTCATGATGTGAGCAAAGTGCTTCATCTTTGCCTCTACTATCCTTCCCTCCAGTGAGCACCCGGGCTTTATTTCTTGAAGTATGGACTGGTTGGATCTTCTCGCAGTCCAAGGCACTCTCAGAACTTTCCTCCAGCACCACAGTTCAAAAGCATCTATCTTCCTTCACACAGCCTTCCCTATGGTCCAGCTCTCACATTCGTAGGTGACTACGGGGAATACCATTGCTTTTACTATGCGGATCTTTGTTGCTAGGGTGATGTCTCTACTCTTCACTATTTTATTGAGATTGGTCAATGCTCTCCTCCCAAGATGCATCTCCTGATTTCCTGGCTGCAGTCTGCAGTAATCTTTGCACCTAGAAATACAAAGTCTGTCACGGACTTCACGTTTTCTCCATCTCCCACGTTTTTTCCCAGTTGTCAATCATTCTTGTTGCCATAATCTTGGTTTTTTTTATGTTTAACTGCAACCCAGCTTTTGTGCTTTCTTCTTTCACCTTGATTAGAAGGTTCCTCATATCCCATAGATATAGATAGATAGATAGATAGATAGATATGATTCACACACACACATAGTATCATATATTTGAAAGAAGGACAACTACATGTTGCATGTTCCAGAGTAGGCAAACCAGACAATCTCCACATCAACACTGACAAAGAAACAACAAGAAATACTGTTTACCCACAAGCATCAACACATTACATATATTAGAAACCAACACTTTCTCATTATTTTATTTTCCAAATCACCAGACTGGGCCACAGCAATGCGTGGCAGGGGACAGCTAGTAATATAATATAATGTAATGTAATATAATATATTGTATATACATATAATATTTATAATATTATAATTTAATACAATATAATACTAATAATAGTATGATATTATCATTATATATTTTATATTACATGTATTATTACTAACAATATTACAATATAATGGTATAGTACAATATAGTAATATATAATACTGATATTGTACTATGCTAATAATATAATATATTGTATGTATATAAGCCGCTTGTAAGCAGCTCTGAGTCCCCTTCGGGGTGAGAAGGGCGGCATATAAATAAATAAATAAATAAACTTGAGCTGATGTGGTCTATCCAATGCAATTTTCTGAATCAGCACCCCAAATAACCAAACCGAATCTAAAGTTGACCAAAAACCGATTCATAACCCATTTGGTACTAATGTTGGAGAGTGGTCCCTGGTCAAAAAAAGGTTGGAAATCACTGATTCATATCTTATGATATGATATCATATCTTATGATATGATATGATTTTCTTCCTGGGCCAATTGATTCACCTTCTATATATTCTTGGAATAACAGGTTTGTTATTCCAAGGAGGAAACAGAGGATTATTTGAATGCAATTTGCATAATTGCTTTTTAATTATAAGGAGGAGAGAAACCAAGGCAGGAAAAACATGCTCCTCCCGTTTTGAGGCTTACTTTGGGTGAATTAGAGAGAGAGAGAGAGAGAGAGAGATACACATACATACATATATACATACACATATGGAAAATATAATAAGAAAAAATATAAAGGGAAAATATATGAATAGAAAATATAAAGGGAAAATATAGTAAGAAAAATACAATAAGAATTTTAAAATGGAAAATATAATAAGAAAGAATAGGAAGGGAAAATCAGTTTAAAAATAATCAACATTTTAAAAATATAGAGAGGAAAATCAGTTTAAAAAATAATCAGAAAAATAATAACAATCCTGGCCTATGTAACCATAATAATAATAATCTAAATAATAATAATAATAATAATAATAATAATAATGGTCTAAATAATAATAATAATAATGGTCTAAATAATGGTCTAAATTATCCTTGACTATATAAGAATAATAATCTAACATATAATTATAATAATATACATAATAATAACTCTGGTCTAAATAATAAACCTGGTCTAAATAATAATAATAATAATAATAATAATAATAATAATGGTCTATGTAATCATGATGATGATGATGATGATCAATGTGTTTTAGGGAAACTTCCTTCCTTCCTTATAATAATAATCCTTGTCTGCATCATCATCTTCTTCATCATCTATATAATAATAATAATGGTTAAATAATAATAATCCTTGTGTATATAATAATGTTAATACTGGCCTTAATAATAATAATAATAATAATAATCCTGGTCTATATAATAATAACCTAAATAATAATAATGATCTAAATAATAATATTTCTGGTCTGTGTAATAATAATAATAATAATAATAATCCTGATCTAAATAGTAATAATAACAATAATAATTTTCTTACTTATAATAATAATAAAGCATTGCATGGGCAGTTCCTTGACAAAATTGAAGGAAAAGTTGACAGGGAGAAGACTTGGATATGGCTCATGAATGGAACATTGAAGCAGACAGTAGGCCTGATTCTTGCAGCCCAGGACCAAGCCACCCAAACAAATGCCATGAAGGCCAGGATTGAAAAATCAGCTGATGACCCAACATGCAGACTGTGCAAGAAAGCTGATGAAACCATTGATCATATCCTCAGCTGTTGCAAAAAAAATCACATAGACGGATGACAAACAAAGACACAACTCTGTGGCCCAAATGATTCATTGGAACTTATGTCACAAGTACCACCTGCCAGCAATAAAGAATTGGTGGAATCATAAACCCGCAAAGGCAGTGGAAAATGAACACGCAAAAATACTGTGGGACTTTCGAATCCAGACTGACAAAGTTTTGGAACACAATACACCAGACATCACAATTATTGAAAATAAAAAAGTTTGGATTATTGATGACACCATACCAGGTGACAGTCGCATTGAGGAAAAACAACAGGAAAAACTCAGCCATTATCAAGACCTCAAAATTGAACTGCAAAAGCTCTGGCATAAACCAGTACAGGTGGTCCCAGTGGTCATCGGCACACTGGGTGCTGTGCCAAAAGATCTCAGCCGGCATTTGGAAACAATAAACATTGACAAAATCACAATCTGTCAACTGCAAAAGGCCACCTGATTTGGATCTGGGCGCATCATTCGAAAATACAGCACACAGTCCTAGACGCTTGGGAAGTGTTCGACTTGTGATTTTGTGAGACGAAATCCAGCATATAGATCTTGTTTGCTGTGACATACTGTGCTTTTGTGTCAGTATAGTAATAATGATGATGATAATCAGTGTGTTCTTGGGAAATCCTTCCTTCCGTCTAATAATAATAACCCATGTCTTCATCATCATCATCATCATCTAAGTAATAATAGTAATAATAATTCTGGTCTAAATAACGAGAATGATAATAATCTGTGTGTTTTGGGGAAACCCTTTCCTTCCTAATAATAACAACAACAACAACAATCCTGGTTTAGAAAATAATAATAGTCTAAGTAATAATAATAATATTTATAATAACAATCTTATCTAAATAATAATAATGAGAATGATGCTTTGATACATCCTACCTCTCTTCATGCCCAGTGTTTATTTTAAAATTTTAAACTATTACATCTGGCCCGGCCATAGGTTTTTAAATTTTAAAAAAAATTGTGCATGTAATATGCCAGCAAATATGGAAAACACAAGAATGGCCATCAGACTAGAAAAAATCCACTTATATCCTCATACCAAAAAAGGGAAATGCTAAAGACTGCTCAAACTTTTGTACAGTGGCCCTTATTTCTCATGCCAGTACGGTAATTCTCAAGATCCTGCAAGGAAGACTCCAGCAATACATGGAGTGAGAGTTGCCAGATGGACAAGCTGGGTTCAGAAAAGGCAGAGGAACAAGAGACCAAATTGCCAATATCCACTGGATAATGGAGAAAGGCAGGGAGTTCCAGAAAAACATCTATTTCTGTTTTATTGACTTTTCTAAAGCCTTTGACTGTGCAGATCATAATAAATTGTGGCAAGTTCTTGGTGGGATGGGCATACCAAATCACCTTGTCTGTCTCCTGAGGAATCTGTAGAAGGACCAAGTAGCAACAGTCAGAACTGACCATGGAACAACAGACTGGTTCAAGATTGGGAAAGGCGTGTGGCAGGGTTGGATACACTCCCCCAACCTATTCAACTTGTATGCAGAACACATCATGCGATGTGCGGGGCTTGACGAATGCAAGGCTGGAGTGAAAACTGCTGGAAGAAACACTGACAACCTTAGATATGCAGATGATACCACTTTGATGGCCGAAAGCGAGGAGGAGCTGAGGAGCCTTCTAATCAAGGTGGAAGAAGAAAGCGCAAAAGCCGGGTTGCAGCTAAACATAAAAAAATCCCAAGATGATGGCAACAAGAATGATTGACAACTGGGAAATAGAGGGAGAAAACGTGGAGGCCGTGACAGACTTTGTATTTCTAGATGCAAAGATGACTGCAGATGCAGACTGTGGCCAGGAAATCAGGAGACGCTTACTTCTTGGGAGGAGAGCAATGTCCAGTCTCGATAAAATAGGGAAGAGTAGAGACATCACACTGGCAACGAAGATCCGCATAGTAAAAGAAATGCTATTCCCCATAGTCACCTACGGATGTGAGAGCTGGACCATAGGGAAGGCTGAGCGACGGAAGATAGATGTTTTTGAACTGTGGTGTTGGAGGAAAGTTCTGAGAGTGCCTTGGACTGCGAGAAGATCCAACCAGTCCATCGTCCAGGAAATAAAGCCCGGCTGCTCATTGGAGGGAAGGACAGTAGAGGCCAAGATGAAGTCCTTTGGCCACATCATGAGAAGAAAGGAAAGCTTAGGAAAGACAATTATGCTGGGGAAATGGAAGGAAAAAGGAAGAGGGGCCGACCAAGGGCAAGATTAATGGATGGTATCCTTGAAGTCACTGGATTGACCTTGAAGGAGCTGGGGGTGGTGACGGCTGACAGGGAGCTCTGGCGTGGGCTGGTCCATGAAGTCACGAAGAGTCAGAAACAGCGGAACGAATGAACAATAACAACACCTGGCCCGGCCATAAGTTTGTGTGTTATTGCCTATATGTGAGTTATATTAATTGTATTGTTTTATTTGCTTATTGCTTTGTTGTTTTACTGATGTGTTGTTGGGCTTGGCCTCATGTAAGCCGCCCCGAGTCCCCTTGGGGAGATGGTGGCGGGGTATACATAAAGTTTTATATTATTATTATTATTATTATTATTATTATCAGTGTGTTTTGGGGAAACCCTTTCCTTCCTTTCTTCCTTCTAATAATAATAACCCTGATTTATATAATAATAATAATAATAATAATAATAATAATAATAATAGTCTATATAAATAAAAATGTAATGTTCGTTTGTGGTATTCACAGAACTCAAAAACCCCTGGATGAATTGGCACCAAATTTGGACATGATACACCTAACAACCCAATGTATGTCCTTCACTCAAAAAAATTGATTTAGTCATTTGGGAGTTGTAGTTGCTGGGATTTATAGTTCACCTACAATCAAAGAGCATTCTGAACCCTACGAATAATGCAATTGAACCAAACTTGGCACACAGTTCTCCCATGACCAACAGAAAATACTGGAAGTGTTTGGTAGGCAGTGTCCTTTGGTTTTGGAGTTGTAGTTCACCTACATCCAGAGATCACTGTGTACTCAAACAATGATGGATCTGGACCAAACTTGGCAAGAATACTCAACATGCCCAAATGTGAACATTGCTGGAGTTTAGGGAAAATGGAATCTTGACATTTGGGAGTTGTAGTCACTGGGATTTATAGATCACCTACAATTGAAAAGCATTCTGAACTCCACCAACGTTAGAATTGGGCCAAACCTCCCACACAGAACCCCCATGAGGGCCACGGCAACACGTGGCAAGGGACGGCTAGTAATAATAATAATAATACAAAGTCAAAGTAATAATAATAATAATCCTTGTCTTAATAATAATAAGATTATTATTATTATTATTATTATTAATCAGTGTGTTTTGGGGAAACCCCTTCCTTCCTTCTAATAATAATAACCCTGATTTATATAATAATAATAATAATAATAATAATGTCTAAGTAATAATAGGAGCCCCCGGTGGCGCAGTGAGTTAAAGCACTGAGCTGCTGAGCTTGTTGATCAAAAGGTCGCAGGTTCGATTCTGGGGAGCAGCGTGAGCTTCCGCTGTCAGCCCTAGCTTCTGCCAACCTAGCAGTTCGAAAACATACAAATGTGAGTAGATCAATAGGTACCGCTCCGGCGGGAAGGTAACGGCGCTCCATGCAGTCATGCCGGCCACATGACCTTGGAGGTGTCTACGGACAACGCTGGCTCTTCGGCTTAGAAATTGAGATGAGCACCACACCCCAGAGTCAGACATGACTGGACTTAATGTCAGGGGACTACCTTTACCTTTACCTTTTTAAGTGATAATAATAATAATAATCCTGGTCTTAATAATAATAAGTTCATTATTATTATTATTATTAATCAGTGTGTTTTGGGAAAACCGCTTCCTTCCTTCTAATAATAATAACCCTGATTTATATAATAATAATAATAATAATAATAATCCTGGTCTTAATAAAAATAATAGTTTGTATTATTATTATTATGAATCAGTGTGTTTTGGGGAAACCACTTCCTTCCTTCTAATAATAACCCTGGTTTATATAATAATAATAATAATAATAATAATAATCCTGGTCTTAATAAAAATAATAGTTTGTATTATTATTATTATGAATCAGTGTATTTTGGGGAAACCCTTTCAATTCCTTCCCTCCTACCTATCTCTCCCATCCTTCCATTCAATCCTTCCTTCCTCCTGACAGGCCTCCAGTCTTCCTGGAGGCGCGGGCGTGAGGCGGTGCCGGGCAGGGCGTGAGGCTACGGGAGCCCGGGGCTTGGGCTGGGCCTAGCTCCTTCCCTCCTTCCCTCCCTCCTCGGGCCCGTGCCCCGCCCCTCTCTCCCCAGCCTGCATTTCCCTCCCTGTCCCGCCACCCTTTTCCCGCTCTTCTTCTCCCGGTTGTGCTCCGGAGAGCGGCAGGCGAGCAGGCTCAGCGGGGGGTGACCAGGCCTCGGATCCAAAATGGCGGCTCCGGCCCTGACGGGGTCGCTTCGCGCTGCGCTGCAGCCGAGCAAGAAGGCGGTCCCGCCGGGCAGCCTCATCTCTTGGACGAAGGGAGGCCGGCAAGACAGGTACCTGGGACCTGGAGGCAGGGCCAGGGCGGAGGGAAGCGGGGATGGAGGCAGCGAGGAGGAGAGCCAAGCGCCCAGCACGGGGGGCGGCAGAGGAGGGAGGAGGTCTCCATTCACAGACCTCACACAGGAGGAGCCTTCGTCGTGTCTCAGGCTTACTCTTCTAGAGAGCATTGTTATTGCTGTTGGGGAATTGTGACTTTTCCGAGCCATATTCCAGAAGCATTCTCTCCCGACGTTTCGCCTGTATCTATGGCAAGCACCCTTAGAGGTTGTGAGTTCTGTTGGAAAGTAGGAAAATGGGGTTTATATATCTGTGGAACAATATCCAGGGTGGGAGAAAGAACTCTTGTCTGTTGGAGGTAAGTGGGAATGTTGCAATTTGCCACCTTTATTAGCATTTAATGGCCAAGCAATGTCAAGGTCTGGTTCTTACTGCCTGAGGGAAACCTTTGTTGGGAGGTGATTAGCTGGCCCTGATTGTTCCTTGTCTGGAATTCCCCTATTTTTGAGTATTGTTCTTTATTTAGTTATGATTTTAGAGGGTTTTTTAAAATACTGGTTTCCAGTGGGTTAAAGCACTGAGCTACTGAGCTTGTAGACTGAATCCGGGGAACGGCCTGAGCTTCCGCTGTCAGCCCCAGCTTCTGCCAACCTAGCAGTTCGAAAACATACAAATGTAAGTAGATCAATAGGTAGCGCTCCAACGGGAAGGTAACGGCGCTCCATGCAGTCATCCCGGCCAAATGACCTTGGAGGTGTCTACGGGCAATGCCGTCTCTTTGGCTTAGAAATGGAGATGAGCACAACACCGCAGAGTCGGACACAACTGGACTTCATGTCAGGGGAAAACCTTTACCTACCTTTACCTATCCAGATTTTGTTCATCTTCATGGTTTCCTTCTTTCTGTAAGGCAGTAAGAAGCCAGACCTTGAAACAGCTAGGCCATCAAATGCTAATTAAGGTGGCCAATTGAAACAGTCACACCTACCTCCAACAGACAAGACTTCTTTTTCCCACCCTGGACATTCCACAGATACATAAAACCCATTTTCCTAATTTCCAACCGACCTCACAGTCTCTGAGGATGCCTGCCATAGATTCAGGTGAAACGTCAGGAGAGAATGCTTCTGGAACATGGCGATATAGCTCGGAAAACTCACAACTCCCCAATAGCAATAACAATGCTCTCTATAAGAGTAAGACTGAGACGACTAAGGCTCCTCCTGTGTGTACAGCCCGGAAAATTCACAACAACCCAGTGATTCCGGCCATGAAAGCCTTCGACAATACATTATTGCTATTATACTGCACATTATTATTATATAGAATATTATAATTATTATATAAAACTTTATTATTATATAGAGCATCATTATAATAATTATTATATAAAATTGGTTATTACTATTTTATAGGACAATATTAATGCGAACATTATTCATCTTAATATTATGAACATTATTATCTACACTATTATTATGTAGGACATTATGATAGAAAATATTACTATTATTCTTGATATTATATGGAACATTATTATTATATAGGACATTGTTATTATTAATGAAAATATTGTTCTGATATAGGACATTACTATTATATAGGCTATTATTATTATAGAGAACATTATTATTGTACAGATTATTATAATGCCTTCACAGGCACACAAGGAAAACCTTCTTATTATATAGACTATTATTATACAGAACATTATTATTATCATTATTATTATTATATAGAACATTATTATATTTTATGTTACATATGTAATGCAATATAATTTAATATAAATTATATGTATAACTAGCCATCCCCTGCCACGCTTTGCTGTGGCCCAGTCTGGTAATCTGGAAAATAAAGTAATGAGAAGGTGTTGGTTTGTAATATATGTAATTTCTTTATGCTTGTGGGTAAACAATATTTTTTGTTGTTCCTTTGTCAGTGTTGATGTGGAGATTGTCTGGTTGGCCTACTCTGGGACATGCAACATATAATTGTCCTGCTTTAGGGATCCCTTTCAAATCTATGAAACTATATCTGTGTGTGTGTGAATCATATATATCTATTTATATCTATGTCTGGATGGCTCTTTGTCAGGAGGGCTTTGATTACGTTTTCTTGTCCTGGTGAAGGGAGTTGGACTGGTTAGCCTTAAGTATGGGGGTTCTGTATGGGACTTTTGCCCCAATTCTGTCTTTGGTGGGGTTCAGCATGCTCTCTGATTGTAGGTGAACTATAAATCCCAGTAACTACAACTCCCAAATGTCAAGGTCTATTTCCCCCAAACTCCATCTGTGTTCATATTTGGGCATATGGAATATTCGTGCCAATTTTGGTCCAGTTCCATCATTGTTTGAGTCCACAGTGCTCTCTGTAGGTGAACTACAACTCCCAAACTCAAGGTCAATGCCCACCAAACCCTTCCAGTATTTTCTGTTGGGCATGGCAATCCTGTGTGCCACATTTGGTTCAATTCCATCATTGGTGGAGTTCAGAATGCTCTTTGATTGTAAGTAAACTATAAATCCCAGCAACTACAACTCCCAAATGACAATATCAATTTTTTGAGTGATGGTCACTCCTTGGGTTAGTAGGTGTCTTGTGTCCAAATTTGGCGGTAATTCGTCCAGTGGTTTTTGAGTTATGTTAATCCCACAAACGAACATTACATTTTTATTTATATAGATATACATAGTATTTATAACATCATATAGTTTATATATTATTTATATGTAATATATTATACTATTGTATATATCAGGGGTCTTCAAACTATGACCCTCGGGCCAGATACGGCCCTCCAAGGTCATTTACCCGGCCCTCGCTCAGGGTCAGCCTGTCTGAAACAACTTGGAAGCACACAACAACAGCAACAACAATTCTATCTCATCAGCCAAAAGCAGCCCACACTTCCCATTGAAATACTACGTGTATATTTGTTAAAATGGTTCTTCATTTTAATTATTGTATTGTTTTAAGTGGGGGTTTTTTTTTGAACTAGAAATAAGATATGTGCAGTGGGCATAGGAATTCATGTTTGTTTTTTCAAATTATAATCCGGCCGTCTAAATGTTTGAGGGACTTTGACTTGGCCCTCTGTTTAAAAAGTTTGAGGACCCCTGGAATATATTATATATAAACACATACACACACGTGTGTGTGTGTGTGTGTGTGTGTGTGTGTGTGTATACTAGCCGTACCCTGCCATGCGTTGCTGTGGCCCACATGGGGGTTCCTTGTGGGAGGTTTGGCCCAATTCTATCGTTGGTGGGGTTCAGAGTGCTCTGTGATTGTAAGTGAACTATAAATCCCAGCAACCACAACTCCCAAATGTCAAGATTCTGTTTCCCCCAAACTCCACCAGTGTTCACATTTGGGCATATTGAGTATTCGTGTAGAGTTTGGTCCAGATCCATCATGGTTTGAGTCCACAGTGATCTCTGGATGTAGGTGAACTACAACTCCAAAACCAAAGTACACTGCCCACCAAATCCTTCCAGTATTTTCTGTTGGTCATGGGAGTTCTGTGTGCCAAGACTGGTTCAATTCCGTCGTTGCTGGAGTTCAGAATGGTCTTTGATTGTAGGTGAACTATAACTCCCAGCAACTACAACTCCCAAGTGTCAAGGTTATTTTCCCCCAAACTCCACCAGTCTTCACATTTGGGCATACTGAGTATTTGTGCCAAGTCTGGTCCAGATCCATCATTGTTTGAGTCCACAGTGCTCTCTGGATGTAGGTGAACTACAACTCCCAAACTCAAGGTCAGTGCCCACCAAACGCTGCTAGTATTTTCTGTTGGTCATGGGAGGCCTGTGTGCCAAATTTGGTTCAATTCCATCATTGGTGGGGTTCAGAATGCTCTTTGATTATAGGTGAACTATAAATCCCAGGAACTACAACTCCCAAATGACAAAATCATAATTTTTTGAGTGATGGTCACTCCTTGTGTAGTTACCAAATTTGGTGCGATTTCGTTCATTGGTTCTTTTGTTTTTAAGGAACTCATTATGCACAGAGCATTTTATATAGATATTTTCTATATATATGTGTGTGTGTGTGTGTGTGTGTGTATGTATATGTTTATGTATGTATGTATGTATGTGTGTGTGTGTGTGTGTGTGTGTATATATATATATATATATATATATATATATCCTATTTCAAGGCCTTTCTCGGATTTCCTTGGCGCCCCTAGCAACCTTCAGGCCTATTAATATCCCTCAATTAAAGATCACTTTAAGCCTGAGTTCAATGAGAGCAAAGGGTCAGCAGGTTTCCCGTGTACCTTCTCCCTTATTCCTCTAAATCAATCAAACCGAGACTGTGGGGCATTCCCTTCTGTGTGCTGTGCTCTTGTTCTTATGTATCTTGCTCCCCTAGGGCCCTGTCCATACATTATGTTGGGCCTGTCCATGCAACTATCTAAAGAACTATCTAAAGAACTTGACTGTTGCCAAATACCGCTGCCTGTTTTCCGAGGCAAGGTGCAATCTGCTCCCGTCTGAGTTGCTGCGTGGGAGATTTGTGGGTACCCCACATAATGAAAGACTCTGCCGATATAACAAACAGGAAGTAGAAGGCACCTGCCACATTCCACTGTCAAGCAGTTTCTATGAACAGGTCTGAGCACACATAATCAACCCCCTACTTAGAGACTTACCTGCAAGTCCAGTGAAATTTTATGCAAAATTTCTACTTGGTGATGACCTTCCCCACGTGACCTTGGCAGTAGCCAAGTTTCTTTCTGTGGCAGCCAGAATTAGACCATTCCCAATTTTAGACACAGGCTGTGTATAGATGTGTGTGTGTGTGTATATATATACACACACATACATACACACACATACAAATACATACATACATACATACATATACTTACACATAATAAATACATATATATTTATTGTAGTCATTTAGCTCCAAAAAGCTAAATGACGGAAAGCTAAATGACAATACAGAAAAAAGGGAAGAAAGTCGGAGGGAAGGGGAGAAAAAAAAGAAAGAAAAGAAAAGAAAGAGGGAGGGAGGGAAAAAAAGAAGGAAAGGGAGAAGAAAGCATGGAAGCAAAGAGAGGAGGAAGGAAGGAAAGAGGTAGAGAAGGAAGAAAGGAGAGAAAGAGGGAGGGAAAGAAAAAGGGAGAACGAAGGAAAGCTAGAGAAGGAAGGAAGGAAGGAGAGAAGGAAAGATAAAAGGAAAAGAAGGAAGGAAAGAGGGAGCGAAGGAAGGGGGAAGATGTAGAGAAAGAGGGAGCGAAGGAAAGAGAGAAGGAAGAAAAGAGAGACAGCAGAAGAGAAAGAAAAAGGGGGGAGGAAGGAAAGAGTTAGAGAAGGAAGGAAGAAGAGAAGGAAAGCAGGAAGGAAAGAGGGAGTGAAGGAAGGAGGGAAAGAAGGAGAGAAAGAGGGAGGGTTGGCCACAGCAACGCGTGACGGGTACAGCTAGTCTATATAAATAAAAATGTAATGTTCGTTTGTGGGATTAACAGAACTCAAAAACCACTGGGCAAATTGACACCAAATTTGGACATAATACGCCTATAAGGCCAATGATTGACCATCACTCAACAAATTGATTTTGTCATTTGGGAGTTGTAGTTGCTGGGATTTATAGTTCACCTAAAATCAAAGAGCACTCTGAACTCCACCAACGATGGAATAGAACCAAACTTGGCACACAACATGACGAACAGAAAATACTGGAAGGGTTTGGTGGGCTTGACCTTGAGTTTTGGAGTTGTAGTTCACCTACATCCAGACAGCACTGTGGACTCAAAATGGATCTGGATCAAACTTGGCAAGAATACTCAAGTGTAAACACTGGTGGAGTTTGAGGAAAATAGATCTTGACATTGAGAGTTGTATTTGCTGGGATTTATTGTTCACCTACAATGAAATAGCATTCTGAACCCCACCAACAAAAGTATTGGGCCAAACTTTCCATACAGAAACCCCATGACCCACAGAAAATACTGTGATTTCTGGTGGTCTTCTGAGACCCTTCTGATACCCACTCACAACCCCCTCAGGGGTCCCGACCCCCAGGTTGAGAAATGCCTAAAGGCCATCCAGTCCAACTCCCTTCACAAGGGCAAGAAAACATAATCAAAACCCTCCCGAGAAAGAGCCATCCAGCCTAGATATAGATAAATAGATATGATTCACACACACATATATATGCCAGATATAGTATCATAGATTTCAAAGGGACCTCTAAAGACGGACAATGATATGTTGCATGTTCCAGAATAACCAAACCAGACATTCTCTACATCAACACTGACAAGAAATACTGTTTACGCACAAGCCAAAACTATTTTCCAGGTCACTAGACTGGGCCACAGCAACACGTGGCAGAGGGCATATATAAATAAAAATGTAATGTTTGTTTGTGGGATTAACAGAACTCAAAAACCACTGGACAAATTGCTGTCAAATTTGGTCACAAGACACCTCCTAACCCAAGGAGTGACCATCACTCCAAAAAATTGATTTTGTCCATCAAGTCCAACTCCCTTGACCAGGGCAAGAAAATGTAATCAAAGCCCTCCTGACAAAGAGACATCCAGCCACAGATATAGAATAGATATCTATGATTCACACACACATAAATATAGTATCATAGATTTGAAAGGGACCCCTAAAGAAGGACAATGATATGTTGCATGTTCCAGAGTAGGCAAACCAGACAATCTCTACATCAACACTGACAAAAAAACAGCAAGAAATACCACAAGCATAAAGAAATTACATATATCAGAAACAAAGACAGCTAGTACAGTATAAAATAATATAATTTAAAATAATATAATATAATACACTATTTAATATAATGCAGTATAATACTATATAATGTAATACAGTCTAATGTACATGTAATAAAACATTCACTATATTAAGTAATAAATAAATGTAATAATTATTATAATAATTATAATCTTTCCCTGCAACATTATATAGTTCCCAATGCATGCTTCTTTATAACATTATTATTATTATTATTATTATTATTATTATTATTGAATTATTGTGCTTGTCTTGTTCTCCTTTTTATAATAATAATAATAATAATAATAATAATAATAATAATAAATAGTCTGGTATGATGTTTGTCTTCTCTTTTTGCTTTCATATAACATAATATATATTTCCATATCTTTCCAGACTCTTCTTCAGCCATTGTGTCTCAGGGGCCAGAAATGAACCCATTAAGATGCTAACGAGACCCCCATTGCTCAGATTCGTTGGTAAGGATTATATATATATATATGAATTAAGGTACAGCTATATCGATCCATATTATTATATATGTTTGTGTGTGTGAGTGTGTGTGCATATATATTTATATTTACACACACACATACATACATGCTATAGATATATAATAGATATATATAGTATAATTTTATTATTTTATATATGTATATCATATATACTTTTATTATATATTTTTTATGATTATTATACAACTATATTATTTATTTACTATATTTCTATACCGCCATCCTCAGCCCGAGGGCGACTCATGGCGGTTTACAAAATGGCACAATTCGATGCCCACAACAGTACAAAAATAATTTAAACATTAAAACATTTAACACAGGTAAAAATTCATTACAATTAACATCAGTAACACAATAAAAACCATAAGTCCTCCGCATTTCATTACCAGTCATTATCCAGTCACGTTGTCCAACCGTTCCGAGATCAGAGTTTCAAAGCTACACTGTGTTTGGGAAGGCCTGCTCATATAGCCAGGTTTTAACTTTTTTGCGAAATGTTAAGAGGGTGGGGGCTGATCTAATGTCCCTGGGGAGGGCATTCCACAAACGAGGGGCCACCGCTGACAAGGCCCTATCCCTCGTCCCCACCAATCGAGCCTGTGAAAATGGCAGGGCCGAGAGCAGGGCCTCCCCAGAAGATCTTAAATTCCTAGAGGGTTCGTAAGGAGAGATACATTCGGACAGGTAAGCAGGGCCAGAACCGTTTAGGGCTTTATAGGCTAAAGCTAGCACTTTGAATTGTGCTCAGTAGCAAATTGGCAGCCAGTGGAGCTGGTGCAACAGGGGAGTTGTATGCTCCCTGGGTGCCGCTCCTATTAGCAACCCGGCTGCCGCCCGTTGGAACATTTGGAGCTTCCGAACAGTCTTCAAAGGTGTTGCAGTAGTCTATACGGGATGTAACCAGAGCGTGGACTACCGTGGCCAAATCAGACTTCCCAAGGAATATACATAAAATGTAATTGTATTATTAATAGATATTATATACATTTTATTCTGCAATTATATATATATATACACACACACATACATATATACATACACTAGCTTGGGGACCCGGCGATGCCCAGGTTACTTGAGAAAGGCATTGTTTCTTTTTGGAAGTTTGGTAATATCTGTGGATGCAGGGTGAACTACAACTCCCACGCGGGTGGGTCATTCTCCCCCAAACCCCTCCATTATGTTATGTTGGCCCAGGTTATTTGAAAAAGGCACTGTTTGTTTGGGGGTGTTAGGTAATATTGGTTTGATAATTTGTAGCTCTATTTCTTAGGAAAAAAACAGTCTTTCCTGTTTTTTATGAATTTTCCCATTAGAAAATGCATAAGGATGTGGGTGAGCTGCAATGCCCAAAATTGTGAGCCAATCACCCCAAACCCCAGCAGTGTTCAAAGTGGGCCATGTTGAGTCTGTGTGCCAGGTTTGGTCCAGATCTGACATCAGCTGTGTCCAGTGCTCTCTGGATAAGGGTGAACTACAACTTCCAGATCAGATGCCATTCACTTCCAAACCCCGCCTTTATGCACAGTTGACCATGTTGGGTCTGTGTCCCAGATTTGGTCCAGATCCATAGTCGACTGGGTTCAGGGCTCTCTGGATAATGGTGAACTACAACTCCCAGATCCAAGGCAATTCAACCCCCAAACCTGCTTGTATGCACAGTTGGGCATATTGGGTCTGTGTGCCAAGTTTGGTGCAGATCTGACGTCAGCTGGGTTCAGTACTTTCTGGATAAGGGTGAACTACAACTCCCAACATCAAGGTCCATTCCCCCAACCCCCTGCAGTATGTTCAGTTGGCCATGGGGCTTCCCTGTGCCAAGTTTTGTCCTGGTCCATTGTCAGTGAAAGTCACAATTTTCCTGGATGCAGGTGAACTACCACTCTCATGAAGGTCAAATTCCCCCAAACATCTCCAGTATGTTCTCTTGGTCATGGGGAGTCTGTGTGCCAAGTTTGGTCCAGGTCCATCATTTGTGGGGGTTGCAGTGGGCTTTGGGAGGTGAATTGGGTGAAGGTACTGCATATGCCATTGTCTGTGGTCCATCTTCCCACAAACCAAGACAGGGCGTATACTGTGTGCCAAGTTTGGTCCAGGTCCATCATTTGTGGAGGTTGCAGTGGTCTGTGTGGTCCAGATCCATTGTTGGTTGGGTTCACAGTGCTCTCTGGATGTAGGTGAGCTACAACTCCTCTAAATGATGGCGTATTCTTCCCAAACCTGTTGTTCAGTTGCTGATCAGTTCCTGTTTGCTGTGTGCCGTAGGAAAGGGTGAAGGGGGAGGCAGTGGGCAGGGTCGTGCAAATTTGGAGAGAGAAAGTAACCCTGGGATGTCCATTCTGGAGAAAAAACAGAACATCTAGGATGAAATGGTCCCCAAATGAAAGCATTCCTTGGGTGTTTTCTGTAGTATTTGTGGAGGACATTGGCAGGGGTTGGGCTACATGTTCATGGTGCTCGCTATAACCTGCCATGTCCTTGGAGGGAGTGCCTTTGGAGGCTTCTCAGCACTTGGAACGATAGCCTGCTTCCAGCTTCAGGGATACCTAGATGACACTGACTTCCCAAACCAGTCTCAGTCTGGGTTTAGGCCTGGTCACAGTACCAAGATGGCTTTGGTCGCCTTGGTGGATGACCTCCTCAGGGAACTGGATAGGGGGAATGTGACCCTGCTGGTTCTCTTGGACCTCTCAGCGGCTTTCAATACCATAGATCATGGCATCGTTCCTGGCCGCCTCTCTGGTATGGGACTCAGGGGCACGGCTCTGTTGTGGCTCTGGGCCTTCCTAGAGAGCCATTCCCAGTTGATGAAGCTGGGGGACACCTGCTTGGACCCCTAGCCTTTGACCTGTTGGGTCCCACAAGGGTTCCATTCTGTTCCCCATGCTTTTTAACATCTACATGAAACCGCCGGGAGAGGTCATCTGGAGTTTTGGAGTTTGGTGCCATCTCTACTACTCTTTTCCACCCGAATCCAAGGAAGCCCCTCGGATACTATATGAGGGGGAACAAGTTGGAGATTAATCTTGACAAGACTGAGGTCCTCCAGGTCAATCACAGCCCGGATTGGGGTATAGGGTGGCAGCCAGTGTTCAATGGGGTTGCACTCCCCCGAATGCACAGGTCCGCAGTCTGGGGGTCCTCCTAGATTCAGCACTAATGCTTGACGCTCAGGTGTCGGCGGTGGCTGGGAAGGCCTTCGCACAATTAAAACCCGTGCGCCAGCTACAACCATACCTCGTGGAGTCCGATTTGACCACAGACGTCCACGCCTTAGTTACCTCTAGATTGGACTATTGCAGTGCACTCTATGTGGGGCTGCCCTTGAAGACTGCTCAGAAACTTCACCTGGTCCAACACGCAGCAGCCAGCTCCTTAAACAGGGGAGCAGTCTACTCCCCTGTTTAAGGAGCTCCACTGGCTGCCGTTCATTTTCTGGGTCCAGTTCAAGATGCAGGTTATTACCTACAAAGCCCTGAACAGTTTGGGACCTGCCTACCTTCGTGACCATATTTCCTTCTATGTACCAGCACGACCAAACGATCCTCCGGGGAGGCCCTCCTCTCGCGTCCCCCTCCGTCACAAGCACGACTTGTGGGGACGAGAGAGAGGGTCTTCTCTGTGGTGGCCCCTCGGCTTTGGAATTTTCTGCCTGGAGAGATTAGGCAAGCGCCCACCCTGTCAGCCTTCAGAAAAAGCCTAAAAACCTGGTTGTTTTGGTGTGCCTTTGAGGAATGAATATTATCCCCACACCATGACCAGCTCATCACAATATCATTGAATCATAGAATCAAAGAATTGGAAGAGACCTCGTGGGCCATCCAGTCCAACCCCCTGCCAAGAAGCAGGAATATTGCGTTCAAACCACCCCTGACAGATGGCCACCCAGCCTCTGTTTAAAAGCTTCCAAAGAAGGAACCTCCACCACACTCTGGGGCAGAGAGTTCCACTGCTGAACGGCTCTCACAGTCAGGAAGTTCTTCCTCATGTTCAGGTGGAATCTCCTCTCTTGTAGTTTGAAGCCATTGTTCCGCGTCCTAGTCTCCAGGGAAGCAGAAAACAAGCTTGCTCCCTCCTCCCTGTGGCTTCCTCTCACATATTTATACATGGCTATCATATCCCCTCTCAGCCTTCTCTTCTTCAGGCTAAACATGCCCAGCTCCTTAAGCCGCTCCTCATAGGGCTTGTTCTCCAGACCCTTGATCATTTTAGTCGCCCTCCTCTGGACGCTGATGCACTTTAACTTATCCTTTAGTGATATTCACCCCATTGCTTGTTCCCATCTGAAATTCCCTACCGCATTGAGTCGCCTGTTAAGGGCTGAAAAATGCGGTATAGAAATAAAGCAAATAAATAAATAAATAATACCGGCACACTACCCTATGCGTCCATCTCACTCAGGAATGAGCAGGGTGGGACAAAGTACTCTTGTCTGCTGGAGCTAGGTGTGAATGTTTCAACTGACCACCTTGATTAGCATTTGATTGCCTCTCAACAAAAGATTGTTCCAGGCACTGCCAGGCAATCAAATGCTAATCAAGGTGGTCAGTTGAAACATTCACACCTAGCTCCAGCAGACAAGAGTCCTTTGTCCCACCCTGGTCATTCTACAGATATATAAACCCATTTTCCCAGTTCCAACAGACCTCACTACCTCTGAGGATGCTTGCCATAGATGCAGGCGAAACGTCAGCAGAAATGCCTCTAGAACATGGCCATATAGACCAAAAAAACCTACAACAACCCAATATATTATTATTTGTAAGATTAATATTATTCCTATTACTATTTTTAATATATTATTATTCATATTATTACTATTATTAGTATTATTACTATTGTGATTCTATTGATGAGATGTAAATGATTGTCGTATTGATGTTTAATTGTTGTTATGCTATTACTTTTAAATGTTCCAATGATTTTGTAATGTTTGTGTTGAAACTGTTATTGTTAAGCGCTTTGAGTCGCCTAAGGGCTGAGAAAAGCGGGATATAAATGAAGGAAATAATAAATAAATAAATATTATATTGCTATTATGATGATTGTTATTGTGATAATTATTCTTGAATGACAGGTGAACGGAAGTGGCACTCACTGGCCTCGAGGGCAGCGCTACGGTGGCGCCCGTTGTACGTACTGTTTGCGACAGGAAGTGGATACGCCGCTTACCGAGGATACCAGCAACACAAGGAGAAGCAGCTGGAGGAACAAGGCATCGAGGTCCCACCCAGAATCGCCCATCCATGGGAGGTAATCATTCTATTGATGAGTAGTATCATGCCAATTATTGTTTCCATTTTTTTAAAAAAAAAATTAACTCAATATTATTACACCTTATTTGGGTCTATTATTTTTCTTATTTATTTCTTGATATTATTTTTCCTCGATAATGTTTTTTTTTAAAAAAAATTTTTTCTCGAAATTATTATTACTATTAATTTCTCAATATTTTATATTATAATATCCTATAATATAGTAATGGCTCCTTTTCCAGAGGAGTCCAAAGGCCCTATTTGAAGATGGTTATCTCTCCCTTTGTTGGTTTAACCCAGACGGACACCTTTGAGCCCATCTTATCAATGGGTTGATTTCCTTCCTTTTCAGCTTCTTCTCATTGAGAAATTTCCTCTAAAAGGCCTTGTCATTATCCGTTCATCATGTTTTGGGTTTCTTGTTGTTGTTGTTGTTTACCATCAAGTCAGCTTTGGTTACGGGATGAGATAGATACATATTTATATTTGTATACACATGGAGTTGTCTTAGGGATGCTTATTATTAGTAGTACTTTTTATTTTATTATATTATTATATTCTTTATTATATTTTCATTAATTTACTTATTATTGTATTGTTGATATTATGTCATATTACTATATTATATATTACTATTTACTTATGTTATCTTGCTTTTTATATATTACTTCTTTTATATTTTCATATTTTTACTTAGTATTACTAATTATATTACTGATTATTATACATTATTTTGTCAACATTTTACTTCTTTATTATATTGCTTATTATATACATTACTTATTTTATTATATTTTCATTATTTTGATATAATCAGTAATATTATAGGCTATTATATAGATTATTTTATTATTGTATATTATATATTATTATATTATATTATATATTATTATATTATATATATAGAATCATAGAGTTGGAAGAGACCTCATGGGCCATCCAGTCCAACCCCTGCCAAGAAGCAGGAATATTGCATTCAAATCACCCCTGAGAGATGGCCATCCAGCCTCTGTTTAAAAGCTTCCAAAGAAGGAGCCTCCACCACACTCTGGGGCAGAGAGTTCCACTGCTGAACAGCTCTCACAGTCAGGAAGTTCTTCCTCATGTTCAGATGGAATCTCCTCTCTTGTAGTTTGAAGCCATTGTTCCGCGTCCTAGTCTCCAGGGAAGCAGAAAACAAGCTTGCTCCCTCCTCCCTGTGGCTTCCTCTCACATATTTATACATGGCTATCATATCCCCTCTCATCCGTATTATTATATTGATTATTATAAGGCTATATAATCAGTAATATAATACATATTATTGTATCATATTATATATTATTTTACTTTATATATTATATGTTGTTATAGATGTTATTATATTGTATATATAATATTATATATTATTATATTGCTTATATTACTATATTATATTATTTTACTATTCTTATTTTATCTATTTATTATTTTCTGTATTATATTATTCTATTACTTAAGTCAAATTATAAAACAATGAAAATATAATATTATATGACTATATATTTTTATTATATTATTCTGTTATTATTTTACATCTTATATTATTCTATTACTTATTGTATTATTCTATTATTTAAGTCAAATAATAAAACAATGAAAATATAATAAAATAAGTAAGTAATAGAATACTAGAATAAGTAATAAAGTAATATAATACGTAAAATAATAATAGATCGAATAATATAATAAAAATAATATATTAAGTAATATAATAATGAAAATATAACATCATAATATATTTAAAATAATATAACAAAAATATAATATATATAGTAAGTAAAATTATGAAAATATAATAAAATTATTACTGATTATATTGCTTCGTATTCTATAGAATATTGTATCATATTACATTATTATTTTACTTATATCTAATACATTACCATAATAAGATACTATATAATATTATACTAATATATCAAAAGTAAAATAACAATATATAATATAATAATATAATTCAAAAACATGTATAATATAACATTACTCTTATTTTCCTTATTTTAGTATTATGTTACTTACTATATTGCTATATTATTATATTTCTTACTATATTACTTGTGGTGCCATGCCTTTAAATTTATTTATCCTGTCGACTTGCAGTCCCTTTAAATGCCCTCCTCTCTCTCCAGCCAAGGGGAACTCTATGAGCTCCTATGGTTAGGAATGGAGGGTCATTCAGTTTGGGATCAAAGGGGTTGACAGAAACCCCCTTGACTCCCCCCCCCCCCCCCCGCTGTCTCAAAGAAAAATGGTGGAAGACAGGGAATTATGGGAGTTTGAAGGGTGGCATCTATTGGAAAAATATAACATGATATTATTATTATTATTATTGTTATTGTTATTGTTATTATAGTTATTATATTTATTATTATCATCATATTTTATTATATTTATTATCAATACTATTTTATTGTTATATTTATTGTCATTCTTTTTATTTTATTATTATATTTTGCTGTTCTAGTTATTTTTATATTTATTATATATTTTATCATTAATAAATTAGTATAATTATATAATTATATTTATTATATTACTATATTTATTGTAGTTATTACTATTATTATAGTTATGTTTATTATTATATTATATTTTATTAGTAGTATATTTATTATATTATTTGTGTATTTATAATTATCGTCAGCATCATCATCATCAATAAAAACATTACACACAGCCTCTCCTCCTTGAGGGGCAGGCCGCCGAGTTCATTGAAGAGTATGAGACAAAAATAGAATATAAAAATAGAGTATTCTTGCATAGTTCTCAATGGGACTCCCGACCAATGGCAGAAAGAGGCACTGGCCCTTTAAATCTGGGTCGGCCTTATAAAAGGACGGCTTCCCTCTGTCTCCCTTTGGACACTGCAGCAGCCTCCCCAAGGTACCTTTGCAGCCAGAGGAGTGGGCTCTATTATTATTATTATTATTATTATTATTATTATTATTATTTTGCATATAGTGCATATTATATATTATGTATTATTATATTGCATATATTACATATAATAAAATATTACTATTATATTGCATATATTACATATAATAAAATATTATTATATTGCATATATTACATATATTATATTATTGTATTGTATTACATATATTTATTATATATTATATTGCATATAGTACTTATATTATGATATATTGCATATATTACATATAAATATAATATTATTAATATTCATATATTATTATATTCACTTCTGGTGTGAAAGAATTGGCTGTCTGCAAGGACGTTTCCCAGGGGATGCTACATGTTTGGTGTTTTACCATCCTTGTGGGAGGCTTCTCTCATGTCCCCGCATGCAGAGCTGGAGCTGACAGAGGGAGCTCACTCTCCCTGGATTTGAACTGCCAACCTTGTCAATCTTGACATGACAAAAAAAATTACATATATTACATATTATATTTATTATTATATTGCATATATTACTTATATTATAATTTTATTGCATATATTACAAGTAATATATTATATTGCATATATATTATAATTTTATTGCATATATTATAGATTATTATATTGCATATAATGCTACATGTAATATATGCAATATAGTAATTATATAATATATGTAGTTTATATGATTACATCTTATAATTTTATATATTACTTTTATTATATTGCATTTATTAAATATATTATATTATTATATTAGATTATTATTATTGAAAGAGACTCAATGGATACCTTCCAGGAAAGCTCTAAATAATAATGATAATGATAATAATAATAATGATAATGATAATAATAATAATTGCAGCAAGTCATTATACTTAACTAGAGTGTTCAGCTCAATAATAAATAAATAAATAAATAAATAAAATAATATATATTTAATAGGCTGATGTTGACCTCTCTCTGTCTCTCCTCTTGGTGCAAAGTATCCCATGAATGGCCTTCCTTTGCAAACATTCATTCATACCTTGTTTGCCTTGGGATAGAATGGGGTCAGGCTAGGTGGCCTTTAACCCAATTTATCTATTGGATTGTATGGACTTCCTTGGTATGGAGATGATAAATGAAGTAGTAGTATATATTAAATAATTACTAATATTTATTAAATTACAAATGATAAATACATATTTTTTATATTTTGCAAATGTAATAATATTATAATATATATAATATAATATAATATAATATAATATAATAAATGTATAATATAATTATAATGGAGCCCCCGGTGGCGCAGTGGGTTAAAATGCTGAGCTGCTGAGCTTGTTGACCGAAAGGTCGCAGGTTCGAATTTGGGGAGCACGTGAGCTTTCACTGTCAGCTCCAGCCAACCTAGCAGTTCGAAAACATGCAAATGTGAGTAGATCAATAGGTACCGCTCTGGTGGAAAGGTAACGGCGCTCCATGCCGGCCACATGACCAGGAGGTGTCTATGGACAACGCTGGCTCTTTGGCTTAGAAATGGAAATGAGCACCACACCCCAGAGTCGGACATGACTGGACTTCATGTCAAGGGAAAACCTTTACCTTATAGTTATAATATGTATAATATATAATGTAATAATAATAATATAATCTAATATATAATAATATAATGTAAAAATATATATGTATAATAATGTATAATGTAATAATAGTGTAATATATTTATAATTAATGTATAATTGAATAAATATTAATATATTTAGATCCCAACAGGTTCTATTATTATAACTATGATATATAATAGATTATTATTATTATTATTATATTAGAAATGGAGATGAGCACCACACCCCAGAGTTGGATACGACTGGACTTCATGTCAAGTGAAAACTTTTACCTTATAGTTATAATATGTATAATATATAATGTAATAATAATATAATAGAATATATAATAATATAATATAATGTATAATATGTATAATAATGTATAATGTAATAATAGTGTAATATATTTATAAATATTAATATTTTAAATTAGATCCCAACAGGTTCTATTATTATTACTATGATATATAATAGATTATTATTATTATTATTATTATAGTATTGTCGAAGGCTTTCATGGCCGGAAACACTGGGTTGTTGTAGGTTTTTTCAGGCTATATGACCATGTTCTAGAGGCATTCTCCCTGACGTTTCGCCTGCATCTATGGCAAGCATCCTCAGAGGTAGTGAGGTATCTCTGAGGATGCTTGCCGTAGATGCAGGCGAAACGTCAGGAGAGAATGCCTCTAAACCATGGCCATATAGCCCGAAAAAACCTACAACAACCCATTATTATTATTATTATTATTATTACATTACATTACATTTAGATCCCAACAGGTTCTATTATTATTACTATTATATATAGTAGATTATTATTATTATTATTATTATTATTATTATTATTACATTACATTTAGATCCCAACAGGTTCTATTATTATTACTATTATATATAATAGATTATTATTATTATTATTATTATTATTACATTACATTTAGATCCCAACAGGTTCTATTATTATTACTATGATATATAGTAGATTATTATTATTATTATTATTACATTACATTTAGATCCCAACAGGTTCTATTATTATTACTATGATATATAGTAGATTATTATTATTATTATTATTACATTACATTTAGATCCCAACAGGTTCTATTATTATTACTATGATATATAATAGATTATTATTATTATTACATTTAGATCCCAACAGGTTCTATTATATATTATTATTATTATACTTATTTTATATTGGTCAGTTTCTGTTATTATTATTGTATTGCATATAATATATCATATATTTTATTATTATATTTATTCTAGTATTATTATGATAGTGATTCACCCAACGGAGGCCTTCAGTACCTATCCTGCTATCCATTATTATCATTATTCGGAGTCTTCTTATTTGGATTCGCCTTCTGATGAAGGGAAGCTTCAGGCTTTCCTTATGAATGAATGTCTGAATGGAGTGTGTGAGTGACATCACCGCCGCGTGACCCCCAGGAGGGAAGGAGGGAGGCGGAGTGACATCACCCGTGCTCTCTGTCTCTCTGTCTCTCTCTTTCTCAAGACTTTCCCCTTGGACGCGTCATGTGCCGCCGTTGCCCTCCTCTTCCACCTCCTCCTCCTCCTGCGGGAACCTGGTGAGCAACCTTGCTGTGCCTTTTGCCCCTTTGGATGCCCCTTTGCCACCCGTCACTCTAGGACTCCTTATAGCGGAGGGGGAGGGGCCTTGCCCGGCCTTATGGTAATGAGGGGGAGGGGCCTTGAGGGAGGAAGCTCTCCTCATCCCTCTCTCTAGGATTTTCAGTCACTGGACCAAATTTGGCACAAATACCCAATACGCCCAAATCTGAATACTCGTGGGGTTGCGGGGGGATTAATTTTGTAATTTGGGAGTTGTAGTTGCTGGGATTTATAGTTCACAGAACGTCCTGAACTCCGTCAATGATGGAATTGAACTTCTCACACAGAACTCTCATGACCAACAGAAAATACTGGAAGGGTTTGGTAGGCATTGACCTTGAGTTTTGGTGTTGTAGTTCACCTACATCCAGAGAGCACTGTGGACTCAAACAATTATGGATCTGATGGACTCAACTTGAATACACCTGTGAACACTAGTGGAGTTTGGGGAAAATAAACCTTGACATTTGGGAGTTGTGGTTGCTGGGATTTATAGTTCACCTACAATCAAAGAGCATTCTGAACTCCACCAATGATGGAATTGAACCTAACTTGGCACACAGAACTCCCACGACCAAAATTACAACAGCACAACAACAGAGAGGAAAGAAACAAGGACATCTAATCACCTCTCAACAAAAGTTTGCTCTAGGCACTGTCAGGCCATTATATGCGAATCAAGGTGGTCAGTTAAGGAGCTCCCGGTGGCACAGTGGGTTAAAGCCCTGTGCTGGCAGGACTGAAGACCAACAGGTCACAGGTTCAAATCCGGGGAGAGGCGGTTGAGCTCCCTCTATCAACTCCAGCTCCTCATGCGGGGACATGAGAGAAGCCTCCCACAAGGATGATAAAACATCAAAAATCATCCGGGCGTCCCCTGGGCAACGTCCTTGCAGACGGCCTCTCACAACAGGATGCTCCTGACACGACAAAAAAAAAAAAAGGTGGTCAGTTGAAACATTCACACCTAGCTCCAGCAGACAAGAGTCCTTTGTCCCACCCTGGTCATTCCACAGATATATAAACCCTTTTTCCTAGTTCCAAGAGACCTCACTACCTCTGAGGATGCTTGCCATAGATGCAGGCGAAACGTCAGGAGAGAATGCCTCTAGGCCATGGCCCTATAGCCCGAAAAAACCTACAACAACCCAGAAAATACTGGGTTTGGTGGGCATTGGCCTTGAGTTTTGGAGTTGTAGTTCACCCATACTGGAGGGATTTGGGAGGAATTGACTACCCCACTTGGCATCTCAAAAACAGCCCCCCCCCCCCCCCCCCCCCCCGCGGCTGAGAGGCCAGCTAATCACAGCAGGAGGAAGGCTTTTGGTGAGAGGATTTTGTTTCCAACAAGGAAGAGAAGGACAGGCGGAGAGATCTTCAGTCTTCTCTGCCAACGGGGTTCATAAGACCATCAGAAATATGTGTTTTCTGATGGTCTTTGGTGAGCCCCCTCTTGTTCAATTGCTGATCAATTCCTCTGTATGCCATAGGAAAAGGTAGGAAAGGGTTAAGGTAGAGGCAGTGGGAGGGGTCATGCAATTTCCACAACAATGGAGAGAGAAAGGAACCCTGGGATGTCCATTCTGGAGGAAAAACAGAACATATAGGATGAAATTGTCCCTGCATGAAAGCCCTCACTTGGCTGGGGGGGGGGGGGGGTGGGCAGGATGGTGTTTGTGGAAGACACTGGCAGGGTTTGGGTTACATGTTCATGGCGTTCTCTATAGCCTGTGATGTCAGTGGAGGGGGGCCAGGGGTGTCTCCTGCTCAGTGGGAACTATAGCTGTTTGTGGAGGTGGGAGGCTGTCTGTGTACATGCACATTTTCACTTTTATTATGTGTATAGATAGATAGAAAGAAAGATAGAGATAGCCATATAGCTGGATTATTATGATTATTATGATTATTATTATTATTATCCCAATAATAATAATAATAATAATAATAATAATAATAATAATAATAATAGAAAGGCCCTCCAGCCCCTCCCTCCCCAAGAGCTGCAGGTCCTTGAAGCCTCTCTGCTGACCTTTTTGCTGTGTGTTTGTTTGTGTGTTTGTTTGTTTGTGTTCAGGCTGTCCCTGCTGCGCCTGCGGGGCCCTCCTTGGCCCCTGGCCCTTCTCCTCCTCTCCAGGGTAATAGGAGCATCATCATTATTAATATTATTATTGTGGTGTTGTTGTTGTTCTATATCTAGAGTGATGCTGGGGCACACAAGGCCAAAACTAGGACATAAAGAATATCTATTCATGGTATAATAGTCCATCAATATTCATGATGATGGTGATGATGATCATGATTATGCATTTATTAATATTATTATTGTTTATATTAATATTTATTTTATATTATTATTAATTTTTATTATGTTATTATATGGTATAAGTCTAGGAAGAGGCACATGATGATGATTATTTATATTTTCATTCATTTCATATAATGTATATTGTTATAGTAATACTATATTATTATTATTTATGTTTTATTTTATTGTTATCAATTAATTCTATTTTCATTATTATATTATCATTAATAATTGATTTATATATATATATATATGTTTTAAAATACTATATTATTTATGTTTTCTATTATTAGATTTTGGTATTATTTTTCTTATATTATTCTGATTTGTGTTTTATATTATTATTATTATTATTATTATTATTATATTGAATGACCCTGGTGCTTGCGTGTGTGTGCTTCTGCTTAGGTGTGGCTGTACCGCTCGCTGCCGACGCGGCTGGTGTCGCGTGCTTGGGGGCGTCTGAGCCGGGTGGAGCTTCCCGTGTGGCTGCGTGGCCCACTACTAGGACTGTACGCCTGGGCTTTCGGGGTGGACCTGCAGGAGGCTGCCATTGAGGACCTGCGCCACTACGCTTCCCTCAGCCAGTTCTTCGCCCGCAGACTCAAGCCCCACGCACGGCCCCTCGAAGGCCACCCCACTCACACCAGCGCCGCCACCACCCTGGTGAGCACAGCCAGGAGAAGAAGGATGATGGTGATAATAATAATAATAAGCATAATCATACTAATAATAATACTGTATGATGATGTATGATGCAGATTAGCCCATCGGATGGACGGATCCTGAGCTTTGGCCGGGTGCGGAACTGCGAGGTGGAGCAGGTCAAGGGCATCACTTACTCACTGGAAGACTTCCTGGGGCCCCTCCCACACACACAGGAAGGGGCAGAGCCACCTCAGCACCACGGTAACCTCTAGGGTGGACACCATCTTTATTAGTATTATTACTGTACATTATTATTATTATTATTATTATAAATTATTATGTTACCATGGTGACATTTTGGAAGACTTTCTGGGGTCCCTCCCACCCCCTTTCTATCTCCTTCCGGGTCTAACTGGCACAGTCCTCGGAAGAGAGTTAAAGTCCTTGAGAGAAGAGCGGCTCTGAAGTCCTTAACTTCTCTGCTGTTTCTTCTCTTGTTGGTGTCTCCTTGTCTGTCTTTGAAGTAATGCTTGTTTTAACTTAAAATGTCCCTCCCTTTTCCCAGGACCCTCCTCTGACTCCAACCCGGACTCCGCCTCCTTCCAGCAGCGCCTGGTCTCAGGGGAGGGCCGCGACCTCTTCCACTGTGTCATCTACTTGGCCCCTGGAGACTACCATGGCTTCCATTCCCCCACCGACTGGCAGGTCGCCCTCCGGCGCCATTTCCCAGGTGACTTCCCCCCCCCCCCCATTGGCACACCCTCTTCTCATAAGTCCCCTGCAGCTGGGGAAGGGGTCCAAGAGGGATGAGGGGGTGGGGCCTCGTGGGGAAAGCCTTGCAAGGCAAAGGGGCGGGGTCCGAAAGGCTTCCCCTTGACTGCTAGGCCTCACTTCTGAGGGAAAAAGAGGTCTAGAAATCTATTGAGTGCTGGGCCTCACACCTTCTCCCCCCTTATTTGCATACCCTTTTCCCATAGGTCTCCTGGAGCTGGGGGCGGGGCCTAAGGCAAAATAACCAGAGCTAGATGGCTTTCTATTGACTGTTAGGCTCACTCCTTCCCCTCATTTGCATACCCTCTTCCCATAGTTCCCCCATACCTGGGGGTAGGGACAAAGAGGGATGAGGGGGTGGGGCCTCTGGGGAAAGGTCTTGCAAGGAGAAGGGGGTGGGGCTCCAGACCCAAAGAAGAAAGGCCCGCAAGGCTTCCTATTGTGTCATGATCTCTTGATCTTTCGCTCATGTCACTCAACTAACAACCCTAAGGTAGACTTTGAAGACTGTTCGGAAACGGCTATTAGTCCTAAATATCCGTATCACAGTTCAGTATATGTTGGACAGTCAATTAAGAAATGTTTGAAATCTTCCACAGTTTGTTCTCCCCATAAAGATGCATGGTAACTTTAGCTGTTCGGTGTCTTGGCGTATTCTTTCCAGTGAAGATTAAACCCATAGCAGCACAGTTGGAGCAAAGAACCCTTACAATTTGCCAGTGCTGTTGCTTTGGTCTTCCTCCTCTGGTTCAGATTCCCTTCTGCTGGCTTTCTCCTGGTTTGGGCCCTGCAGGTCTCCTCCCGCTTCCTGGGCAGGAACCGGCCAGCTTCCACCTCCGTTCCTTCTCACCCGGATCAAGCCTGCCTCTGGTCCTGGGAGGGATGTTGTTGTTCTTCTCTGTGTTCCTGGCTGTTCTTGGCGGGCTCTTTCACCATCTCTCCCTTGCCAGCCACATCCACCCATCTCAAGTCGTCTTTGAACACTTGGATCCTGAAGGCTTCATTCCATTCAGGGAGCTGTGAGGCCAGTCTTCCGAATTCCAAGGCAAAGTCCTGAATTGAGCGGGACCCTTGCTTCAGGCTCATCAGTTTTGCCCTGGCTCTGTCTTTGCGGAGGGGGTCCTCCAAGTGTGACCTTAGAGCCAGCATGAAAGTGTCCAAGTTGTTCAGCTCCGGGCACTAAAGTCATACAGTGCTAGGAGCCACTCAGCTGCCTCCCCCTCCAGTTAGTCAGCCATATGTTGGACCTTGTCAATTTTGTCTGCAAAGAGCCATCCCACTTGGTCATGAAGGCAGCTACTCTTATCAAAAAGAAGAGCAATTTCTCAGGGTCCCCATCAAAGGCGGCTTGGAGCTTCATCTCCCCTCTGTTCTGGGCCCTCACTCCTCTACCGATGAGGGGAAGGGGCTGCTGCGGAAAGGCCGAGAGAGGTTACCTGAGGAAAAGCACCAGTCTCTGGAAGGCCAGGGTTAGCTGCCTCCCCCCCAGGGCTGCTGTATTCTCTCAGGAACAATGAATTAAGTAGTTCCTTCACTTGCACCAATTCTTGCCTCATCTCCTGTACTTCCTAGCTGCCCATCAAGTGGGGAAGGCTATACTTCCCAGCCTGTTGCCAGCCTGCCTCTGTGAAAGCTCTCCAACCGAGCCAGTGTGACCCGCCAGCGGCTGATAATTGTTGCTGAGGCTGCTGCATCCTGCCATCTCTGCTCCTCCAGGGCTTGCTTCTTCCCCTGAAATATCGCGAATTGGTTCTCGGTGGTGTTGTCCCCTCTCTCTTCTCCCTCCATGTTGGTGGAGGCAGAAGCTAGAGAGAGGTGCTGGGGATTCCCAACAAATTGTAAGGGTTCTTTGTTCCAACTGTGCCGCTATGGGTTTAGTCTTCACTGGAAAGAATACGCCAAGACACACAGTTGCTGAAGTTACCATGCATCTTTATTGTTCGGAATACAAGAACCTTGCAGCAAGCCCACGTCTATAGGGTCTAAGCTATAACATCATCTATCACTGAATGGCCCTGGCCTTTCCCACATACCAGAGCCCACCTGTTAGGGATTCCTCATCTTCAGAAGAGGAAGGGGAGCAGGGAAGTGCTCAGGAGTTGGAGGGGGAAGAGGAATCAGACAATGAGGGTTTGCAAATGCCCACATTTCTGGAGAGGCGAAAGGAAACAGCACAGATGGCGTTCAGCTAGAATAGCTGCTAGAAACGCTGAGGTAATTGGGAGCCACCCTAGCACCTGCTCGTGGGGGATTCAGGGCTATGAATCAAGCAGGAGCAGTTAGCTTTTGCTGGTAACAATGACTGTGATGCTGATGTTTTTGCTCCAATTGTACCTGCTTTGTGTCTGCTTCTAAGGATTTAGTGATCATTGCCTGTTGTCTAATGTAAGACTTCTGTTTATTTTGGACCTTATTAGAGACTTTAGTTTTGTGTCTGCATTAAGACTTCCTTGCTTTCTTTTGCATTTTTCAACTACATTTGCTGTTCTTTCGTGTTGCTAAAGTAAAGCATTTTTCTTTTATTTTCAACGTTGTATTAAGGCTGTTCTTGAAGGGCAATTCAGGACACCACCTCCTCTGAATTGAGGGCAATTGACTTTTTATGACCATTTCATGTGTCCTTGCAGCATCATTTCCTTCCTTCTGGCCAGAGGGCATGTGTTCTACCTCAGGGATGGTAGTTGGATGGCATGAGTGACAGGTCAAGAGTTCATGACACATTGACTGCTAGGCCTTGCTCCTCCCCCTCATTAGCATGCCTTCTTCCCATAGGTCCCCTGCAGCTGGGGGCAGGGCCTTGGGGAAAAGGCCTTGCATTTCCTGATTGCATTTCCTTTTACAATCCTGAACAATCTCTTTGATCCTCGGGGGAGGCTCTCCTCTCACTCCTACTTCCATCACAAGTGCGACTTGTGCGGACGAGGGAGAAAGCCTTCTCTGTTGTGGCCCCCCAGGTTTGGAGCTCGCTACCTAGTGAGATTTGGCAACCCCCCACCCTGGCAGCCTTTAAGAAAGATCTAAAAACTTGGCTCTTCCGGCGTGGCTTTGAGTGAACACATATCCCCATATCATGTCTGTTCTGTCCTCATGACACACTTTTCCTTGTCTTTAATGAAGGCTCATTCCCATTGGTCGCCCCTTCTGAGTTCCCCCACACTTCTCCATTTACTTATCTCACCCGGGGTTTTATCAATCTTATTCTGTGCATTTGGCCCACTCACCGTGTTTTTATTCTATTTCTTCATCACTTTATTTTGCACCTGATTATTTCATTTTCTGTTATTTTATGTATTTTATTTTGATGTTATTATTTGCTGTTTGTATTTTATTTTATTTTGTTGTACAGTAATTCTGGGCTTGGCCTCATGTTAGCTGCCCCAAGTTCCCATTGGGGAGATGGTGGCGGGGTATAAATAAAGATTGTTGTTGTTGTTGTTGTTATTATTATTGCAAGGCAAAGTGGGTGGGACCTGGAAGGCTTCACCATGACCACAAGGACTGACTTCTCCCTCCCTCCCGGCAGGGTCACTGATGTCGGTGAGCCCTGGGGTGGTGCGGTGGGTGCGCTCCCTGTTCTGCCACAACGAGAGGGTGCTGCTGTGTGGCTGCTGGAAGCATGGCTTTTTCTCCCTGACGGCCGTGGGGGCCCAGAACGTGGGCTCCATCCGCATCTACTTTGACCAGGTGAGCAGAAAAATGAGAGGGCCCTCTGCCCCACGGGAGGGGGGGGGTCCCGCTCTTTCCTAATTATTCTCCCCTCATGACTCTCTCCCCATGTCTCTCTCCCTTTGAGCAGGAGCTGGAGACGAACCGCCCTGGGGACCGCCAGGGCTCCTTCCGGGACCTGCACTTCGGCCTGAAGGAGGGCGCGGAGCCTGGCCAAACAGAGAGGGGGAATGGCTTGGTCCCTGGCCCAGGGGGTGTGGCCCTACAGAGGGGAGAGCCCCTGGGGGAGTTCAACTTGGGCTCCACTATCGTCCTCCTCTTCGAGGCCCCCACCCACTTCAACTTCCGCCTTCATGCCGGCCAGAAGATACGCTTTGGGGAGGCCCTCGGGGAGGCCCTTTAACCCAAGAAAGCAAGGAAGGCGGCCATCTTGCATACAGGGAAGAAGACGAGACAGAGAGAACCGCCGGGGGCAGCTGCAATTTTCTTTTGGGGGAGGGAAATACATTGCACGTGGTGTGCATTTTGTTTGCGGGACTTTCCCCACACACAAGTGGCAGCCGTTTCGTGTGGGGAAAAGGGAAGAAATAACCAGTGGCAACCAGGTTGTTTTGGAGAAAATATACTGCACTTGTCTGGGAAGAAGAACCAGTGGCAGCCATTTTGTGTGGGGAAGGAAAGAAACAACCAGTGGTGGCTGTTTTGGAGGAAATACTTTGCATGTGGCAGCCATTGTGTCTGGGAAGAGGAACCATTGGTGACCATGTTGTGTATGTGGGAAGGAAAATTACAAATGGCAGCCAGTATCTTTGGGAAGGATTGAAGAAATAAGTAGCAGCACCCATTTTGTTTTGGGGAGAATATATTGCACACGTCGGCCATTTTGTTTAGGAAGAACTAAAATAACAACTTTTGTTTTGAACGGGGGAGAAAAATTGCAAATGACAGTCATTTTGTCTTGGAAGAAATTGTAGACAAATGGTGGCCATTTTGTTTTGAGAAGAACAAGAAAACGGCTACCATTTTGTTTTGGGAAGAACAACAAAAAGACAAATGGTGATCATTTTGGAAAGAAAATATGCAAAAATGGTGGATTTTCCTCCTTTTTCGAATTGCTTTCTCTCTCAGCAGGAACTGAGTAGAGAAAAGAAACGAACTTCTTATTTAAAACCATTCAAAGATCGAGAAGTGTCGCTTTTGGGGCCTTAATAATAAATACAAAGAATTGTCATTTCCCTCCATCCTTTTATTTTATTTTGTTTTGCTTTTCCGGATCTTTCTTTCTTTTGAAGGAAGGAAAAGAAGGAATTTGCACTGGGTTTTTCTGTAACACATTCCAAACGTTTAATCTTTATTTGTTTCATAATGATAATATGTTTCTCCTGAGCCTTAAATATATATCTATATCTGTGCATTCATCTCTTGGTCTCGTGGTTTGACAAAGGAATGTATCGACCCTTCGAGGCACATCCCGGCTCCTCCAAGGCAACTCTATAGTCACTTCCTGTCCAAGGTGTCGAGGGCCTTCCTGATTTCCTGGAGGCGGGAGATGCAGGTGGCCATCTTGCCCTTCTCTGCTGCCAAGTGGGCTTCGAGGGAACGGGCCTGGAGGGTGAGCTGGGGAAGGAAGGAAGAGAAAGAAGAAAGATGGATGAAAGGAAATGGGAAGAAAAAAGGAAAGAAGGATGAATGAATAGAAGGAAGGGAGGAAAAGAGGAAGGGAAGATGAATAGAGTGAAGGAAAGCAGGAAGAAAGGAAATGGAAAGAAGGAATGATGAAGGAATAGCGAGAAGGTAGGGGAGATGAATGGAATAAAGGAAGGAAACAGAAAGAAGGATGAATGAATGGAAGGAAGGGAAGATTAATGGAATAAGGGAGAGAAAGGAAGGGTGGAAGAATGGAATAAAGAAAGAAGAAGGGAAACAGGAAATGAAGGAAGGATGAATGAATGGAAGGAAAGGGGAAAGAAGAAAGGATAGAAGGAAAAGGAAGAAAATGAACATTAGAAAAGACAGAAGGATGGAAATATGAATGGAATGAAGGAAGGAAGAAGGAAATGGAAGAATTAATGGAAGGAAGGAGAAGGAAGAGAGGGAAGGAAAGGGAAGATGAATGGAATAAAGGAAGGAGAAATTGGAAAGAAGAAAACGAGGAAAGACAAGATTAGAAGAAAGGAAAAGAGGATGAAAATTAAAAAGACAAAGATGGAAGGAAAAAACGATGAATGGAATAAAGTAAAGAAGGAAGGATAGAAGAAAAAAGGAAAAGAGAAATAAAATAAACATTAAAGATGAGGTAGGAAAGGAATAGAAAGGAAGGGAAGAAGGAAGAGGAGGAGGAAGGAAGGAAGATAAGCAAAAGAAGGAAGGAAGAAAATGAAAGAAAAGGAAGAGAAAGAAGGAAGGTAGAGTGGAATGAAGAAAGGAAATGGAAGAAAAGGGAGGAAAGATGAATGGAATAAAGGAAGGAAAAAAGTAATGGCACAAAGGAAGGAAAGGAATGAAGAACGAAAAACAGGCATAGGAAAGATACATAAAGATGGGAAGGAAGAAGGAAATGAAAGGGTTGATTTTACCGGAGGGAGAGAGAGATCCCAAGATGGCCGCCCTCCCCTACCTGATTGACAGCGCCTTCCACTTCCTGTGACTCTCTGCCCCCTTCTTCCTCGCCTTCTGCTTGCACTTCCTGCCATTTCTGCAGGAGCCGAAGCCTCCGCCGGAAAGACCTGGAAGGAGGGGAAAATTGGATGCCGGACTCAAAAAAGTTCGGTGTTGATCAATGTATTGATCAATGTATTGATGAAGTCTGTTATTGATGACTGCCTTACTGGAGCTGATGCTGGGATTCATGGTGTCGCCGCATCTGCTGCTCGATGGCTCCCAACTCGGCCATCAGCTGGTCCTCGTCATGTGACCTTTGAGGCCTCGCCCACCTCCCCAAAATGGCTGGCAACGCTCCTCCACTGCCATCTTGTTCTTGTTCCTCCCCAAAAGTGACCCTTTTCTTGGGAGGGACGTCGCCATGGCGATGGAGAAAGGCCTTCCGCTTCCACAGAGAGAAGCAACGCGCGACTGCCTGGTGACGAAAGATGGCAGTCTTGTTGGGAGGGAATAAATAGGGAGGAATAAATTAATTGATCCATAATCAATATGGGCTTTGCTCCATCCATTGATTTTAGTTCTTGAGACCCACTTCTAGCCCTAATCGATACATAATGAATGTGAACCTTAGTATACAATCAATGGGGCTTTGATAAGTAACCATTACCAATTTCAATCCGTAATCAATAGGACTTTAGTTTATAATCAATGGGGCTTTGATACGTAATCAATACTGGCCTTCATTCACAATCATTGGGACTTAAATCCACAATCAATGCCAATTTCAAAAAGTAATGAACAGTTCATAAATAATGGGACTTTGATACATAAATAACAACATTCTTTCACAATCAATGGGACTTTAGTCCATAATCAATGCCAAATTCAATACGTAATCAGTAGCACTTTAATCCATAGTCAGTACCAATCCATTAAAAAATACTAATTTTAATCCATGATTACTGTGAACTTTAGTTCACAATCAATGGGACTTTGATACATAATCAATGTCAAATTCAATCCGTAATCAATAGGACTTTAATCCATAGTACCAATCCATTAAAAATACTTTTATTCTATAATTAATGTGATTTTAGTTCATAATCAATTGTACTTTCATGTGTAATCAACACCAACCTTTGTTCACAATCAATAGAACTTTAATCAATTCCAATTTCAATGAGTAATCAAAAGGACTTTAATCTGTAATCAATGCAAATTTCAATCCGTAATCAATAGTACATAATCAGTGGAGATTTGATACGTAATCAATATTGACCTTTGTTCACAATCAGTAGGATTTTAATCCATAGTATCAATATTAATACCTAAAAAGTATGGGTTGCTTACCTGTAACCATGTTTCTTCGAGTGGTCACCTGTGAAATCAACACATATGGGTTTCCTGCGCCTGCGCAGGTAATTACGGAACTCTCTAGATTCTAGAAGCTCTTAAGAGATACATTTTGGCGGAGGCCCCGCCCACTCTCCCCTTGTGATATATATATATATATATAGCCAGTGGGAGAAATTCCTAACTGCGTACTGTGGCGGAAAGAAGGAACTGGGGTGGTAGCCTCTCCCACTGGCTATATATACCACAAGGGAGAGTGGGCAGGGCCTTAGCCAAAATTTATTTCTTAAGAGCTTCTAGAGAGCTCCTAAACCGCCTGTGCAGGTGCAGGACACCCGTATGTATGCATTTCACAGGGACCAAAATGAAGAAAATACTAATTTCAAAACATTATTAATGTGAACTTTAGTTCATAATAAATGGAACTTTAATATTGATGATGAATCAATGCCTGTATTGATTAGGGACAGATTAGGGCATTGTGAAGTGCTTTGAATACCCAGGGGTTGAGAAATGAGAGGTTGCTTACCTGTAACCGTAGTTTCCCTAGTGATGTGCTGTGAATTCGCACTATTGGTACTTCTGCGCATGCGCAGCTTTGCTCCGGAATCTTCAGTTAAAAATTTGAAAGGACTGACGGTTGGCCCCGCGCACGCTCCCCAGTACATTATAAATAGGACGCGGCTGGCCCAACCGCCTCCAGATCTCTTCCGCCGCTAAAGCAGTCAGAAGGAGGAGGCATGACAAATTGCGGGGAGGATGGGCGGGGCCGTGCGAATTCACAGCACATCACTAGGGAAACTACGGTTAGAGGTAAGCAACCTCTCATTTTCCCTACGTGAGTGTGCTGTGAATGCGCACTATTGGTAGAAGACTAGCGAGCTACCCACCTTGGACGGCGGGAGTCATGCCACCGCAGAAAACAACACTGCACGACCAAAAGCAGCATCCTTCTTGGCCTGTAGATCCAACTTGTAGTGCGACACAAATGTTAGCGGGGTGGACCAGGTGGCAGCGCGACATATGGCATCCAAAGACACACCTTTCCAAAAGGCAGCTGTTGCAGACACCGCCCTTGTAGAGTGTCCTTTCACCCCAACCGGCAACTCACGTCCCGAGTTCTTGTAAGCTAACTTGATCACAGACACTATCCAAGAAGATAGGCGTTGAGTAGAAACAGGGAGGCCACAGGCATCTTTCCTGTATTTTACAAAAAGCCTTGGTGTTTTCCTCACACTTTTAGTTCTATTAAGATAAAAGGCCACTGCCCGACGCACGTCCAGCAAGTGGAGACCACGCTCCATAGGGGAAGTGGGTGACTGAAAAAAGGCTGGCAAAACTATCTCTTGGGACATGTGGAAAGAAGACGTCACCTTGGGAAGAAAAGAAATGTCCGTGCGGAGCACGATCTTATCTTTGTGGAACCGAAGGTAAGGTTCATCCGATCTTAAGGCGCAAATCTCACTAACACGCCTGGCCGATGTTATCGCCACCAGAAAGGCGGTCTTCCAAGAGAGGTGCGATATATCACACGTGGCTAACGGCTCGTAAGGAGGACCTTGAAGGGATGAAAGTACAACCTCCAGGCTCCACGAAGGAACTATTGGAGTCACTGCTGGTTTAACATTACTGAACCCCTTAAGGAAAAGCTTAACCAAATATTCAGAAAAAAGGGATGGCAATCCCTCTTTCCTCCTATACCATGACATGGCCGCCAGGTAACATTTAAGTGATGACAGGGACAATCCTGAACTAGACAAGGAGACTAAAAAATCCAAAATCGCCGAGATTGGGGCATTTACAGGGTCCACATTTCTTCCTTTCATATACTGGGAATAGCGTGTCCACTTGTACACATAAGAGCGCTTTGTAGATGGTTTTTGCGCTGCGTCTAAAATGGCCCTAACTGGGGCAGACAATTTGTCGGAAGTTCCTAACTGCTTGGAGCGATCCTCCAGGCAGTCAGCCTCAATGTATGGGCATCTGGGTAAAGCACCTTCCCGTTCTGCGATGTTAACAAATCTAACCTGTTTGGAAACCTCCTGTACCTCCCTTTGGAGATATCGAGGAGGGCTGCAAACCATGGCTGGCGAGGCCACCATGGCGACACCAGGATACAGTCCCCGTTGTCCTTCCGAATCTTTGAGATGACCTTCGGGAGCAGTGGGAATGGTGGAAACACATACAGAAATTCGTTGCTCCACTTGCGTAGAAACGCATCTCCCAGACACCCCCTGGTGAAGTCCGCCCTCCTGCGGGCACAATAAAGGGGACACTTTGCGTTTTCCTGTGACGCAAAAAGATCTATTGTCGGAAAACCCCAGATCTTGAAGATCGTATTGAGTTCCCTGAGATTGACAGACCACTCGTGGTTGGCCATGGGGGCCCTGCTCAAATTGTCCGCTAAGACATTCTCTTCCCCTGGGAGATGTACGGCCACTAAGTGTATCTCTCTGGCTATGCACCACTTCCAGATGCGCATTGTTAGGCGTGACAGAACCTGTGATCTTGTTCCCCCCTGTTTGTTTATGTAATGCATTGTCGTAGTATTGTCCGTGACCACCTGTACTACCTTGCCCAACAATGCCATCTCGAAGGATTTCAGAGCCTTTTCTACGGCGAATAACTCCAGAACATTTATGTGATGTAGAGATTCTTCTGGTGTCCAGACACCTTGGGCAGTCAAACCCTCGTAATGTGCGCCCCATCCCTTCATGGAGGAATCCGTCGTGACCACGGCAGATGGATCGGGGCCCTGAAAGGGCATGCCTACAGTCACATTGTCCGGCTCTGTCCACCATAAAAGGGCACGCCGGACCTTCTCCGGAATGCAATACCGCACATGGGGGTTGTCTAGGCCAGGGCGAAAAACGGACAGAAACCAATTTTGAATGGGCCTTAGCCGAAGCCGGGCGTAAGGCGTAACGGCAGTCGTAGATGCCATGTGCCCTAACAGGACTTGGATCCTTTTTGCTGACACTTTCCTCGAATTCAGGGCAGACACAACCAAAGACTTGAGGGACGAAAATCGGTCCTCTGGCAGAAACGCCCTCTGATGGATTGAATCCAGGAGTGCTCCAATAAACTGGATCTTGCGGACAGGTACTAGATGTGATTTTTCCCTGTTTACCACGAGACCTAAAGACTGGAGAAGAGAAATAGTTAGGTCTATGTGCAGTTGTAAGCGTTCTCGCGTGTCTGCCACCAAGAGCCAGTCGTCTATGTATGGATACACCGTAACGCCCCTAGTTCTGAGGTGAGCAGCGATTACCGCCATACATTTGGTGAAAACCCTGGGGGCCGTAGTAAGGCCGAAAGGCAATACATTAAAACTGTAAGCCTTAACGCCCACCATAAAGGCGAGGTATTTCCTATGATGTTCCGCCATGGAAATATGAAAATATGCGTCCTTTAAGTCTATGGTTGCGAACCAATTGTCTTTATTTAGAAGAGGAAGGATCATAGGAAGAGAGACCATCCGAAATTTCTTTGCATCAATGTACATGTTCACCCCTCTTAAATCTAAAATTGGACGCAAACCACCTGTTTTTTTAGTCACTAAAAAGTAACGAGAAAAGAAACAGTTATCAATCATTGAACTATCAACCGGAGAAATGGCCCCTTTAGCCAAAAGGGTTTCAACTTCTTCCAGCAGTGCTGGAGACTCAGGTGTGGTTTTTATATATCCCAACGGGGGCAGCGAAACAAACTCTATCGAATAACCTTCCTCAACTATCTTGAGGACCCACCTATCAGTAGTTATCGCAGCCCAGGCCCCTGCAAAAGGCCGAAGTCTATCCTTATAACAAATGTAACTAACTTGTTTAATGGAGGCATTTACGCCACCCCTTGGGCTACAGATAACATCAACATTGGAATCGTCAAAGACGACGTCTTGTGCCACCTGCGGCCTTAGCCTTAGATTGATATGGCTGATACCTAGGCTTTGTGTAATAATTTTGTTTTCTGCCAGTTTGAAACTTTGAGGAATTATTCCGATTGCCCTGACTAGAGTTAAATCCACTGTAATTCGCCCTACGGCTAAAGGGCTGGGCTTGTTGCCACCTAGGCTTCTGAAAGTTACCTGGCTGCCATGGGTATGGATACTGGTATGGATATTTGGCAGCATGCAAAACCTCCCGAGATTGCTTTATCTTTTCATCCGTTGTTGGGTCAAAAAGACCTTCCTCAGTCATGGGAAGGTCTTCCGCCAACAAGCGGCTCTCCTCTGACAATGAAGAACTACGCAGCCACGCATGTCGCCGTATGGCCGTGGCAGTGGCAAAGAGCTTGCCCGATATCTCAGCCATATGCTTGGCAAAGTCCTTCTGCAGTCTAGATAGTATCAATGCCTCGCCCTGATACGCCTTTGGAAGACGACGGTCCTCAGGTGGCAGGAGGTTAATATGGGGCAACATATTGTTCCAGAGAAAACTCTGGTATCCACTAAAATAAGTAGCGTAATGCGCCATCCTGGCAAGCAAACCCGCAGCCACATGTATTTTCTTCCCAAGTGAGTCAACCTTCTTGCCCTCCCTATCTGGTGGCGTTATGGAATATTTCTTAGGTCTCTTTGCCCTAGCTGCCTCCGCCACCACCGTATTCGGCTGTGTAGGATGGGCAATCCAACTTGCTAGTGTCAAATCTACTTTGTACAGAAGGTCGACCCTCCTTGGCACTGCGGGAGCAGCCGACGGGGCCACATCGGGGACCTTAGTCAGTTTCAATAAATAAGGAAGAGTTGGAAGCAGCAAGGATGGTGAACCGTCCTGTTCTTCAGAAGGGTACATAGGATCATCCACTGTTGAAACCGGCTTTGGGGCTGGAATGTCCAATGCAGTTATCATTCTGCTAACCAACTGAGCAAACATGTTGTAGTCCTCTATGCGCTTTGCGTTGGTATTTTTATCCTTGTCTGCAATGGGTGAGTCCACTACTTCAATTGAAGAATCAGAGTCATCATCATCAACTGGAGGGAGGTCCTCAGCAATCGATGGGAGAGGTGTATGTCCTTGATTCCAACAAGCACCCTGATGGCCATGATGGCCATGGTGCACAGGGAGGAGTTCTCTACCTCGCACACTCTTCCCACTGTGTTTCCTGGGTCCATAGTCTGCATTACGATAAGCAGAACAGGCAGGGGGAGGACCGCAGTAAACAAAACGCCCCTGGGGAGTTATCTCATACACTCCCGGGTGAGGAAGGGGGCGTCCACCTTCGTTGTGCTCCTCCACATTAGCCCTAGTAAGGGATCTTGCTCTGCGTGCGCGCGCACGCCTGCGCTTCCTCGCAGAGCAGGAGGAATCCGAACAAGTTGTGGCTGAAGACGAAGAGGAGGAGTCACTTGAGCTCGACTCCTGGCGCCTCCGCTTCTTATTATTAGAGCGCGACGGTGCGCGCCCCCGGCGCCGAGTCAGGGCAGCAGCAACGGACATCCCCGACGTCGAGGGAAGCGTTGCTAGGGACGCGCCAGCCGGCTCCTCCCCAAGACCAACAGCTGACACAGTGGGAGGAGCCGGCGCCGAGAGTGTCGGCATCGGGGGAGTCATGTTTTCATTTTGCGCACGCGCGGGGCGTGTCTTCGACTCCAAGTCCCTTTCTGTTTCGTTTTCCTCCCGAGCCCGCGCGAGGCGTGCGGAGGTCGGCTCCGGTGCTGACCCAGCGGAACAGCCACGAGGAGGGGACTCTCTTGCCCCTTTAAGGGGCGAAACTAACAGCGAACGCGCGGCCTGGGATCCAGCCGTCTTTGCCGAGGCCGCCTTACTCTGAATGGCCTTTTTGGACTTCGGCTTTTTCAAGGCCGCATGCAGGATCGCCGACTCAGGTAATACTTTCTCTTTATGTTGTTGAGGTTCAGGGAGAAGTGCCCGCTCATAAAGGGCAGCTTTCAGACGAATCTCCCGGTTTTTCCGTGTCTTCGGGGTGAAGGACTGGCAGATTGAACATGCCTGTGACAAGTGTCCTTCACCCAGGCAAGCAATGCACAGAGAATGTGCATCATTATCAGGGAAGTTGCTCTGGCAGGAAGAGCAACGCTTAAAACCTTTAGTATTTGCCATTTTGTTGAATAGCTTAGCGCTAGACAAAGAAGAATTCCGAGCTACTGCTGTTAGCGCGGATGAAGAGATCTGGAGGCGGTTGGGCCAGCCGCGTCCTATTTATAATGTACTGGGGAGCGTGCGCGGGGCCAACCGTCAGTCCTTTCAAATTTTTAACTGAAGATTCCGGAGCAAAGCTGCGCATGCGCAGAAGTACCAATAGTGCGCATTCACAGCACACTCACGTAGGGAAAAAGTGGTATATAAGTGAAACAAATAAATAAAATAAATAAGTCCCCTATTGATAAGCAATCAAAGCTGGTATTATTGCTTAATGATTCCTGACCAGCCTTTGTGTGGACTCACCTCTGCTTCTTTCTCCGCCTGTGACCTGGCCCGCACTTCCTTCATCCGGGAGGCGCAGCGCAGGAGGCGGACGGCGCCATCTTGGATCAGGAGGCTCCGGTGGGCTTGGGCGGCCACCTGGAGGCGGGCAGCTTTTCGCTGGCGCTCCTTTGCCCACAGGGCCCAGGCCCGCAAGGCCTTCCCCCGCAGGGAGCGGGACCACAGCCAGAGGGCCTGTGCTGTCTGGAGCGCTTCCTGTCGCCGGAGGGCCCACTACAAAGGAAGGAAGGAAGCGGAGGGATGTTGTTGGGTCCCCTCTAGGCATTGGGTAGGCCCTCGCACACACACCCCTGGGGCCATGGGGAAGGTCTCGTATTACACATACCCACAAAATACCACCCATCATTTCCTATCCACCTCCCTCTCATTGTTTCCAAAATGGCTGCCTCCTATTTCCAATGCCTCCTTCCCCTTGTTTCCAAAAAGGCTGCTGCCCTTTGCTTCCAATACATGTCTTTCCTCTTGTTTCCAAAATGGTGGCTCCAGTTTCCTTTCTAAAATGGCTCCCTCCCATTTCCAATCCATCTCGCTCTCATCATTTCCAAAATGGCAGCCCCCGTTTCCTTTTCAAAATGACCGCCTCCCACTCCCAATCCATCTCATTCCCCTTGTTTCCAAAATGTCAGTTCTCGTTTCCTTTCAAAAATGGCCTCCCCTCCTTGTGTCCGATCAATCTCCTTCCTCATGTTTCCAAAATGGTAGTCTCCGTTCCTTTTTCAAAATGGCCACTGCCCTTTGCTTCCAATCCTTCCCCTTGTTTCCAAAATAGAGGCTCCAATATCCTTTTCCAAATGGCAGCCATTTTGGGGGCCCATCCCCTCTCGTTCCTGGCCGCACCTGCTGCTTCCAGGCTGTGACAGAGGCTGAGAGGAGGTTCCGGGCCCGGCTCCCCTCCGCTCGGTTCCGCAGGAGCTGCAAAGGAAGGAACACAAAACCATCAGCATCTTCTTTCCCCGAAAAAAGCAATCGGGAATTGCCTTGCGTACCTACCTGCTTCCTGAGGCAATGGTGGTGATACCACTTCCAGGCAAGGAAGGCCTTGCGCAGCCGTTGCTGGGCACAGTGTTGAGTTGCTGTGGCAATCAGGCCTTTCTCCCTCCGGGAGGCCGCAGCCAAGGACTGCCAATGGAGGAAGGCCACACGCAGTTTCCCTTGAAAGAAAGAGAAAGAAAGAAAGAAAGAAAGGCCACAGATCCAACATGAAATGGTTGTAAAGAAGAAGCCCAAGACAAAAGGGAGGGAGGGAAGGAGGCAGATTGCAGGTACCAGAGTCCAAGCACATCCTCGCCTTCGCTACGGCCTCAGCCTTCTCTTCCCGTTTATAGACGCCCAAAATAGCCGCCTGCCTCCAGAGGAGAGTCGCCTGCAAAGAGATGGAAGGGAAAGGGAGGCAGCCATCTTGGAAATGAGGGGAGGGAGATGGATGGAAAACCATAGAAACCGAGAGGTAGCCATCTTGGAAACAAGGGGAGGGAGATATATTGGAAACTATAGAAAGCAAGACAGGAGGCCATTTTGAAAAGAAAGGGAAAAGTTAGGTTCTTGTGGGTTTTTTCGGGCTATAGAGCCATGTTCTAGAGGCATTTCTCCTGACGTTTCGTCTGCATCTATGGCAAGCATCCTCAGAGGTAGAGGTCTGTTGGAATTAGGACAATGCCTGTCCTAATTCCAACAGACCTCTACCTCTGAGGATGCTTGCCATAGATGCAGGCGAAACGTCAGGAGAAATGCCTCTAGAACATGGCTCTATAGCCCGAAAAAACCCACAAGAACCTAGTGATTCCAGCCATGAAAGCCTTCGACAATACAAGGGAAAAGTTGTTTTACAACCCACAGAGGGGGGAAATTTGGTAACTATAGGGGGCGGCCACTGGAAAGAATGGAATGGTGGCAACCATTTTGGAAACTATGAAAAGAGGCCATACTGGAAAAAATGGGGACATTGGGGAAAAAATGGGAGGAGCACGGCCATTTTGGAAGCCACAGGCGGCGGCCATTTTGTCAAGAACAGGAAGGCACCTAGAGAAAGTCACAAGGGTGGCCATTTTGGAAACAATGGGGGAAGAGACCTATTGGAACCCATGGGCATCTTGGAAATCACGTGAAGGAGTCCTTTTGTAAACCCCAGAAAGGAGACTTCTGTGGTTTACGAAACAGCAAGAAAATGTATGGGAAACGAGAAGCAGCGGCCATTTTGTAGGCAGCGAGAGGGGCACCATTTTGTAAAACAACGGGAAAAGAGAAGAAGGGAACCAATAAGCAGCAGCCATGTTGGAAACCCATCGGGCAGGGAGGCAGCCATGTTGCAAATCTCAGGAAGTGGGGGCAGCCATGAAGGAGGTGGCCATTTTGGAAATCCCCAGGAAGTAAGGTCATTCGGAGTTTTGGAGTTTGATGCCATTTGTACGCAGAGGACACCCAACTCTACTCCTTTCCACCAAGTGCCAGCTGTGATGGACTGGATGAGGGCTAAAAGGTTGACAACTAATTCAGACAAGACAGGTCCTCCTGGTCAGTTGCAGGACTGATTGGGGTATTGGGTGGCAACCTGTGCTCGACGGGGTTACACAGCCCCTGAGGGTGCAGGTCCGTAGCTTGGCGGTCCTCCTGGACTCAATGCTGTTGCTTGACGCTCAAGTGTTGGCGGTGGCCTGGAGGGCCTTTGCATAGCTAAAACTTGTCAGTGGTGGCCCCTCACCTCTGGAACGCTCTCCCCAGGGAGATAAGACAGGCTCTATCACTCTTTTCTTTTCATAAGAACTTGAAGACTTGGTGGTTCCATCAGGCCTTTGAGAACAACTAATTACTAGTCCCAGCCCCTGGCCAGTAGTGGGAACTTGGTCTTGCACCCCATCCATGACTCCGGCCCTCTGTCATTCCAGGGTACTTGCCCTGGCTGAGACCTTTTGCAGTTCTCTAATAGGCTCCGGTAATGAGTAGGCTCCGGTAATGGCCACTATGGCCATTGTTGGGACCTGGTCATTGCACCTTACCCATTCCCCCGGCCCTCATGTTTTTCTTTGCACTAGCCTCGACCTAGCCCTCTTAAACTGCCTAGCCCATTCAGAAATTCCTGCTCCTGACAGCTTATTTGCATGGAAGAATAATATGTGATTGTTGTTGTTTTTAAAATGTATATGTGTGTATTGATATTTCTATGCTTACGTTTTGTTTACACTGCATGTTTACTGTGTATTTTGTTTATGTGGAAGCCGCCCTGAGCCCCCTAGGGGAGATAGAGTAGTATATAAATAAAGATTTATTATTATTATTAGTAGTAGTAGTAGTAGTAGTGTGGGGGGCCACTTTAGAAACCTCCAGGAAGCTGGAAGAGGCAGCCATGTTGGAAATCCCCAGGAAGTGTGAGTGGCCATATTGGAAACCTCCAGAAAGCGGGGGCAGCCATTTTGGAAACCCCAGGCGGTGGCCATGTTGGAAACACCAGAAAGAGGCGACCATCTTGGAAACCCCCAGGAAGTGGGGGTGGCCATCTTAGAAATACCAAAAAATAAGCGGCCATATCAGAAACCCTCAGGAAGTGTGGGCAGCCATCTTGGAAAGCTCAGGAAGTGAGGGTGGCCATGTTGGAAACCCCCAGGAGGAGGTGGCCATGTTGTAAATCCCCAGGAAGGGGGGCAGCCATATTGGAAACCCCCAGGAAGTGGGGTGGCCATTTTAGAAACCCCAGGGAGAGGAGGTGGCCATGTTGGAAACCCCAGGAAGTAGAGGTGGCCATGGAGGAGGCAGCTATTTTGGAAATTTGAGGTGGAAGCAGCCATTTTGGAAATCCCCAGATGGAGGAGGGAACGATCATGTTGGAGGCCACTGACCTTGCGTAGGGTGCTTTGCTGGCAGTGCTGCTGGGCTCGCTTCTCCTTCTGCACTGTCTCTTTCATTTCTCTCACATTTGCCCTCCAAACACTCAAGGAGTGCCTACAAGACAGCGACACAATGCAATGCTCAGTCCATTCATGAAAAGGCAGTGGAAAGTCCTAAATGGGCCCATTCACGGAAAGGTTCTTTACCGTAGGGCCTGGCGGTGGTGCTCCTCCTCCTTCTCAACCACCTGCAACAAGATCAGTTGGGCCTTCTCCTGGTAAACCTGCGCAACAACAATGAGTACAATGACAGCCATTCCCAATATAATAACAATAACAACAATATAGAAATAGTAATATACTATAAGAATAATACAAAATAATATATAATAATATAGATAGAATAACATAATGTAAGAGAAATAAAATATCAAAATAATATATACTATAATATGACAGATAAATAATATAGCAAGAATATATTACAATACAATATATATAAAGTAAACGCTTCCCCTTGACACTAAGTCTAGCCAATTCCGACTTTGGGGGGTGGTGCTCATCTCTGGTTCTAAGCCGAAGAGCCGGCATTGTTGGTAGACGCCTCCATGACTGCATGGAGTGCCGTTACCTTCCCACTGAAGCGGTACCTATTGATCTACTCACATTTGCATGTTTCGAACTGCTAGGTTGGCAGAAGCTGGGGCTATCAACAGGAGCATACCCTGTCCCACAGATTCAAAACACCAACCTTTCAGTCAGCAAGTTCAGCAGCTCAGGGGTTTAACCCACTGCGCCACCACAGCCCTATAATATGTATAATATATTACTATAACAATACATAATATATAAGATAATATTGTAATAAAAACATTAATATAACAAATATAACAATAAAATATTATATAATAATATACAATAGAAATAGTAACATATTGTAATATAATGTAATAACAATATAATATAATAATACCTAAAAATAATATATAATAGAAATAGTAATATAATACTAGCACTACCTTCCACGCGGCAAAGGCCGTTTGGAGGGTGTTCCTTTGGTAGTGCCTCCGGGCGGCAGCCACGTTGTCCCTTTCCTGCAATTTTGAATTATGTGTTTGTTTGTTTACTCTTGTTGTTGTTTCCCCCTTTCCTTCCATCCTTTCCTGCCTCTTCCTGACCTGGATCCAGGCCTGCCAGGCCTTGGAGAGTAGTTTCCGGGAGTGAACGCCCTGTGCTTGGGTCGCTTGCCTTCCCCTGGAAGGAAGGAAGAAAGAAAGAAGGGAAGAAAGGCATGGGCTGGAAGGAAGGAAAGTTGGGAAGGAGGGGATCCCACCATTGGCGGTGACACTACCAGACCTTTCTTGGGCTTTGCAGAGGCGCTGCTTCCATTGGCGGAGGCAGGAGACCAGGATGCGTGAACGGTCACACCCTTCGGCCATCGCCAAGTGGACCTTGGCTTCCCTACACAAAGTGGCCTGCCTGCCCCAGTGCACCCAGCATCCACGCAACACCACCAGCCTCCAATGGGAACACGCCTGTAACACACAAAGGGAGGGAGAGGATTATAACAAATTTTTATAATATTATTTCTTATTATACTATTTCGTTACATTATTATATTACTTGGTAATGGTATTCCCTGTAGTAACCTACGGATGTGAGAGCTGGACCTTAGGGAAGGCTGAGCGAAGGAAGATAGATGCTTTTGAACTGTGGTGCTGGAGGAAAGTGCTGAGAGTGCCTTGGACTGCAAGAAGATCCAACCAGTCCATCCTCCAGGAAATAAAGCCCGACTGCTCATTGGAGGGAAGGATACTAGAGACCAAGTTGAAGTACTTTGGCCACATCATGAGGAGACAGCAAAGCCTGGAGAAGACAATTATGCTGGGGAAGGTGGAAGGTAAAAGGAAGAGGGGCCGACCAAGGGCAAGATGGATGGATGGCATCCCATGAAGTGACTGGACTGACCTTGAAGGAGCTGGGGGTGGTGACGGCTGACAGGGAGCTCTGGCGTGGGCTGGTCCATGAGGTCACGAAGAGTCGGAGACGACTGAACGAACGAACGAACAACAATTATATTACTTATTATATTACATTATAGTATTACTATACTTCCTTATTATATTATAACTATATTACCATTATATTACTATTCTCATTATATTTATTATTATATTATACTTCCTTATATTTATTATATTATTATCATATGTATTGGCTTCAGTGCACCCAGCACTGCCACACAAGCACCCGAGCCTCCAATGGGAACACCTGAAACACACAGGGAGATGGTTGTTATACATTAGTATTATTATATTGCATTATTATTATATTATATTATTATACTATCTTTATTATAGTATTATTTTATTATACTTTCATGTTATATTATATTTTTATATTACATAATTTTTATTGCATTATATATAAAATATATGTATTGGCTTCCTGCCGAACAAGAACCAGCCCCCAATGAGATTATATTATTATTATTATTATTATTATTATTATTATTATTATTAACACAACAAGATGAGTCCACAGCAAACAAGAACAAGATCACTCTGCTGGCTGTTGTATTGGATCACACGTCAGACACTTCCCAAGTGTCTAGGACTGTGTGATGTATCGGCGAATAATGCGTGCAGATCCCAGTAAGGTGGCCTTTTGCAGCTGGCAGATGGTAATTTTGTCAGTGCCCATTGTGTTTAAGTGCAGGCCAAGGTTTTTAGGCACTGCACTCAGTGTGCCAATCACCACTGGGACCACCTTTACTGGTTTGTGCCAGAGTCTTTGCAGTTCAGTTTTTAAATCCTCATATCGTGTCAGCTTTTCCAGTTGTTTCTTTTCAATCCTGCTGGGATTGCAACATCAACGATCCATACTTATTTTTTTAACACAATTGTGAGTTCAGGAGTATTGTGCTCCAAAACTCTGTCTCTCTGGATTCGGAAGTCCCAGAGTAGTTTGATGTGTTCATTTTCTGTAACTTTTCCCGGTTTGTGATCCCATCAGTTCTTTGTCGCAGGCAGGTGGTGTTTCTGGCACAAGTCCCAATGAATCATCTGAGCAACAGTGTTATGCCTCTGCTTGTAGTCTGTCTGCGCGATCTTCTTACAGCAGCTGAGGATGTGATCTATTGTATCATCTGCTTCCTTGCAGTGTCTACATTTAGGATCTGTCATTGACTTTTCAATTCTGGCTTTGATGGCATTGGTTCAAATGGCTTGTTCTTGGGCTGCCAGAATCAGGCGCTCCCGTCTCTTTTTTCCAAGTTCCATTTGTGAGCCACAGCCATGCTATTATTATTATTATTATTATTATTATTATTATTATTACTACATTATATACTAGCTGTACCTGGCCACATGTTGCTGTGGCCCAAACTGATTAAATGGAAAATAAAGTAAAGAGAAAGTGCTGGTTTCTAATATATGTTATTTCATAATGCTTGTGGGACGACAATCTTTCTTGTTGTTCCTTTGTCAGTGTATATATAGAGATTGTCTGGTTTACCTACTCTAGAACATGCAACATATAATTGTCCTTGTGGGAAGCAGTCAGTGTCTAGATCTAAATCACACAATTCTAACGATTGGCCTTGTGCTTTGTTGATGGTGATAGCAAACACCAGTCGAATTGGGAATTGCATTCCCCTAAATTGAAATGGCATATCTGTTGCAATCATTGGAATGCATGGGCATCTTCACCTTTGAAAGGTCCTGTCAAGGTTGTTGCTTCTACGACGATTGCTCATTCATGTTTTGACTGCAAGGTGCATGCCATTGCAAAGCTTTGGCTGGATGATATTTCGCAACATGATAATTGGCACACCCAATTTCAATAAGCAGAATTCAAAACGATCTTGACAGACTAGAGAGATGGGCCAAAACTAACAAAATGAAGTTCTACAGTGACAAATGCAAGATACTCCACTTTGGCAGAAAAAACGAAATGCAAAGATACAGAATGGGGGACGATGCCTGGCTTGAGAGCAGCACGTGTGAAAAAGATCTTGGAGTCCTCATGGACAGCAAGTTAAACATGAGCCAACAATGTGATGTGGCGGCAAAAAAAGCCAATGGGATTTTGGCCTGCATCAATAGAAGCATAGTGTCTAGACCTAGGGAAGTCATGCTACCCCTCTATTCCGCTTTGGTTAGACCACACCTGGAATTATCAAGAGAGATAATGACAAACTGCAATGCGTCCAGAGGAGGGCAACTAAAATGATCAAGGGTCTGGAGAACAAGCCCTATGAAGAGCGGCTTAAGGAGCTGAGCATGTTTAGCCTGAAGAAGAGAAGGCTGGGAGAAGATATGATAGCCATGAATAAATATGTGAGAGGAAGCCACAGGGAGGAGGGAGCAAGCTTGTTTTCTGCTGCCCTGGAGACTAGGACACAAAACAATGGCTTCAAACTACAGGGAAGGAGATTCCACCTGAACATGAGGAAGAACTTCCTGACTGTGAGAGCTGTTCAGCAGTGGAACTCTCTGCCCCAGAGTGTGGTGGAGGCTCCTTCTTTGGAGGCTTTTAAACAGAGGCTGGATGGCCATCTGTCAAGGGTGCTTTGAATGCAATATTTCTGCTTCTTGGCGGGGGGTTGGACTGGATGGCCCATGAGGACCCTTCCAATTCTATGATACTATGATTCTACCAGCAGCATATGAAAAAAGAAATATTAACCTTGCTTGGGATGCATGGTGTACAGTCTACCTATGGTAGTGTTTTTGAATATGCCTGGTGGTCCGTTGACTTGTTTTCCTTGTTTGTGTCGTACAAATGTTTTTCTGATTGCATTCCATGTGTAATACATAGATACTTCCGAATACAACAGTGTTTTTGCAAATGCATCATTTTTGTGGTAATTTGTGGCAATGCAAAATAAATCACGTATAGTTCACATTTGATCAGCCCACACGCTGCCTTTTCAGGGAAAAAAAAATATGCCACACAGGTGAACAATAAAGTACAAGTAGTTTACTATTCTTAATTCAGAACATATGTACATTATCAACTCACTAAATGTGCTTTCAGACAATTTTGACATAATGTGAAGAAAGCTGTTAATGTTGTTGCCGGTGGATTCAGGGCTATTTGTTGCATAGTTGCTGCTGTGAAATAAACACATTGTCCATTTTCTAGATGTACTGCTAAGTGGACCACAGCACTACTTCGTTCATGTATGGGAAATGAAAGAATGTGCCATAAAGCTTCATGGCTGCTTATGTATCTTCCTGCCCAATACGGTGTGATTTCATCGATATGTGTGGCCATGTATCTATCACCAAAAACTGCCATGTTGCTTCCTTTATTCTCATACTTACAAATGTATTTGATTAGATTTAATGGAGTTACAGTATTCCACATTAATGTGCACTTTGTATGTTTTTGATAGCGAAGGTGAGAACAGAACAACCCACTGGTTATCTACTTCAATGTCAGCATTTCGCATGTTGTTAATTGACCGCCATCTTCTTCTGTATAAAGGATATTTGTTGTTTCCTGTGACTGTGGGACAGTAGTGCTCAAGGATATCGCTTAGAGCATTTCACATCTATCATGCATGGCGACTTTGGATTCAGTGTACTGCAAGGTCCATGTATCATATTTGTCATCACTACTTCATGTCTGTCTGAAAACACATGCTGTAATGTCATGCCAATCCATTCATATCTGCTCAGGAAGTAAGAGCGGGTGTATTCTGTCCCAAGCTGGATTGCATGTAAATGTTACGAACAAGTCTGGACGCCTGTAGTGACATACATACACATTTGCATCTTGAGCGTATTCATGCATATGTGGACTGCCTGTATATGAAGATGGTAAAATTGTGAGTCTTCCAACGTTAGTTATATTACCATCATCAAAGATGTGCATGTTCTTCAGAGTGAAGCTTGGTTTGATTCAAGCGGATGTATCTCAAACGTTCTGTTTTGATTTTTGCATACATATCAACAACGTATTGGTGAAATAATTGACGATATTTCAAAATGTGATTGTCTTCAGTTGTTTGGTCCAGGTCCATCATTCGTTGTGGTTGCAGTGGTCTCAGGAAGTACTGCAAATACCATCATCTGTGGCAAGTGTAGTCCAGAAGCATCGTTGATTGCGTTCACAGTGCTCTCTCGATGTAGGTCAGGGGTCCTCAAAGTTTTTAAACAGAGGGTCAGGTCATAGTCCCTCAAACTGTTGGAGGGCCAGACTCTAATTTGAAAAAAAAAAAGCATAAATTCCTATGCACACTGCACATAGCTTATTTGAAGTGCCAAAAACACTTAAAAAGCAATACAATGATTAAAATGAAGAACAATTTTGACAAATGTAAACTTATTTGTATTGAAATGGGAAGTGTGGACCTGCTTTTGGCTGATGAAATAGGATTGTTGTTGTGTGCTTTTAAGTCGGTTCAGACTTAGGTTGACCCTGAGCAAGGGCCGGGTAAATGACCTTGGAGGGCCGTATCTGGCCCCCAGGCCTTAGTTTGAGGACCCCTGATGTAGGTGAACTACAACTCCTATAAACCAAGGTTGGTTCGCCCCAAACCTCTTGTTCAGTTGCTGATCAATTCCCGTTTGCTGTATAGGAAAGGATCGGAAAGGGTTAAGGAGGAAGAAGTGAGGGGGGGTGTGTGAATACCAAATGTATGATTCGCAGTGACTACGACAGGAAACCCTGGGATGTCCATTCTGGAGGAAATACAGATCATCTAGGATGAAATGGTCCCTGAATGAAAGTCTTCACTTGGGTGGCAGGCAGTATGGTGTTTGGGGAGGACATTGGCAGGGGTTGGGAGACATGTTCACACATACACATTTCCATGTTTATTATGTGTATAAATTATTATATTACATTTCATTATTTTTATTATATTCTATCTATATAAATAAAAATGTAATGCTCGTTTGTGGTATTCACAGAACTCAAAAACCACTGGACGAATTGACACCAAATCTGGACACAAGACACTTAACAACCCAATGTATGTCCTTCACTCGAAAAACTTGATTTTGTCATTTGGGAGTTGTAGTTGCTGGGATTTATAGTTCACCTACAATCACAGAGCATTCTGAACCCCACCAACGATGGAATTGAACCAAACTTGGCACACAGTTCTCCCATGAGCAACAGAAAATACTGGAAGGGTTTGGTGGGCAGTGTCCTTTGGTTTTGGAGTTGTAGTTCACCTACATCCAGAGAGCACTGTGGACTCAAACAATGATGGATCTGGACCAAACTCTACATGAACACTCAATATGCCGAAATGTGAACACTGGTGGAGTTTGGGGAAAATAGAATCTTGACATTTGGGAGTTGTAGTTGCTGGGATTTATAGTTCACCTACAATCACAGCATTCTGAACCCCACGAAAGATAGAATTGGGCCAAACCTCCCACACAGAACCCCCATGTGGGCCACAGCAATGCGTGGCAGGGGACGGCTAGTATTATTATATTATACTTTATTATTATTTGAAACACAACAAAATGAGTCCACAGCAGACAAGATCACTCTGCTGGCTGTTATTATTATTTCGTTAACCAAATAAATGAATCAATAAATATACCAGTTTCGTCGCCATTTTGTCCTTCCGCTGCCTTTCCGTTCTCAGCCGCCATTGATAAAAGAAGCGGCCAGTCCACGTCTCCCTAGAAATAAGGAGATCAATCTATTATAAATAATAATCATAATAATCATAATAAATCAATTAATTGATACAAGAAAGACCTGAATTGAATGACGGCCATCAGCATCTGTGGCCTTCCCTTTTGTTCTTCCTTCTCTTCCAAGTGAGAGCGCCATCTATCCCAGAAACGGCGGAATAACTGCAACAAATTAAAGATGGTTTCTCAAGTGTGATGTTGCAGCAACCAAGGCCAATACGATTCCTGTATGTAAATTACATGCAAAAGAGGCTCACCGCCATGCGACGCTGTTGTTGAGCCAAGTTATTCCTTATTTGCTTGGAGGCTGTTTCTGCGACATTCTTACGAAAGGAGCAAAAGCCACGAGACTGAAAAGCAGGGATAATAGATAAAAATAGAAATAACATTTAAAATATTAATATATTAATAAATAATAGGATTTAAAATATTAAAAATAATAATAAAACATTTTAAAAAAGAAATAAGAAATAATAAGAAAATAGAACACTTAAAACAGATGAAAATAATAAAAAATTTAAAATATTAAAAATGAGAAATAATTAAAAATATTTTTAAAATATATAATTAAAACATAAAATAATAGAAGACAATAAGAATATTGCAAATATTAGTAATAAACAATACTGTTTAAAATATTAAAATAAGATTAAAATACTAATTTTAAAATATTTTAATTATCCTTATTATTATTCTTAATCATTGTAATAGTATTTAATAATATTTTTTAAATATTATGAATATTATTATTATTGACTATTATTTTATCTATTTTTAAAATACTGTTATTACTATTTCTTATTTTAATCAATTTAACATTTAAATATTACTAATTAACAATATTTTAACTAATATTATTATTTTATCTCTTTTTATTTTATAATATATCTTTATTAATATTTTAAATATTATTTCATAATGTTTCTATTATTTTTGAAAATTTGAATGTTATTCTTATTATTGACAATTATTTTTATCAATTTTAAAATATGTTAAATACTGTAATTGTGTTCTTTTAATTTTACTATTTTAAATATTATTTAAATATTATTTAATTTGGACTCTTATTTTTATTATCATTATTACTATATCATAATATATTAGAGGCAAGTACTTACTAGCAAATGGAGTCGATAGTGATGATCCGCCATCTTGAAATGCAAGGCTGCTTCCGTACCTGTTACACTAATTAAGAGAAAATATTTGCATACTTAAGTTTTTTCAGTTATTAATGTCTGTGGAATTTTAACAACTTTTATATTATTTATATTATTTTAATGTCATTTTAATATTGTTTAATATTTAATATATACAGTTAAAAATAAAATTAAAATAATATTTAAAATAATATCAAATATTACATTACAGGAAAATTAAATATTACATTGAACTAATATTAAATAAAGGTTAAAGCCACATTATTTATTATTTTTATTACATTATTTCTATTATCCTTCCTCATTGTATTATATTATATATTTCAATAAAAGTAGTGAAATATAATGCTAATTTATATATTATATATATGTATTATGTATATTACATATATAATGCATATAATAATACAATTAATATAATATAACCAACATAATAATAATAATAATAATAATAATAATAATAATAATAATAGATTCTAACCTGGCCTCCTGTTAATATAATGATACAACTATCAAAATCAGAAAAATTAAATATATGTATTTTAAAAATATTTACACACACACACACACAAGAAATAATGTTGGAAACATTAAAATAAATATTAATAAATATGAATAAATAAATACTAAAATTATGTTAATAAACATTTTTACAAATACATAAATATAAAAAATAAAGTAAAATAATTAAAATAAAAGTCGTAGTAAAAGGATACAGAGCTTCCACTGAAGGAAACCTCTCCTCAAACAGGCTCTTCCTGCCAAATGATCCACTTCCTGACTGAGCAGGAACAGGCGGGATTTGCGCTCAGAGGCTGCCATCTTTTCCTTGGCCTTCGCTGCCTTCCATTGGAGCCAGAACTGAAATAACAAAAATATTATAATGAAATATATATGTATGTATGTATGTATGTGTGTATATATATATATATATATATATATATATATATATATATATAGTAAAATGACAATACATATTATTAAATATTAAAAATAACATTGTTTAAAATAATATGAAAACAATGTTAAAAATAATACTAAAAATGTAGTATTAAAATGAAATTAAAATAATATAAAAATAATACTAAAATGATATCAAAATATTTTTAAAATATTAGAAAGGAAATAGTAAAAAAATAATATTAAAATGTAATATAAATATGTCATTAAAATGTAAAAATAATATTAAAATGATATTAAAATATTTTTTAAAATATCAAATATTAGAAAAGAAATAGTAAAAAGTAATATTAAAAATGTAACATTAAAATATTATAAAATACTAAGACGACCTTAAAATAAAATATTAAAATAATATTAAAATTAAAATAGATTACACGGGATTTCAGCTGCTGGGCCCAATGGCGCAAAGCCACGCCGGCCATTTTGTTTTCTATTTGTTGTTTCTTCCATAAACTCCAGGAAATGCTGTCAGAAATTAAATATAGAAATAATAGCAATTATTACTGTCATCCTCTATCCAGAAGAAAACCTTTCAAGCAGCATTATTTCACTATCCCTCCCCAAAATCTATACATATAATAAAAGTGAAAATCTGGATGTGTGTATGTGGCTGGGGTGCCCACTTTCATTGACAAGCTCCTGCCTCCACAAACAGATACAGTTTCTACAACCCAGGAGACACCGATGGCCCTCCCTCTATTGGTGAAAGCTCTTCGAAGATGTTATGTGTTTCCCCCACCACAGGCATCCCAGTGTTCCTTACTCTCTCCATAGGTGTATATTTGGCATGTACCTGCTCCTTTCCGACAGAGCACATGAAACAGAGTGGAATTGATAAATAAATGAACATTCTGGAGAGTTGGGGGCCTGACTCAACAGGATGGAAGTTGTAGTTCACCCTGCATCAAGACATGTATCAATGACCTCCATCTACAATGGGTCTGGACCACATTTGCCACACAGAACCCCCATGACCAGGTCTATGGGGAATTCACCTTGATTTATAGGAGCTGTAGTTCACCCACATGCAGAGAGCACTGTGAACCCAAACAATGATGGATCTGGACCACACTTGCCATGCATATTCAACATGCCCAAATATGAATACTGGTGGGGTTTTGGGAGGGGGGGATTGGCCCTGATTTATAGTAGTACTAGGATTTATAGAACACCTCCAATCTAAGAGCACTCTGAACCTCACTAATGATGGACCTGGACCTAATTTGGCACACAGAACCCCATGACCAACAAAATATACTGGAGGGCTTTGGGAGGAATTCACCTTGAATTTTGGGAGATGTAGTTTGCCTACATCCAGAGAAACCGTGACCCCCACCAACAATGGTGGTTGTGAGAGCCGTTCAGCAGTGGAACTCTCTGCCCCGGAGTGTGGTGGAGGCTCCCTTTTTGGAAGCTTTTAAACAGAGGCTGGATGGCCATCTGTCAGGGGTGCTTTGAATGCAATATTCCTGCTTCTTGGCAGGGGGTTGGACTGGATGGCCCATGAGGTCTCTTCCAACTCTATGATTCTATGATTCTAATGGACCTGGATGAAACTTGGCACACAGAACCACCATGACCAACTGAACCTACCGGAGGGTTTTGTGGGGACTGACCCACCATGGTGGGAGTTGTAGTACACCCACAACCGTATGCATGTTCTTAATGGAACTATTCATTTTTTTAAAAAAAAAAACCTTCTTCAAATAACCCAAGCAATGCCGGGTACCCAAGATAGTTTTATCATAATGATATGATATTTAATTATTAATAATATCCTATTCTCACCGAAGGAGGCTTCCTTCCCTGAAGGCAACGGCATCCAATTGCATCCAATGCTTTATATGTTGAATTTCTATGTATTTTCTCCATCGTTCCCACATCTGGTGCCTCCTTAATTTATCAGCTGTTGAAATAATAATAATAATAATAATAATAATAATAATAAATAGATTAAAAAAATAAAAATAAAATATATAATATTTAGAAATTAAATATTTTCTCAATGCCTTAAAAGTACACCAGATTATTATGTAGTATTATTATTAATTTTTCTATGCCTTAAAGTACATCCGATTATTATTATGCTTATTATTTGATACGCAAGATGAGTCCACAACAAACAAGATCACTATGCTGGCTATTGTATTGGATCACATGTCAGACACTTCCTGTCTACGACTGTGTGATGTGTCAGCGAATAATGCGTGCAAATCCGAGTACGGTGGCCTTTTGCAGCTGGCAGATGGTAATTTTGTCAAAGCCAATTGTGTTTAAGTGCAGGCCAAGGTCTTTAGGCACTGCACCTAGTGTGCCGATCACCACTGGGACCACCTTTACTGGCTTTTGCCAGTCTTTACAGTTTGATCTTTAAATCCTCATATCGTGTCAGCTTTTCCAATTGTTTCTCTTCAATCCTGCTGTCACCCAAGATGGCAACATTGACGATCCATACTTTGTTTTTTCATACAATCGTGAGGTCAGGAGTCTTGTGTTCCAAAACTCTGTCAGTCTGAATTCAGAAGTCCCAAATTAGTTTGACACGTTCATTTTCTGTAACTTTTTCTGGCTTGTGATCCCACCAGTTCTTTGTCACAGGCAGATGGTATTTGTGGCACAAGTTACAATGGATCATCTGAGCAACGGTGTTATGTCTCTGCTTGTAGTCCATCTGTGTGATCTTCTTCAGCAGCTGAGAATGTGATCCATCGTTTCATCTGCTTCCTTGCAGAGTCTACACTTGGAATCTGTCTTCGACTTTAATTATTTTTATTATTTTCTATGCCTTAAAGAACATATTATTATTTTTCAAGAAGTTAATACAGGACTACCTACAAACAAATAGACTAGATTCAATGGAGCCACGAGTGGTCTGGGATGCCTTTAAGGCAGTCATGAGAGGACACTTTATTCAACAAGGAGCAAGAAGGAATAGAGAGAGAAATAAAAGAATAAACGAGTTGAGGGCAGAAATAGCAGTAAAAGAAATGGAGTTAAAGAAAAACCCATCTAAACGAACAGAGAAACAATTGGTGACACTGAAACAGGAAAAAAATTACGTGGAGCTGGAATTCCAATCAAGACAGATGAAATTTCTAAAGCAACAGGCTTTTGAAAATGCTAATAAACCGGGTAAATGGTTGGCAAACCAGGTCAGAAAAAAGAGGCAAATCAACCATATTGCTAAAATAAGTACCAAGGACAAGGACTTGAAAACGGATAAAGAAATTCTGGAGGAGTTTCGGACTTTTTATACACAACTATACACAAAGGAGGATATAAAGAAAGAAGATATTATGGAATATATTGGACAAATGAAACTGGATAAAATAACAGATGAAGATAGAGAAGAACTGAACAAAGAAATAACAGAAGAGGAAATCGAGAAAGCCATTAGTAAAATGAATGCAGATAAAGCTCCGGGACCGGATGGGTTTACGGCAGGATTTTACAAAACGTTTAAACAGCAGTTGATACCTATTTTCAAAGTTATAGCGAATGAAGCTTTAAAATCTCGAAAGGTTCCAGACTCCTGGAAGGAGGCAGAAATAACTGTGATACACAAAGAAGGATCACCGGAGAATGATATTAAAAATTATAGGCCGATCTCCTTGTTAAATACGGATTATAAACTGTTTGCAAATATCATGGCCACAAGATTAAAATTTTTTTTAAGTAAGTGGATTGGAGAAGAACAAACAGGTTTTCTTCCAAATAGACATATGAAAGAAAATATACGCAACATTCTAGATCTTTTGGAATATTATGAGACCAATCATCAAAAAGAATTTGCCCTTTTGTCAATAGACGCCGAGAAAGCATTTGATAATTTGAATTGGGATTTCTTCAAGATTTTGATACAAGAGTTGGATATGGGAGAGAAATTTAATAATGCAATTAATGCTATTTATGAATTTCAAAAAGCTAAGGTAAAAGTAAATGGGCAAGTGACTCAAGAATTTGAAATTACGAAAGGCACGAGACAAGGTTGTCCACTCTCCCCATTAATTTTTGTTATGGCAGTGGAGATCCTGATGAAGAAAATCAGAGAAGATGAAAAGATCAAAGGAACAAAAATTGGTAAATTTGAATATAAAATACGAGCGTTTGCAGATGATTTAATAGGTACAATTGAAAACCCGGAGAAAAATTTACAAAGTTGGATAAATAAAATAGAAGATTTTGGAAAGGTGGCAGGTTTTAAGATGAATATGAAAAAAACTAAACTTTTATTTAAGAATGTGAATAAGGAGAAACAAATAAAGATTCAACAACAGGCTGGAATTGAAGGTGTCAAGAAAATTAGATATCTAGGAGTCTGGATCACAGCTAGAAATGGACAACTTTTAAAGAATAACTATGAATTAGTTTGGAAGAAGGTCCAAAGGGATCTGCAGAACTGGGACCGGCTGAAACTATCCCTCCTGGGTAGAATATCCTTGATAAAAATGAATGTATTACCAAAACTTATGTTCTTGTTCCAGAATATACCGATAATAAGAAGTCAAACTCTGTTCAAACAGTGGAAGAAAGATTTAATGAAATTCGTCTGGAAAGGAAAAAGACCAAGAATTAACTATATGAATTTAATAGATAAGAAAACAAGAGGAGGATTGGGATTTCCCGATCTGAAGACCTACCATGAGGCCTGCGCACTGTCCTGGATTAGGGATTGGATGACTTTAGACAAAGAGAAGTGCCTAAATCTAGAAGGTTATGATTTGAGGGTGGGATGGCACGCGTATATATGGTATAACAGAGAGATGAAGGAGAAAAATTTCGGTAATCATTTCGTGCGAGCCTCCCTACTACGGACATGGATGAGGTACAAAGCTCTTTTCTATAAAACAACACCATTATGGATTTCAGCAATGGAAGCGCATCAAAGAAGACTACTAGGATGGAGGACATGGCCAAGATACAAGGATATATTGGTGAAGGGGACAATAGAGATGAAATCATTTGAACAATTAAAGACTTTATTTAGCAATATAACTTGGTTAAATTACCTACAAATTAAAGACTATTTTAAACAAGATCAAAAAACAGGTTTTGATTGGAACGAGAATATATGGGATAGAATACTAAAAACACAAAGGAAAACGGTTACAATATTATACAATAAATTGCTCCAGTGGATGACAGAAACAGAACAGGTGAAAACCTCTATGATTAAATGGGCGGAAAATATAAGAAGGCCCATCCACTTTGGGGAATGGGAAAGGATGTGGAATAAAAAATTGAAATACACATATGCTATGGACTTAAAAGAAAATTGGTATAAAATGTTTTATAGGTGGTATTTGACTCCGAGTAGACTGAGCCATATGTATCAAAATGTATCAGATAAGTGCTGGAAATGTAGTGAGCAAGTAGGCACCTTTTACCACATGTGGTGGACATGTAAAGAAACAACAAAGTTCTGGTCTATTATTCATGAGGAGTTACAAAAAATATTAAAGAAAAGCTTTAAGAAGAAACCTGAATATTATCTTCTGGGATTTACAGATGATGACTGTAAACTGGATGAGAATGAAGATAAATTATTTACCTATTGCACAACGGCGGCTAGGATGGTTTTTGCCAAATACTGGAAGAATGGTGAGGTTCCGAGTATTGAAGACTGGTGGAAGAAAATTAAAGAAATAAGAGACATGGACGAACTAACTTTTTTGTTGAGAAGAAATGAAGGAAGAGTTTTGAGGAGGACAGATTGGTCCCTGATATATGATTATGAAAAGAAAGCTGAAAAAACAATGGGATGAGAATAGATATTAAGGTGAAGAAATATCTTGAAAAGATCCTGAGGTTGGAGTGGAAGTCATTTTAGAATAGTTTGAGTAGTTGTATTGTATGTATTAGATGGTAGTTAGATATGGTGGGTTTCTGTGTTTTTTTTTTTTTTTTGTGTGTGTGTACCTCTCCCTTTCCTACTGTTCTATCTTCTTGTTTTTTGTTCCCCCTCTTTCCATGTGTGGATTGTGAAAAACTTAATAAAAATCATTTCAAAAAAAAAAAGAAAAAAAAAAAAAGAACATATTATTATTATTATTATTATTATTATTATTATTTTCTATGCCTTAAAGTACATCAGATTATTATTAATAATATTTAAAATTATTTTAAAATTAAATAAAATATTACACAATGATATTTTAGAATAGTTTCTTTTTAATTCTTTTAATATATTTATCTCACCGTGAGTCTTTGCAAGAGATAATCGACTATTTTTCTCTTTTTGATGTAATAGATACAATTTCCAGGTTCGGAAGACGGCATTAGAAAGGAAATAGCTGAAGAAGAAAAAATATATTATTATTGTTATTGTAATAGCTTGTTTTTATTTAGTTATTGATGAAAATAAATTCAACTATATAAATGAATAAGGGAAATAAATACAATAAAGAAAAATAAAGCAAGAAAAAAACATTCAAATAATAAAATATCATTGCAATAAATAAAATAAGAATAAGAAATAAAATTAATTGAATTAAATAAAATTAATAAACTAAGAAAATTGAGAAAAATAAAGCACATTCCATTAAAATAATCAGAAAATAAACTAAATAAACTAAATACAAAATCAATTAAGAAAAATTAAAATTAATTGAAAGATGAGTTAAAGTACATAAATTGCAATAATTAATAAAATCAGAAAAATACATGGAAAAAATGAAAGGAAATATATATACATTTAAAATAGATTGGGGAAAAAATAAATTAAATTAAGAATAAATGAAATAAGACAAACAAAATAAATTAAATAACAAAAAATTAGGAAAAGTTCGTTAAATCAAGTACCATGAGAAAATTTAATTAAGTAAATGAATTATTAAAATTAATTAAGTAAATAAATAAATAATATTTCATTTAAAATAAAAGGAAAAAATAAAATACATGAGAAAATTAATTAATTAAAAATAAATAGAATAAAATAGGAAAAAAGAAACTGTATTAAATTAAATATATATATTGAAAATAAAATATTTAAAAGATAATAATAATAATAATAATAATATAATAAATGCAAATAAACAGAATAAAATAAAAGTACCGATAATGGCATTCAGCCCTAATAGTTAATTTCCATTCATGGCAATCCGCCCACCATTTTTCCTTCCATGTTTCAAAGGCTTTCTTCATTTCCTTGAGCTCGGAATGGCGTCTAAAACGGAATTAATAAAAATAATATTATTAAAATATTAATATTAATTATTATTAATATTAAATGAATAAAAATTAAAAAATAACAATAACAATACATTATTAATAATAAAGAAATAAAATAATGTAAAATATTTTTAAATAACTAATAATGTAAAATATGAATAATAACTAAATATAATAATGTAAAATATATTATCAATAATAATGAATAATGTAAATTATTAATAAAATAATAATTGACAATATTAATATGAATAAACTAAGAACGAATAAAAATAATGTAAAATATTAAAAAATAATATTTTAAAATATTAATAATAAATTAAAAATTAGATATTAAGAATAATAAATGAATAAATAAAAATAATAAGAAAATGAGAATTATTTATCATCTTTCTAGACCTGGCTTTGGACGGCAGGATTCTCCCAAAGGTCTTCTTGGCCCAGCAATAAAGGAATTTCCTGGCTAAATGCCTGTAAAACAAATAAAAAATAAAATATTTCAAAGAGAAATATGGAGAAAATAAGTAGATTTCTGGCTATTATTTATACACACACACACACATGAAACTTAAATGAAATAATAGTTAATGTTCATTATATAACCAGCTTGGGTACACAGCGATGTCCAGGTTATTAGAAAAAGGCATTGTTCATTTTGGGGTGTTAGGTAATATCATTTAGTTAATTAGTAAAAGTATTTATCAGAAAAAAACAGTTTTTATTTTGTTTTTTAATGAATGCTCCCATTAGAAAATATATAGTGATGTAAGTGAACTGTAATTCCCAAAACCGTGGGTCAATTGTCCTCACACCAGACCCGTATGCAGTTGGCTCTTTGTCAGGCGGACTTTGATTATGTTTTCTTGGCCTGATAAAGGGAGTTGGATTGGAAGGCCTTAAGTATTTTCTGTTGGTCATGGGGGTTCTGTGTGGGAAGTATGCCCCGATTCTGTCGTTTGTGGGGTTCAGAATGTTCTTTGTAGGTGAACTGTGAATCCCAGTGACTACAACTCCCAAATGTCAAGGTCTATTTTCCCCAAACTCCACCTGTGTTCATATTTGTTTGAGTCCACAGTGCTCTCTGCATGTAGGTGAACCACAACTCCCAAACTCAAGGTCAATGCCCTCCAAACCCTTCTGGTGTTTTCTATTGGTCAAGGGAGTTCTGCGTGCCAAGTCTGGTTCAATTCCATCATTGGTGGAGTTCAGAATGGTCTTTGATTGTAGGTGAACTATAAATCCCAGCAACTACAACTCCCAAATGACAAAATCATAATTTTTTGAGTGATGGTCACTCCTTGTGTTGTGAGATGTTTTGTTGCCAAATTTGTGTGATTTCGTTCATTGGTTCTTTTATTTTTAAGGTACTTGTTATGCACTGAGCATTTATATATATATATATATATAGATATATATATAGATATAGATTGTTGATACCATATTGTTTTTGTTGACCCTCCTGTATGTCTTTGAAATATGGTAAATATTCAAAAACATGAAACCTACTTATGCCTCAATTCATGTAATTTTATTGGTATTTCTTTTTCTTTTTGAAATTTACCAGTAGCTGCTGCAATTCCCACCCTTGGCTTATATTTGAGTCAATAATTTTTCCCAGGTTTTTTGTGGTAAAATTAGGAGTCTTGGCTTATATTTCGGTTGGCTTATACTCGAGTATATACAGAAATAACATAACATTCAATAACATAACAATATAATATATAATACTTAAAATAAAATAATATTCATTATATATTTATAATACTATATGATAATAGTACTAAAATAAATATAATATAGGAGAATTATATATAATAATAATAAAGTGGAAGCAATCCATTGTTCATATATGGTAGTATGATAATAATAACAATGAATATAATAATAATAATATATTACCTGATACGCAGTTCTTTTAATCGCCCTCCTCGATTCCAGTTATAATCAACGCGATATAAAATCCGGCGATTTCTTCCATCTTCTTTAACATTATGGGATTTTTGGGACTTGGGGAGCTTCCCGCTTCAAAATAAAAAAAATTAACATTATTGTTATTTGAAACATAACAAGATGAGTCCACAGCAGAAAAGATCCCTCTGCTGGCTGTTGTATTGGATCACATGTTGGATACTTCCCAAGTGTCTAAGACTGTGTGATATATTGGCGAATAATGCTTGCAGATCCCAGTAAGGTGACCTTCTGCAGCTGGCAAATGGTAATTTTGTCAGCACCGATTGTGTTTAAGTGCAGGCCAAGGTCTTTAGGCACTGCACTCAGTTTGCCAATCACCACTGGGACCACCTTGACTGGCTTGTGCCAGATTATTATTATTATTTTATACAATATTTTTATTATGTGATTATTATAGTATACTTAATTATATTTATTTATAGCTTGGGGACTAGCAAGGGCGTTTGTCGGCTGGGTTCAGTGCTCTCGGGATAAGGGTGAACTACAAGTCCCAGATCCAAGGTCAATCACACCCAATCCTCACCTGTATGCACAGTTGGCCATGTTGGGTCCTTGTGTCAAGTTTGGTCCAGATGCATCATTGCTGGGTTTCAGAATGCCCCCTGGACCCAACTCCCACGCAGGTGGGTCAGTCCCCTCAAAACCCCTCCACTATGTTCCCTTGGTCATGGGGGGTGTGTGTGTGTGTGTGTGTGTGTCTATGTGCCAACTTTGGTCCAGGTTCATCATTCGTGGGAGACACAGTGCTCTGTGTATGTGGCTGGGATGTCCACTTTCACAGACATGCTCCCACTTCCACAAACAGCTATAGTTCCCACTGCCAAGGAGACACCAAAGGCCCTCCCTCCAATGACATTGCAGGTTATAGTGAGCACCACGAACATGTCCAAGAGCCCTGCCAATGTTCTCCACAAAACCACATTGCCCACCACCCAAGACGGACCATGGATGATGGGTCTTGCAGTACTTTCAATTGATGTCAGCTCCACTGGCTGCCGATCCAATTCCGAGCACAATTCAAAGTGCTGGTTTTGACCGATAAAAATCTATACATAGCATACATAGAATCAAAGAGTTGGAAGAGACCTCATGGGTCATCCAGTCCAACCCACTGCCAAGAAGCAGGAATATTGCATTCAAATCACCCCTGACAGATGGCCATCCAGCCTCTGTTTAAAAGCCTCCAAAGAAGGAGTCTCCACCACACTCCGGGGCAGAGAGTTCCACTGCTGAACGGCTCTCACAGTCAGGAAGTTCTTCCTCATGTTCAGATGGAATCTCCTCTCTTGTAGTTTGAAGCCATTGTTCCGCGTCCTAGTCTCCAAGGAAGCAGAAAACAAGCTTGCTCCCTCCTCCCTGTGGCTTTCTCTCACATATTTATACATGGCTATCATATCTCCTCTCAGCCTTCTCTTCTTCAGGCTAAACATGCCCAGCTCCTTAAGCCGCTCCTCATAGGGCTTGTTCTCCAGACCCTTGATCATTTTAGTCGCCCTCCTCTGGACACACTCCAGCTTCTCAATATCTCTCTTGAATTGTGGTGCCCAGAATTGGACACAATATTTCAGGTGTGGTCTAACCAAAGCGGAATAGAGGGGTAGCATTACTTCCCTAGATCTAGACACTATGCTCCTATTGATGCAGGCCAAAATCCCATTCGCTTTTTTTGCTGCCACATCACATTGTTGGCTCATGTTTAACTTGTTGTCTACTAGGACTCCAAGATCTTTTTCACACGTACTGCTCTCGAGCCAGGCATTGTCCCCCATTCTGTATCTTTGCATTTCGTTTTTTCTGCCTAAGTGGAGTATCTTGCATTTGTCCATGTTGAACTTCATTTTGTTAGCTTTGGCCCATCTCTCTAATCTGTCAAGATCGTTTTGAATCCTGCTCCTGTCCTCTGGAGTATTGGCTATCCCTCCCAATTTGGTGTCGTCTGCAAACTTGATGATCCTGCCTTCTAACCCTTCATCTAAGTCATTAATAAACATATCTCCTTCTACGTCCCACCTCAAAGTTTAAGATCTTCTGGGGAGGCCCTGCTCTCGGCCCCACCTCTGTCTCAAACACGCTTGGCAGGAACGAGGGACAGGGCCTTCTCGGTGGTGGCCCCCTGCCTGTAGAATTCACTCACTAGGGAAATTAGGTTATCATCATCCCACCTCACCTTGAGAAAGAAGGTAAAAACATGGATGTGGGACCAGGCTTTAGGGTAATTAGGCGGAAATGACAATGACAATGTTGACAATAGCTTGGAAATGGATTACGGATAAGTTAAATGGAGTACTCAAACATAGAATTCGGCTAGATAATGGCCACCAGACTGGTAATAGTTCAGTAGACTGCAACTATATTGTTTTAATGTTTTAAACTATTATAATTATTGGTGTTTCGTATTTGTGCAGTCACACCTAGGCACTTTAAGGTTGAAACTATGATGTGCTTCTTTCTTTAGCTGGGTGGACCGCGGGAGCCTTACTTTGAAGATCAGGAGTCCCAGCAACTAAGACATCTCCAGATTGGACATCAAACAAGATTTTTATTTTCTCAAAGTCCTTGACAGGCTTGGCACAACTTGTTGAGGTTACAAATACAAACAGTCAACTTATAAAACCATGTGGATGTTCCTTTCTTACTTTTCCCTTCAGCTGCTGAGTTAATTTCTTCCAATGGTAGAGAAATCCTGGAATACTCTCTACCCTAGCCCTGAGTTGCTATACTAGAAAGAGCAGGTCTTTCCTTATCTAAACTCAAAACTAGCTTGGAGGCAAAGCAGTTAGAGCTTCTTCCAATGGCAGAGAAATCCTGGGATATTCTCTGCCCTAGTGCTGAGTTGCTATTTTAGAAAGAGCAGGTCTTTCCCTATCTAAACTCAGAACTAGTTTTAAAGGCAAGAGGTTAGTACTTACAATGGTATGTCTGAGCTGGCCTGGCTTGACCACAAGCACATCGGAGTCTTTTGCTGTATACTGTAGAAGGCAGAAGAGCTTCTAAAATGGAGATTTCATCCCCAGGAAAAAGGGGCGGTCTCAAAATCAAAACGATACTTTTGCAAGCCAACAGCAGCAAAGACTTTGCAGGCTGACTTCAAGCCTGTGTCAATGGTTAACTATCAGGGTGTTGCTGAGTCTGTAACAACCCTGGAAAAAATGCAAAAGGGGTGCTATTTCCTACAACTATGGGACAATGCAAATCAAACAGTATTTTATTATGCGGCATCGAATTGTTGCCAACTGGAAGTTGCCCTGAGTCCCCCCCTCCCCACCCTCAAGATTGAGAAGGGCGGGGTAAAAGTGCTCGAAATAAATAAATAAGGCTCCCGCAGACCACTGCAACCCCCACCAATGACGTATCAGGACCAAACTTGGCACGCAGAGCTCCCATGACCTACAGTGCGTCCTGATGCGATTTGGGGGAAGGATGTACCGCAGATGATGGGACCTAAACTACCTTCACTCACTTCCTGAGACCACTGCAACCCCCACAAATGACGGACCTGGACCAAACTTGGCACACAAATCCCCCATGACCCACTATACACAATGCAGCGGTTTGAGGGAAGATGGATCACAGTACTTTCACCCGATTCAGCTCCCACAGAGCTCTGCAACCCCCAGGAATGACGGATCTGGACTAAACAAGGAGAAGATGGGGCAATGCTGTCAGGAGATTGGAAAAAGGGAGAACAACTTAATGCCTTCTTTGCCCCAGTCTTCTCACACAAAAAAGCCATTCTCAACTTCAGCAACATGGAGTGGATGAAGGATGAGGGGAAATCCAAACCCAAATAGGGAAACAAGTTGTTAAGGAATACGTGGCCACTCTAAATGAATTCCAGTCCCCAGGGACAGATCAACTACATCAAAGAGTATTAAAGGAACTAGCAGAAGTCATTTTGGAGCCACTGGCAACCATCTTTGAAAGTTCTTGGAGAAGTCTCAGCAGATTGGACGTTGGCAAATGTGTCTCCTATCTATTTTCAAGAGGGAAAAAAGGACAGTCCCAAACAATTGCCATCCGGTCAGCCTCACGTCAATACCAGGCAAGATTCTGGAATAGATCATTAAGTAGTCCACAAACACTTAGACAGAAATGCGGTCATCGCCAAGAGTCAACATGGATTGATCAAAAAGAAGTCATGCCAGGCTCATCTGATATCTTTTTTCAATAGTTACAAGCTGGATAGATGCAGGGAATGCTGTGGATGGAGCGTATTTGGATTTCAGGAAGGCCTTCCTTTGACAAGGTCTGCCATGACCTTTTGGCAAACAAACCAGCCAAATGTGGGCTAGGAAAGGCTATTATTTGGTGGATCTGTAATTGGTTAAGCAAAAGAACCCAGAGGGTGATTCTCCCCAATGCTTCCTCTTCACCCGGGAAAGAAGTGAGTGGAGTGCCGTAAGCAGGGTTCCGTCCTGGGCCCGGTTTGTGCAACATCTTTATTCCTGACTTAGAGGAAGGGTGGTTCAAGATTGGGAAAGGCGTACAGCAAGGCTGCATACTCTCACCCAACCTATTCAACTTGTATGCAGAATACATCATGCGATGTGCGGGGCTTGACGAATGCAAGGCTGGGGTGAAAACTGCTGGAAGAAACACTGACAACCTTAGATATGCAGATGATACCACTTTGATGGCTGAAAGCGAGGAGGAGCTGAGGAGCCTTCTAACCAAGGTGAAAGAAGAAAGTGCAAAAGCTGGGTTGCAGTTAAACATAAAAAAACCAAGATTATGGCAACAAGAATGATTGACAATTGAGAAATAGAGGGAGAAAACGTGGAGGCCGTGACAGACTTTGTATTTCTAGGTGCAAAGATTACTGCAGATGCAGACTGTGGCCAGGAAATCAGAAGACGCTTACTTCTTGGGAGGAGAGCAATGTCCAATCTCAATAAAATAGTGGAGTAGAGACATCACACTGACAATGAAGATCCGCATAGTTAAAGCAATGTTATTCCCCATAGTCGCCTACAGATGTGAGAGCTTGACCATAAGGAAGGCTGAGTGAAGGAAGATCAATGCTTTTGAAATGTGGTGTTGGAGGAAAGTTCTGAGAGTGCCTTGAACCGCTAGAAGATCCATCCAGTCCATACTTCAGGAAATAAAGCCCGACTGCTCATTGGAGGGAAGGATTTTAGAGACAAAGTTGAAGTACTTTGGCCACATCATGAGAAGAAAGGAAAGCTTGGAGAGGACAGTTATGCTAGGGAAAATGGAAGGAAAAAGGAAGAGAGGCCAACCAAGATGGATGTTTGGCATCCAGGAAGTGACTGGCTTGATTCTGAAGGAGCTGGGGGAGGTGACGGCCGACAGGGAGCTCTGGTGTGGGCTGGTCCATGAGGTCACAAAGAGTTGGAAACGACTGAACGAATGAACAACAACAGAGGAAGGGTGAGAAGGCATGATCATCAAGTTTGCAGAAAGGACCGAATTGAAAGGGATAGCCAAAACTCCAGAAGACAACAGAATTCAAAACGATCTTAACAGATTAGAGAGATGATGGGCCAAAACTAATACAATGAAGTTCATCAGAGACAAATGCAAGACACTCCACTTGGGCAGAAAAAATGAAAGGAGGGATGTCTGGCTCGACAGAACGACGCGCGAAAAAGATCTTGGAGTCCTTGTGGAGAAGAAGTTAAACATGAGCCAACAATGTCATGCGGCAGCTAAAAAAGTCAATGGGATTTTGGCCTGTATAAATAGGAGCTTAGTGTCTAGATCTAAGGAAGTTATGGTAGTCTTCTTTCTCTGTTCTGCCTAAGGCAGAATCACACCTGAAATCACACTGTGTCCAATTCTGGGCACCGCAATTGAAGGGAGATGTTGACTCTAAGCTGGAATGTGTCCACAGGAGGGTGACTAAAATAATCAAGGGTCAGGAGAACAAGCCCTATGAGGAGCGGTTTAAAGAGCTGGGTATGTTTAGTCTGCAGAAGTGAAAGCTGAGAAGAGACATTTATTTATTTATTTACTATACTTGTATACCGCCCCTTTCAGCCCGGAGGCGACTCGAGGCGGTTGGCGGGGATGAGAGCCATGGATCAAGACCTGATGAGGACCATGGATCAAGAGGTGAGGGGAAGTTGGAGGCGGAAGCAGGCTTTTTTCTCCTGTCCTGGAGACTAGAACGTGGAAGAATGGCTTCAAACTCCAGGAAAGGGAATTCCACCTGAACATTAGGAAGAACTCCTAACAGTGAGAGCTGTTCAGCAGTCGAACTCTCTGCTCCGGAGGGTGGTGGAGATTCCTTCTTTGGACGCTTTTAAACAGAGGGTGGATGGTCATCTGTCAGGGGGGCTTTGAATGCGATTTTCCTGCTTCTTGGCAGAATGGGGTTGGAATGGATGGCCCACGAGTTCTTTTCCAACTCTATTATTCTATGATTCTATGAAACTTGGCACACAGATCCTTCATGACCAACCGAACATACTGGAGGGGTTTGGCGTGGACTGACCTACCCTCGTGGGAGTTGTGATGGACTTGAACCAAGTTTGACACACAGACCCAACAAGGCCAAGAGAACATTCTGCATCCAGAGAGCATAATGAATCCCAGCAATGACAGACATGGTGTAATATTCATAATTATGTCATATTTATATTTATTTATTTAAAAGTTTTATATACCAGTCTTCTCGCCTCCAAGAAGGTACTCAGGCTGGTTCACAACATGTGTTCATATACAGTAATATACAATACAGCACAATGCATCATCATTATATATTAAAATATAAGTACAATAAAAACATCATCATCACATTACACAAGCCAAGTTGTCAATACAGTCACAATTCATCGCCATCCTTCCATGTGGACAAGGGTTATTGACTCAATCCTCAAATGCCATATATATATTACATAAAGATATATTCACATATTTACAGAAATTAAAACATGCTTTAAAACATAATATTAGTAATCAAAAACCATTATAAGGATTTAATTAAAAACAGTCCACTTCTTAATAACAATAAATACTGTAATACTAAAATAATGACTACAAAGAAATATTCAAATATATAACATAAATTATACATCATATAATGAAATATAGTACAAAATTAAAATTATACCTTAAAATGATAAATATGCATTAAATATTATAATAATGTAATATCATAATACATGTTAATATAATAATAAATGAGAACAAACAAATCATTAAATAAAACCTTAGGCCTTGAAATATTAAAACATTATAAGTATTTAAAATATTATTTTAGTATTTAAAATATTTTAATACATAAAATATGTTAATATTTAAATTATTGCTTCAATCAGATAAGAGAAATAAATCATTAAATAAATTAAATAAACAAAATAATGCTTTTTCTTACCTTTTCTTTGAGGTTTTCTCCATCTAAATAATAATAATAAGAAAACAATAAAATATTAAAATAATAAAAATAATAAATACATAATAAAAAGATAAAGGTTTCCCCTGACATTGTCTAGTTGTGTCCCACTGGGGGGGGGGGGGGTTATCTACATTTCTAAGGTGAAGAGCCGGCATTGTCTGTAGACACCTCCAAGGTCATGTGGTTGGCATGACTACATGGAGCACCATTACTTTCCCGCCAAAATGATACCTATTGATCGATTCACATTTCCATGTTTTTGAACTGCTAGGTTGGCAGAAGCTGGGCCTAACAGCGGGAGCTCACCCCGCTTCCTGGATTCGAACCACCAACCTTTTAATCAGCAAGTTCAGCAGCTCAGCGGTCTAACCCACTACATAATATTAAACTATAATAATATACTTTAATAAAATTATTGTTTCATCACTTAACTTTTTAAAAAGGGTTTAAGAAGTTATTGAAAGAAACAATTTAAATAATTTAGAAATACATTTAAAATATAAATATATAGGATAAAAACATAGAGATTTTAGGATATTTATGACATTGAATCTGACTTTTTTGGTTTTACCGGCATGTATAATCTACTGTCTAATGAACTGTATAATGGGCTTGAATTATTTTTAGTGTTTTAATGGTTTTTAATGCTTTAATTGTACTTCGAATTGTTTATTTGTTGACATCGTATGGTGCTTGTGTGAGGCCGCCCTGAGCCATGAAATAAATAAATAAATAAAGAATCAGTTTATATACATAGTAAAAATCTAATAATATTTAATAACAAATAATAATAATACATTTAATAAATAATAAATATGAATAAGAATCAATAAAATATTGATAAATAAATAAATAAAATAATATTAAAAGCATTTATTAATATTTAATAATAAATAAAATAATAAACAAATAAATTAAATATAATTGATTTAAAATTTAAAAACAACAATAATAAAATAAATATTTTAATAATATTTAATAAGAATAAAATATAGAATATTGAACTCCAATACTGGAGAATCGGTTTATACACATAGTAACAATCTAACAATATTTAATAAGAATTAAATATGAATACTAATTAATATTTAAAAATGATAAAATACGTAATATTAACATTATTCTTTAAACCATTAAAGACAAATGCACTTTAATATTAGTAAAGGTTTACTAAATTCGTTTAAAACTTTGTTTTTAAAATATTTAAATAATGTATCCATACCTCTATCTATCTATAATAATAACAATAATAATAATAATAATAATGACCACCTCAACAAAAGTTTGCTCTAGGCACTGTCAGGCCATTATATGCTAATCAAGGTGGTCAGTTGAAACATTCACACCTAGCTCCAGCAGACAAGAGTCCTTTGTCCCACCCTGGTCATTCCACAGGTATATAAACCCTTTTTCCTAGTTCCAACAGACCTCACAACCTGTGAGGATGCTTGCCATAGATGCAGGCGAAACGTCAGGAGAAAATGCCTTTAGAACATGGCCATATAGCCCGGAAAAACCTACAACAACCCAATACTAATTTAATTGGAGAAATAGCTCACAAGGCCTCCCTCCTTCCAACGAATTCAAACTCGGAGAGTCCAACTGTCTATCACAAACGCCTAAAGCAATCCCTTTCCCTTTCCTTATACAAGAAACTTGTTAGAGTAAGACTTTAGCAATCGTGTCCGCACTATGAAAAAAAAACCGCGCTTTCACCTAGCTAGGGTTGCTATGGCGACGTAGCGAAACCGTCAGGCGAACACGGAGGGCACCTCGAACAAGGCTGTCCAAAAGTGGGGTCCTCCGATAGGAAAGCGGTTGGGAGTTTGCGCATGCGCACGATGTCTTTCGAGAGAGGCGTTCAGTCGCTAAGGCGAGAGCACATGCGCAATGGGAAGAAGCGAGAGAAGGGGCAAAACAGTGCCGCGCGTGCGCAAAAGGCAGAACGCAGAGGGAGAGGATTACGCTGCGCGTGTGCAGCTGAGAGGCAAGCCCTTGGACATGAGGGCCGTGCTGCGCATGTGCACGGGGAATGAGCGAGGAAGCAAGCGATAGCAGTGACGCGCATGCGCAAAAGGGAGAACGCTGAGGCGAGAGGCGTGTGCTGCGCGTGCCCAAAGGGAATGAGCGAAAGAGCGCGCGGGGAGGGGGGGGCGGACAGCGACGCGCCTGCGCGGAAAGGAGACTTCTGCCCACCAACGGCGCCTGATCTTCCGGTGTGTCCCCGGCAGGCCGCCGTCATCGGCGCCTGCGCGGCGGGCATTAAAAGGGGACGGGGGGCGGGGCGCGGAGCCTTCCTTCCTTCTTTCCTGCCTGCCTTCTTTCGGTTGATGGCGGATCCCGAAGAGAAAGGAGGAGCAGAAGGCCAAGCAGAAGCAGAGCAGCGCTCCCGGGCAGGCTCCGGAGGACCCCGCAGGTCGCGCGCCCGCGCAGGGGGCCTCTCTAGACCACAGCCCAGGTAGGCTCTATGGTATGGGAAGAGGCAGAAGAAGAGCAGAATCTATTATCCCATTATTATTCTGTTCTAGTAATATTCTCTAATATTATTAATATTTTCTTCTATTATTATGTAATACTATTCCTATTATTTTACTATTATGTTCTATGTTCTATTATTATCTACCATTATATTCAGCTATTAATACAGTATTATATTATTTTATTGTTGTTATTCTACTCTATTCTATATATTCTGTCATAGCTCCAACAGACAAGAGTTCTTTGTCCCACCCTGGTCTTTCCACAGATATATAAACCCCATTTATATACTATTATATATATATATATATATATATATATATATATTCTATTTATATATTATTATTATTTAATTACTTTATTTATTTATTTACTTTATTTATATCCCGCTGTTCTCAGCCCTTAGGCGACTCACAGCAGTTAACAACAAGAACAGCAAAAATTCAATGCTACCATAACACGGTATAAAAAACAGTTAACATCATAACATATTATAGAAAGGTATACAATTAACAACAATATACAATTAACACCAATAGCCATTATTATTATTATAGAACAGAATTGTTGTTATTCTACTCTATTCTATATATTCTGTCTTAGCTCCAACAGAGAAAAGTTCTTTGTCCCACCCTGGTCTTTCCACAGATATATAAACCCCATTTATATTCTATTCTATATATATATATATATATATATATTCTATTTATATATTATTATTATTATTTATTTACTTTATTTGTATACCGCTGTTCTCAGCCCTTAGGCGACTCACAGCGGTTAACAACTAGAACAGCAAAAATTCAATGCTACCATAACACGGTATAAAAAACAGTTAACATCATAACATATTATAGAAAAGTATACAATTAACAACAATATACAATTAACACCAATAGCCATTATTATTATTATAGTACAGCACAACGACAGAGAGGAAACAAACAAGGACGTCTAATCACCTCTCAACGAAGGATTGCTCCAGGCTCTGCCAGGCAATCAAATGCTAATCAAGGTGGTCAGTTGAAACATTCACACCTGGCTCCAACAGACAAGAGTCCTTTGTCCCACCCTGGTCTTTCCACAGATATATAAACCCCATTTATATTCTATTCTATTTATATATATGTGTGTATGTATATATATATATATATATATTCTATTTATATATTTATTATTAATATTTATTTACTTTATTTATTTATTTACTTTATTTGTATACCGCTGTTCTCAGCCCTTAGGCGACTCACAGCGGTTAACAACAAGAACAGCAAAAATTCAATGCTACCATTACACGGTATAAAAAACAGTTAACATCATATTATAGAAAAGTATACAATTAACAACAATACACAATTAACACCAATAGCCATTATTATTATTATAGAACAGCACAGCGACAGAGAGGAAACAAACAAGGACATCTAATCACCTCTCAACGAAGGATTGCTCCAGGCTCTGCCAGGCAATCAAATGCTAATCAAGGTGGTCAGTTGAAACATTCACACCTGGCTCCAACAGACAAGAGTCCTTTGTCCCACCCTGGTCTTTCCACAGATATATAAACCCCATTTATATTCTATTCTATTTATATATATGTGTGTATGTATATATATATATATATATATATATATATTCTATTTATATATTTATTATTAATATTTATTTACTTTATTTATTTATTTACTTTATTTGTATACCGCTGTTCTCAGCCCTTAGGCGACTCACAGCGGTTAACAACAAGAACAGCAAAAATTCAATGCTACCATAACACGGTATAAAAAACAGTTAACATCATATTATAGAAAAGTATACAATTAACAACAATACACAATTAACACCAATAGCCATTATTATTATTATAGAACAGCACAGCGACAGAGAGGAAACAAACAAGGACATCTAATCACCTCTCAACGAAGGAGTGCTCCAGGCACTGCCAGGCAATCAAATGCTAATCAAGGTGGTCAGTTGAAACATTCACACCTGGCTCCAACAGACAAGAGTCCTTTGTCCCACCCTGGTCTTTCCACAGATATATAGGCCACTTTCCTACTTCCAACAAACCTCACTACCTCTGAGGATGCTTGCCATAGATGCAGGCGAAACGTCAGGAGAGAATGCCTTTAGACCATGGCCATATAGCCCGAAAAAACCTACAACAACCCAGTGATTCCGGCCATGAAAGCCTTCAACAATACATTGTCATTACATTATTTTATTTTATTCTATTCTTTTATTGTATTTTAATTCTATTCTATTATTAATATAATCCTCTATTCTATTGTTGTTGTATACTATTAGTAATTATTATTCTATAATTATTTTATTCTGGTTTTGGAGGGAACATTATTATTATCATTCTATTATTACATTTTCATATATTCGGTTTTTTTTTTTGGGTCGTGTCAGGAACGACAAAAATATATTCGGATTTTGAATGGTATTTCTGTTGTTATCACCCTATATTATTCTATCTATCTATATAAATAAAAATGTAATGTTCGTTTGTGGGATTAACCTAACTCAAAAACCACTGGACAAATTGACACCAAATTTGGACACAAGACACGTATCAGGCCAACAAGTGACCATCACTCATAAAAACAGCAGGAGAAAATTAAAAAGCAAAAAAAAAAATACATTACAACGCATGTGCAAAACCACATATGCATACAAATACATATATACACATACACAAATATATACAGGCATACATATATGCACACTCAAAACACATACACAGAAAGGGGGAAGGAAGGAAATAAGGAGAAAAACAGGGAGAAAAAGAAGGAGAGAAGGAAATAAAGTGAAAGAGGAAAGGAAGGAGAGAAGGAACGAAAGAAAGAGGGAGGGAAGGAAAGTAAGAGACAAGGAAGGATGGAACCAAAGAGCAAAGGAAGCAAGAAAAGAAACAGGTAAAGAAGGAAGAAAGAAGAAGGAAAAGAAAAAGAGGGAAAGAAAGAAAGAAAGGAGAGAAAGAGGGAGGGAAGATTGGCCACAGTAACGTGTGGCAGGTACAGCTAGTTATTATTATTATTATTATTATTATTATTATTCCTTTGCGTTCTTATATTATTATTCTATCACATTATATTATGTTATTCCATTTTACATTACATATTATTGTATATTATTAGATTATTCTGTATTAAATTATTACTATAGTATTATCACATCACACCATTATTCCATTTTACATGTTATGTTATATATTATTGTATTATAATATTATTATATGTTATATTATTTTAATATCTTATTTTATTATTATTATAAGAATGCTAATAAATAATAATAAACTTTATATCCCGCCTCCTTCTCCCAGAAAGGGACTTGGGGCGGCTTACAAGGCACTCCAAGTGCAGTATATAACATAAAATGATAAATGAGTATTAAACATTGCATAAAAATTATAAAAGCAGCCACTATCAACACATAAAATAAAACAACACAATTTTAAAAACGCAGGCCATCTGTAGTTAAAACTAGCTACCATCAATTCTCACCTAAAGTGTCAACCTCAGATGGGCCCATTTCAGCCTACTCGAGGCCAAAAGCCTGCTTAAAAATCCATGTTTTTAGGGTGGATGGGAAGGATTCAAGGGTGGGGACTAACCTAATCTCTTTTAGGAGGTTATTCCAGAGCCGGAGAGCCACTACAGAGAACCCCCCCCCCTCATCCCCACTTGAGACAGTAGTGAGAGAAGAGCCTCCCCTGCCTGCCCATCTCAAAGCTTTCATTATTATTATTATTATATTTTATCTTATGGTATTATTACATTATACTAATATTATATTTTACATATTAATAGATTATTATTATTATTATAAGACAGAATAATAGTGTAATGTGATGTCATAATAATAATATTATAACATAAAATAGAGTCATAATATATAATGTAAAATGGAGTAATACAATGTGAAAAAATAGAATAATATGCAATATAATTAAGTAATATAGTAATAATATAACGTGATGAAATAGAATAATATAAAAATACAATGAAATAATATTAATAATAATATATAATGTAAAATGGAATAATAGTATAATATATATAATGTAAAATATTGGAATGTAATGTAATACAAGGATAACAATATAAAATAATATTTAGTCAATACAATAACATTATCATATATTGTTATCCTTGTATTACATTACATTCCAATATTTTACATTATATATTTATTATTATACTATTGTTCCATTTTACATTATATATTAATATTATTTCATTGTATTTTTATATTATTCTATTTCGTTACATTATATTATACTATTACTATATTAGTAATGTGATATATAATAAAAATATTATGTTATAAGAATATCAGAATAATAATAATAATATGTAAAATGGAATAATAGTTTGATGTGATAATTGCCATAATAATAATAATTTAAAATAGAATAGTAAAGAATGCAAAATGGTGTAATACTATGATGTGATGATAACATAATATGTATTTTATTTTATAAAATTACTACTTTTACATTACATTCCTCCATTATTGTATTTTATATTTTATATTATTATGGTGTCACATTATGCTATTATTCCATTTTACATTACTTATTATATTTTATATTATCACATTATATTATACTACTGTTATATTACTAAATCGTATTATATAGGAGCCCTCTGTGGCGCAGTGGGTTAAACCGCTGAACTGCTGAACTTGCTGACTGAAAGGTCAGCAGCTCAAGTCTGGGGAGCGACGCGAGCTCCTGCTGTTAGCCCCAGCTCCTGCCTACCAGCAGTACAAAAACATGCAAATGTGAGTTGATCAATAGGTACTGCCTTGGCGGGAAGGTAAACGGTGCTCCATACAGTCATGTCAGCCACATGACCTTGGAGGTGTCTACTGACAGTGGTGGCTCTTTGGCTTAGAAATGGAGATGATCACATTGCCCCTGCCCCCTGAAGCGGACAAGACTAGAATTCATGTCAAGGGGAAACATTTACCTTTTAAAATTGTATTACATATTATCATTTTATTTGTTTGTTTGTTTGTGTATTTATTTATTTGAAACATTTATATTTGGCCCTTCTCACCCCGAAGGGAACTCAGGGCAGAGGACAACATATATATGGCAAGCATTCCATGCCAGGAAATAAAATAACTATAAATATACACAAAACGAAAATTGGTTATATCTACTTTAAAATCAGTTGTTTAAAACAGTATTTATATTCCGCCCATCTTACCCCGAAGGGGACTCAGGATGAATCACAGAACATACATATGCGGCAAGCATTCAGTGCCATTTTATACACAGCTAGACAGACAATTAGAAAAGAGGTATATTTATTGGCTTTCCCCATCTTTCGGCATCTTGCTCAGTTCTGGCCACGGTGGGCGGGCGCGGGGTGTGCTGTTGCTCCATCTCCCTACCAAAGAGCTAGTTTGTGACTTCCTCCTTGTGGATTGAATCACTGGCATTCCTTTTGGGTGTCTCAGAATACCTTTCCTGCTTTTTAATGAGCAGTACCTATTTATCTAATCATATTTTTGCTTTCTAACCGCTAGGTAGGCAGAAGCTGGGCTAAAGGCCAGGAGCTCAAACTGACCTAGCTTCAAACTGGCAGCCTTTTGACTGACAAGATTGATCACAGCTGGTGTTTAACCTGCTGTGCTAAAGCCAGCCCTTATAATAGAATAATCATTCTATTATTACTTTACATTCCTCTATTCCAGTGTTTCTCAACCTGGGGGTCGGGACCCCTGGAGGGGTCACAAAAGACCATCAGAAAACACAGTATTATCTGTTGGTCATAGGGGTTCTGTGTGGGAAGTTTGGCCCAGTTCTCTCGTTGGTGAGATTCAGAATGTTCTTTGATTGTAGGTGAACCAAAAATCCATAAATTACAACTCCCAAACATCAAGGTCTATTTTCCCCAAACTCCACCAGTGCTCACATTTGGGCATATTGCGTATTCATGTCAGCTTTCGTCAAGATCCATCATTGTTTGAGCCCACAGTGCTCTCTGGATGTAGTTGAACTACAACTACAAAACTCAAAGTCAATGCCCACCAAACCCTTCCAGTATTTTCTGTTGGTCATGGGAGTCCTGTATGGCAAGTTTGGTTCAATTCCATTGTTGGTGGAGTTCAGAATGCTCTTTGATTGTAGGTGAACTATAAATCCCAGCAACTACAATCCCCAAATGTCAAAATACCACCCCCCCCCAACCCCACCAGCATTCAAATTTGAACGTATCGAGTATTTGTGCCAAATTTGGTTCAGTGAAGGAAAATACATCCTGCATGTCGGATATTTACATGACGATTCAGAACAGTAGCAAAATTACAGTTATGAAGTAGCAATGAAAATAATGTTATGGTTGGGGGTCACTACAACATGACGAACTGTATTAAGGGGTTGAGGCATTAGGAAGGTTGAGAAACACTGCTCTATTCTATCTAATATTTTATGTTGTTGTTGTATCATCACATTATACTATTATTCCATTTTACATATTATTATTACATTGCATTCTTATAATATTTATCACATTATTTTATTATATTACTAAATTAGTAAAAGGGCCTTTTGAGTTTTATGCTTTTAATTGCATTTTCCCACTCCGTTATTAATAATTATTATTTGTATTCTCAGGCCAAAGAGTGATGGATAACAACACTGTGAATGGAGGCGACCCTATGCATGACCTCATGAGGTTCCCCCATTGCTACACAAAGGTCAGTCCATGCAGTCTTACTATATTACATTGTAATTAAATTGTAATATAATACGATATTATATGTTGTTATATTAAAATGCAATAAAATATATGTTGTTATATTAAAATGCAATAAATAAAATAGAATATAATATTATACTATAGTATGCTATATATAAATATTATATTATATTGTTACATATAAAGGTCAGTCAATGCAATATTATGTTGTAATTATATTGTAATATAATAAAATCTTATATTATAATGTTATTACATTATATTCAATAAAATAATTGTTATTATATATAAAGATCATTCAGTGCAGTCTTATATTGCAATTATATTGTAATATTTATTTGGTTATTTATTTAGCATATTTGTATCTCCTCCTTCTCACCCCCCGAAGGGGGATTCAGGGCGGCTTCACAACAGGCATTCATTCAATGCCAACAACAGTAATAAATGATAAAAGCAATTAAAATATAAAATTATTAAAACATTGTTTAAATCACGCAGGTTTGAAATCATAGTCCAGGTCAGTCCATTGTCATTCACACAAATTTGGTCTCATTCTAAATTGCTGCCTCTACTGTTCGAATGCTTGGTCCCATAATCAGGTTTTGAGTTTCATTCTAAAGGACAAGAGGAAGGTGGCCAACCTAATGTCACCTGGGAGAGAGTTCCACAGGCAAGGGGCCACCACTGAGAAGGCCCTGTCTCTCGTCTCCACCAGTCGCGTTTGCGAGGATGGTGGGACCAAGAGCAGAGCCTCTCCCATCTATCTTAGACTTCGCGATGGTTCATAGCAGGACATACGTTCAGAAAGTTGTTCAATTGGGTGGGGTTCAGTGATGGTTTCTTCAACAGTGATTTTATGATGGCTTCTTTTGAGCTGGCTGGAATCTTGCCTTCCTGTAAGGAGGCATTCACCACCACCTTCACCCACCTTGCCAAACCCCCCCCCCCCCGGCTTTTTTATCAGCCAGGATGGACAGGGGTCTAGGATGCATGTGATCACTCTGTTCAAGGATCTTGTCCATATCCTTGAGCTGCACCAATAGAAATGAATCCATCAAAACTGGACAAGCAGGTGCTCACGTTACATCCTCAGAGACTGCCTTTAACATGGAGTCCAAGCTAGAGCAGATCAAAGCTCTGGTGATTTAAATCTGGTGAGCGGGTTCTTAATTCATATTTAGAATTATTTTAATTTTGTGGATGTATTATGTGTTTTATATTATGTTTGGCACTGAATTGTTGCCTGTTTGGAAGCCATTCTGAGTCCCTCTGTGGAGATTGAGAAGGACGGGGTATAAATGTTTTAAATAAATAAATAAAAGTGACTTTATCTGCAAAGAAGTGAGCAAATGCTTCACAATGGGCTACTGCGTTGTCAGAGATCCCGTCTTGGGAGACAGGATTTGACAACCCTCTGACTACTCGGAACAGCTCCGCCGGATGGTTCCTTGCGGACACAGTATTGGCTGCAAAGAAAGATTTATGTGCATCTTTTATTGCCGCGGCATATGCCCTTAGGTAGGCACAACCGTGTTTGGTTTGATTCACTAGGCTTTGTACGCCACACGCACTGTAGTCTCCTCTTCTTTCGCTTCATCACTGCCAGCTCCTTTTTAAACCAAGGAGAAGGTTTAGCTCTGCTACTCGAGAGGGGGTGTTCTGGAGCAGTCATGTCTATTGTCTTAGCCATCTCCCTGTTCCAGAGTGTGACCAGAGCATCGACAGGATCACCTACCGAGGCAGTAGGAAATTCCCCATGAACTGTTAGGAATCCATAAGCCTCCTGGGGTGGCTCCTTCACCCTTACAGAGGTTAGGGGGTGCAGCAAGCCTAAACTTGATCAGGTAGTGGGCGGTCCATGGCAATGAAGAGATTGTCATCTCCTCCACACCACCACCTTCCTCCCATACCTGACAGAAAATCAGCTCTAATATGTATCCAGCACAGTGAGTAGGACCAGATATTAATTAGGACAGTCCCTTGGTTGCCATAGAAGACATGAAGTCCTGAGCTGCTCCTGATAGGGTGGACTCTGCATGGACGTTGATGTCCCCCTTTACTATAAGCCGCTGGGACTCCAGCGCCAGGCCTGAGACCACCCCAGTTAGCTCAGGTAGGGGTGGTTAGTACACTAACAGAATTCCTATTCTGTCCCGGTCACCTACCTTCAGGTGGACATATTCAAACATGGTTGACTGTGGAATGGGGTACCTGGTCAAGGAGATGGTATTCCAATAAACCACTGTGACCCTGCCTCCCCGCCCTCCATATTTTGGCTGATGTTGCACAGAGAATCCTGGTGGGCAAAGCTGGGTAAGATTGACCCCTCCAGCCTCATCCAGCCAGGACTCTTGTTATACGCACCAGGTGTGCTCATCCGTCAAGAATTAAATCTTGGATGGTAGTTGTTTTTCCATTGACAGACCTGGCATTTAACAACAACACCTTTAATCTAGAGGGACCGCCGTCCTGGGTTCTCAGTTTTACCATGTCAGGAGATTGTTTTGGAATTGCCAAATGTAATATAATGTTATTTTATAATCTGTTATATTATAATGCAATGAAATATTAAATGATATTATTATATATTATATATAAAGGTCAGACAATGCAGTCTTGTATTGTAATTATATTGTAATATAATGTATTATAATATGTTATAATATTATCTAAAATTGGGCATATTGGGTATGCATGCCAAGTGTGGTCCAGACCCATTGTTGTTTGGGCTCATAGTGCACTGTGGATGTAGGTGAACTACAACTCCTATAAAGTCCCTCCAGTATGTTTTGTTGGTCCTGAGGGTTCTGTGTGGCAAGTTAGTTCCAGGTCCATCGTTGGTGGAATTTGGAGTGCTCTTAGATTGCAGATGAACTATACATCCCAGTACCTACAACTCCTAGAAATCATGGTGAATTCTCCCCAAACCTCTCTAGTACGTTCAATTGCTAATCGGTTCCTCTGTTTGTTGTGTTCCATAGAAAAGAGTAGGAAAGGGTTTAGGGAGAGGCAGCGGGTGGGGTCATGCAAATTCCACAGCAATGGAAAGAGTAGGGAACAATTGAGATGTGCATTCTGGAGGAAAAACAGAACATGTAGGATGGAATTGTCCCTGAATGAAAGCCTTCACTTGGATGCGGGGGTTGGGCTACATGTTCATGGCACCCGCTATAACCTGCAATGTCCTTGGAGGGAATGCCTTTGGAGGCTCCTCAGCACTGGGAACTGTAGCCTGTTTGCGGAGGCGGGATGCTATCTGTGTGATTTTCACTTTTATGTTTATAGATAGATAGAAGATATGTTTATCAATAGATCACAGTATGATTTTATATTAATATGTTTATGCATTTCTTCAGTCAGAGATAATTTAAATATATATATATGTTGTTATGCATTTCTTCAAGCAGAAATTATATATATTCTTTTGTTTATTTCCTCAAGCAGAAATAATTAAAATATTTTATTTATATGTATAGATATGTCTCTGTGTGTATATATATAAAACACTATAATATATTATTATTACACTCCTCTGTATATCTATAAAACAGTATAATATTGTACTATATATATATATTAATATAGTTTTCTGCATTTCCTCAAGCAGAAATAATTTTAGATATGTGTGTATCACAGTATATTTTATGCATTTCTTCAATCAGAAATTATATATATATATATATATATATATATATATATATATATATATATATACTTAGGCGATCCCTCGTTTTCCGAGTATGATGGTCCTCCAATGTTCTTGTGGGTCCGTAAGTGGCTGTGGAGCCCTATTCTTGCTCTGCACCTTCTTCCGCAGTGAGGGCATTGGTTTCCAGGTGGAAGGCGGTCCCGGTCGGGGTTGGCTTGACGCGCCTTCCTCCTAGCACGTTTCTCTCTTTCACCCTCCACTCGTGCCTCCTCGAATTCTTAGCAGCACAGTTGATGTTTCTCTGCCATGTTTGGAAGGCTTTCCTTTTCTTGTCAATTAGCTGTTGGATCTCGATGTCATTTTCATCAAACCAGTCTTGATGTTTCTTGGCTTGGTATCCAATAGTTTCTTCGCAGGCTTGGATGATGGAGGTCTTCAGTTTGTTCCAATGTTCCTCAACATTTTCGGGGTGTTCTGTGGGTAGATGGTTCTTGAGTGCTGTTTGGAGATGGGCTCGTCTGGAGGGCTCCTGAAGGGCTTGGGTGTTCATTTTGCGCCTTGTCTTTCTGCCTTGGAGTCTGCGCTTGGGAGCGATCTTGATGGCCATCGAGGATCGGATTAGCCTGTGGTCAGTCCAGCAGTCGTCAGCACCTGTCATGGCTCTTGTGAGGAGCACGTCACGGCGGTCTCTGGCACGTGTGATTACATAGTCTAAGAGGTGCCAATGCTTTGACCGGGGGTGCTTCCATGATGTCTTGAACTTGTTTTTCTGGCGGAAGAGCGTGTTGGTGATGACAAGGTTGTGTTCCGCACATTTGGTGAGAAGCAGGATGCCATTCGGGTTGCTGTTTCCAACCCCGTCTTTTCCTATGGTTCCTGGCCACAGGTCGAAGTCTCGCCCGACTCTTGCATTGAAGTCCCCCAGGAGGATGATTTTGTCCTCCTTAGGTATCCCCGATAGGACGGTGTCCAGCTGACAGTAGAATTTCTCCTTGATGTCTTCGTCAGCATCTAGTGTTGGTGCATAGGCACTTATGATGGTTGCCTGTTGGTTTTTGGCAAGATTGATTCGGAGGGTTGAGAGACGTTCGTTGATGCCAGTGGGTGCTTCGGACAGATGTTTCACCAGATCATTTCTGATGGCAAAGCCGACTCCGTGCATTCTTTGGTCTTCTTCAGGCAGTCCCTTCCAGAAGAAGGTGTAGCCTCCTTTTTCTTCCTTCAGCTGTCCCTCCCCTGCTCTCCGGGTCTCCTGAAGGGCTGCTATGTCGATGTTGAAGCGTCCCAGCTCCCTTGCAATGATGGCAGTTCTGCGTTCGGGGCGTTCACTGCCACTGTTGTCCATCAGAGTCCGTACGTTCCACGTACCAAAGTTCATTTTTCTTTTTTGGCCGCAGGGTGGTGACCCCACTGGACGCGGCAGTCCAGTCAGGGATGAGGGAGGCAGACTATGTTTAGGGCACCTTTTCTAGCCCCCTCCCCATGTGGGGTGAGCAGAGTGGATCCTCAAAAGGGCTGCTCAGTCGCGGATACAGCTGCCGAACTACTCAACTGCCTCGGTCCTTATATATATATATATATATATAAAAACTCAGTATAATATTCTCCTATTTTTATGCACTTCCTCAATCAGAAATAATTGAACAAATTATATATATGCAGTATAAACCTTTACATTTTATGCATTTTGTAATATAATAATTTATTATTATTATTTGTGTAGGAAGAGCTGCTGGACATCAAGGAGCGCCCCTTCTCGAAACGGAGGCCTTCCTGCCTCTTGGAAAAATACGACAGGTATTTCACTTTCAAATTACAATGTGATTTTAATTTTATTGTCAGAGGCTTTCATGGCTGGAATCACTGTGTTATTGTAGGTATTTCGGGCTACATGGCTATGTTCTAGAGGCATTCTCTCCTGACGTTTCGCCTGCATCTATGGCAAGCATCCTCAGGGGTTGTGAGGTCTGATGGAACTAGGAAAATTGGGTTTATATATCTGTGGAATAATGTCCAGGGTGGGACAAAGAACTCTTGTCTGTTGGAGCTAGGTGTGAATGTTTCAACTGGCCACCTTGATTAGCATTTGATGGCCTGGCAGTTGTTTGGTGTGGCTTGTTAGTGCCTGGCGGAATCCTTTGTTGAGAGGTGATTGTTTCCTCTCTGGAGTTTCCCTGTGTTTGGGTGTTGTTTTGCTGTTATAATTTTTAGAGTTTTTTTTTTAATACTGGTAGCCAAATTTTGTTCATTTTCATGGTTTCCTCCTTTCTGTTGAATTTGTCCACATGCTTGTGGATTTCAATGGCTTCTCTGTGTAGCCTGACATGGTGGTTGTGAGAGTGGTCTAGCATTTCTGTGTTCTCAAATAATATGCTGTGTCCAGGCTGGTTCATCAGGTGCTCTTCTATGGCTGACTTCTCTGGTTGAAGTAGTCTGCAGTGCCTTTCATGTTCCTTGATTCGTGTTTGGGCAATACTGCTGCGTTTGGTGGTCCCTCTGTAGACTTGTCCACAGCTGCATGGTATACGGTAGACTCCTGCAGAGGTGAGAGGATCCCTCTTGTCCTTTGCTGAATGTAGCATTTGTTGGATTTTCTTAGTGGGTCTGTAGATAGTTTGTATGTTGTGTTTCCTCATCAGCTTCCCTATGTGGTCAGTGGTTCCCTTGATGTATGGCAAGAACACTTTTCCTCTGGGTGGATCTTCGTCTTTATTCTGATGGCTTGTTCTCGGTCTTGCAGCTTTTCTGATGTCTGAGGTGGAGTCTCCATTGGCCCGTAAAGCCCAGATTAGGTGGTTCTCACCTCTGCGCAGTTGATATAAAGATTATAATCTTTCTTTATATATATAGAAATGTAATGTTTATTTTTGGGAGAAACAAAACTCAGAAACCACTAGATGAATTGACACAAAAATTTAACACAATACACCTAACAGTCCAACAAGTGTCCATCACCCCTAAAACACACACACAAAACCAGCAGTACGGACATTAAATTCCCCAAAAATAAACCATATATACATATACACTCATATACATATACACACATACATACAGACAAACACACACATATACACACATATACATCTACACATCATATAAATATACACATACATACATATATGCAAATACACAAGCACACACATATACACAATATAGAAATACACAAATATATACACACGAATACACATATAAATACACATACACACACACACATCTATATGCAAACACATATATACACAAATATATGTACACACATAAACACATATATACATGCACAAAACACATATACACAGACTGGGCCACATCAACGCATGGCAGGGGATGGCTGTTCTATATAAATAAAAATGTAATGTTCGTTTGTGGGTTTACCATAACTCAAAAACCACTGGACAAATTGACACCAAATTTGGCAGCAAAACACATACTAATCCAATCTATATCTTTCAAACAAAAAACCCCTTAAAAATGAAGGGAAAATAATGTAAAACTCCCCAAAAAGAAAAAATACTTTACAGAGCATGCACAAAAGCCCCCGTCTCCAGCGCGCGAGAAGAATAACACACCAACTGTTGTGAGGGAAGAGAAGCCTAGCTATGGAGTCCCTTTCTGTGCACGAAGGCAGAGTCCGCTTTCTTTTGGGGAGGGAAAGGAAAGAGGGAAGGAAGGAGGAAGCCTAGCCTTACGGAGGGTGTGGAGACTTGGCGAGGCAAGCCCCGGCAGCAGCTGGAGCCACCACAGCGGCTCCATGAAGCCCAAGTGGCCCCCAGGCAACCCTTCTCCCAAAACTGGAGTATTGCAAGGCAAGCCTGGCTGCACGAGCGGCTGCCCACCGCCCTCCCCCCCTCCCCGCAGGGACCCGTTGGGCAAAGGGAGGATGCAAATTCTCCCACTTGGGCTCCACATCCCCCCTTCCACCACCCTCCCCCCCAAAAAAAAAATCCACTTAAAAAACCCTTATAAACTGCCCCGGGAGGAAGGAAGGGAAAGAAAGGGAAAGGAGAGAAGAAAGGAAGAAAAGGATTGGTGAAGAGAGGAATATGAATGGAAGGAAAGGTAGAATGGGGAAGGAAGGGAAAGGAGGCAGGGATGGTAGAGGAAAGGAAGGAGAGGAAGGGAGAGACGAAGGAAGAAAAGAAAGGGGGAGACTGGTGAAGGAAAGATAAGAATATGATGGGAATGAAAAGGAGAAGGAAAGGAAGATGAAGGAAGGAAAGGAAAAAAGGGAAAGGAGAGAAGAAAGGAAGAAAGGATTTGGTGAAGAGAAGAGAACAATATGAATGGAAGGCAAAGTCGAAAGAGGAAGGAAGGGAAAGGAGGCAGTGATGGGAGAGGAAAGGAAGGAGGGGAAAGGAGAGACGAAGGAAGGAAGAAAAGAAAGGGGGAGACTGGTGAAGGGAAGATAAGAATATGGTGGGTATGAGAAGGAAAGAAAGATGAAGGAAAGGAAAGAAAGGGAACAGAGAGAAGAAAGGAAGGAAAGGATTGGTGAAAAGAAGAATATGAATGGAAGGGAAAGAAGGAAGGGAAAGAGGCAGGGATGGGAGAGGAAAGGAATGGAAGAGGAAGGGAAGGAACAAAGAAAGAAAGGGGGGAACTGGTGAAGGGAAGAGAAGAATATAGAAACAGAGAGTCCTGGAGTTGGGAGAGACGTAGTGGGCCATCCAGGCCAACCGCATTCTGTCAAGAAGCAGGACAACCACATTCAAAGCACCCCAGACAGATGGCCACCCAGCCTCTGTTTCAAAGAGGCTTTTTTGAGTGTTTTGGCAACCATGCATATCACTGAAAAGCCTTGCAGCTTCAAGCCGTGGCTGCTTCTCATTACTTTATTTTCCATACCACCAGACTACTCCAGGATTCTATTATTATTATTATTATTATTATTATTATTAAGGAGAGTCTAAGTGGCCATCTATCAGGAGCGTTTTGATTGTGCTTCTCCCTTTATGACAGAAGAAGGTTGGACTGGATGGACCTTGGAGGTCTCCCTACTCTAGCATTCTATTACTATTATTATTAATCTTATTATTAAGCAGAGTCTCTATGGTCATCTGTTAGGAGTGCTTGAATTGTGTTTTTCCCTTATGGCAGAAGGAGATTGGACTGGGTGGACCTTGGAGTTCTCCCTACTCTAGCATTTTAATACTATTATTATTAATCCTATTAAGTCCTCTTCTGAACAGTAGCAAAATGACAGTTATGAAGTAGCAACAAAAATAGTAGTATGGTTGGGGGTCATCACAACATGATGAACTGTATTAAGGGGTTGTGGCATTAATAAGCACTGCTAAAGACATTCTATAAACATAAAAATATACTGCCCGTTTATGGGGAACCTCATATCTCCCAAACCCAGAGAGACTACAAGTCGCTTCTGGAGTGAGACAATGCACCATCTCCATGGATGTTCCCCATGCGTCACACCGATGTTTTACCATTCTGTGAGAGGCTTCTATTTATAGATATGTGAAATGTCCAGAGAGGGGAAAATAAATTATTTCTACTTGAGCCACGTTGAATGTGCAGTTGCCCACCTGGATTACCTTTGAATAACCTTGCACCTTAAAAGCTTGGCTTCTACTGTACTAGCCAGTGGACAACCTTTGGTGGGAGGAGTTCCCTAGCCCAGATTGTTTCATGTCTGCAAATATATACACACGTATGCACACATATAAATACACACATATATATCTATATAAATAAAAATGTAATGTTCGTTTGTGGGATTAACATAACTCCAAAACCACTGGGGGAATTGACATCAAATTTGGCAGCAAAACACATACTAACCCAAGGAGTGACTATCCCTCAAAAAATTTATTTTGTCATTTGGGAGTTGCAGTTGCTGGGATTTATAGTTTACTTACAGTCAAAGGGCATTCTGAACTCCACCAATGATGGAATTGAACCAAACGTGGCACACAGAACTCCCATGACCAACAAAAAACACTAGAAGGGTTTGGTAGGCATTGACCTTGAGTTTGGGAGTTGTAGATCTGAACCTACATCCAGAGAGCACTGTGGATCCAAACAATGATGGATGTGGACCAAACTTGGCACGAATACTCCATATGGCCAAATATAAACACAAATGGAGTTTGGGGAAAATAGACCTTGACATTTGGGACTTGTAGTTACTGGGATTTATAGTTCTTGCTTACTTACTTAGGCGATCTCTCGTTGGCCGAGTAGGATAGTCTTTCAGAATTCTTGTGCGTCTGTAGGTGGCTGTGGAGCCCTATTCTTGATCGGCATCTTCTTCCGCAGTGAGGGCATTGGTTTCCAGGTGGGAGGCGGTCCCGGTCGGGGTGGCTTGACGCGCCTTCCTCTTGGCACGTTTCTCTCTTTCACCCTTCATTCGTGCCTCTTCAAATTCTGCAGCACTGCTGGTCACAGCTGACCTCCAGCTGAAGCGCTCAAGGGCCAGGGCTTCCCAGTTCTTGATGTCTATGCCAGAGTTTTTGAGGTTGGCTTTCAGCCCATCTTTGAATCTCTTTTCCTGTCCACCAACATTCCGTTTTCTGTTCTTGAGTTCGGAGTAGAGCAACTGCTTTGGGAGACGGTGGTCGGGCATCTGAACAGTGTGGCTGGTCCAGCGGAGTTGATGGCGGAGGACCATCACTTCAGTGCTGGTGATCTTTGTTTCTTCCAGCATGCTGACGTTTGTCCGCCTGTCTTCCCAAGAGATTTGCAGGATTTTTCGGAGGCAGCGCTGATGGAATCGTTCCAGGAGTTGCATGTGACGTCTGTAGACAGTCCACGTTTCGCAGGCATATAGCAGGGTTGGGAGGACAATAGCTTTATAAACAAGCACCTTGGTATCCCTACAGATGTCCCGGTCCTCAAACACTCTCTGCTTCATTCTGAAAAATGCTGCTCTCGCAGAGCTCAGGCGGTGTTGTATTTTGGTGTCGATGTTGACTTTGGTGGACAGGTGGCTGCCAAGGGAGCAGGAATGGTCAACGTTTTCTAATGTTACACCATTAAGTTGTATTTCTGGCATTGGAGAGGGGTTGGCTGGTGACCGCTGGAAGAGCACTTTGGTTTTCTCGATGTTCAATGACAGGCTGAGCTTCTCGTATGCTTCTGCGAAGGTGTTTAGAGTGGCTTGTAGCTCTTCTTCTGAATGTGCACAGACAGTGTTGTCATCAGCATACTGGAGTTCTATAACAGATGATGTTGTAACCTTGGTTTTGGCTTTCAGTCTGCTGAGGTTAAATAGCTTGCCATCTGTCCGATACATTATTTCCACTCCGGTGGGAAGCTTCCCATCAACAAGATGAAGTATCATAGTTATGAAGATGGAGAACAAAGTTGGGGCAATAACACATCCCTGTTTGACACCTGATTCTACCTTAAATGGGTCACTTTGGGATCCACTGCTGTCCAAGACTGTTGCCATCATGGAGGAGCCACAGGATGTTCACAAATTTGTTTTTGGCACCTGATTTTTTTGAGGATGGTCCAGAGAGCGCTGCGATTCACTGTGTCGAATGCCTTTGCAAGGTCGATGAATGCCATGGACAGAGGTTGATTTTGTTCCCTGCATTTTTCTTGGAGCTGTTGTGCAGTGAAGATCATGCCCACTGTTCCTCTGGAAGGGCGGAAGCCATTCTGGGATTCTGGGAGGGTGTCTTCTGAGAGGGTCAGAAGGCAGTTTGTAAGAATTCTTGCGAGGATTTTTGCAGGGGAGGTTAGAAAGGAGATACCTCGATAATTTCCGCAGTCTGTTCTTTCCCCCTTTTTTGAAGAGGGTGATGATGGTGGCATCCTTGAAATCTGCTGGAATTTTCTCAGTCACCCACACTTTTTCTATGAGCCGGTGGAGTTGTTGTGTCAGCTCAAGTCCTCCCTCTTTGAGGAGTTTGGGTAGTTACTGGGATTTATAGTTCACCTACAATCAAAGAGCATTCTGAACCCCACCAATGACAGAATTGGGGTAAACTTCCCACACAGAACCACCATGTGTTTTCTGATGGTTTTGGTGACCCCCTCTAACACCCCTTTATGACCTCCGCAGGGGTCCCGACCCCCAGGTTGAGAAATGGTGCTTTAGGGCCATCCAGTCCAACTCCCTTCACCAGGGCAAGAAAACACAATCAAAGCCCTCCTGAGAAAGAGACATCCAACCATAGATATATATGATAAACACACAAACACATATATGTATATGATAGATATATTATCATAGATTTGAAAGGGACCCCTAAAGAAGGACAGTGATATGTTACATGTTCCAGAGTAGGCAAACCATATGATCTCTACATCAACATTGATAAAGAAACAACAAGAAATACTGTTTACCCACAAGCAACAAAACATTACATATCTTAGAAACCAACACTTTCTCATTACTTTATTTTCCAGATCACCAGATGGGCCACAGCAACGCATGACAAGGGACAGCTAGTATCTATATAAATAAAAATGTAATGTTCGTTTGTGGGATTAACATAAGTCAAAAACGAATTGACACCAAATTTGGACACAATTCACCTATCAGGCCAACAAGTAACCATCACTCATAAAAACACTGAAAAACACAGCAGAAGAGTCTTAAAAATTAAAAAAAAAACATTACAACGCATGCACAGAACCACATATATATATATGCAAACACACATATATACACAAAACGCATATACACATATACACAGACAGTGCCACAGCAATGTGTGGCAAGGGACGGCTAGTATAATGTATAATTTGAGTATATTTATATACTCCTGTAATATAATAATATATTAAAATATTAATAGTAAGATAATGTGAATATAAAAATATATAATAAATATACAAATATAAGATATAATACAATATAAATATAATGTTAATATAATGTAATAAAATATTTCTATAAAAATATAGTATAAATATACATATAATCTGTTATGTCACCATCTTGGAGGCAATGCCTTATATTATTATATAATATAAATATGATATAAATATAAAATTATATAATACAATAACATAACTTCATTCTTTAAATATAATCTGAAATATATAATATTATATATAATGTGTTATATTTTAAATATGTATATTATATTTATAATATTTATAATAATCTTTTTTGAATTCTTCATATCCCTCCTCCTTCATTCTCACTGGAAGGTTTTCAAGCAGCATCAGCTTTCCCCGAAAGGAACAGTAAGGATGCATTTTGGGTATTATTGAAACTAATGACTAATCATTAATTGCAGCGATGGCGTTTGGGACCCGGAGAAATGGCACGCTTCCTTATACCCGAATTCAGGGCGGACCTCACCGGTCGAAGAAAGGCCCAAGAAGGACCCGGAAACTTCTCTCATGCGCAGGATCGTTGGTAAAAGACCCAACATTTAACTATAATATATCATATTGGAATAAAATATTTACATCTGAATCAAATATTCAATGTTGAAATATAATATTTAAATCTGAATAAAAATGTCAGTTTATAAATATATATATTTACATAAAATATTTAAATCTGAATGTAATATTTACATAAAATATTTAGTACCTTATTTTCCGGCATTCAAGGCAACTGGGGGTATAAGATGACCCCCCCCCCCCCCCGCCCCAAATTTTAAAGATAAAATACAGAGTTAGGGATATATTTGCTGTTTAAGACTACCCCTCTTCCAACACTATGCCCCTGCGGCCCCCGCCTCTCTTCTTTCAAGGACCTCCTCCACCCTTGATGCTCACCACCTCCGAAGGCCACTGGGCTTACCTAGGCCCAAGGAAGTGCCTCTGGACAACAACTTCCAGCAGCCCTGTGTGGCGGTGTGCCTTGGATAGGTTTGCTGAGGCATTCTGGGAGCCGTAGTTCCCTGTCATCCAAGGCATGCCGCCATCCAGGGCTGCTGGGAGTCGTCATCCGGAGGTGCAAGGAAGTGCCTGATGTTACTGGGGAGGGAGTTCCACAGCTGAAGGGGTCACCACTGAGAAGGCCCTGTCTCTTGTCCTGACCAATTGCGCTTGCGAAGAGGTTGGGACAGAGAGCAGGACCTCCCCAGCCGTTCTTGTAGGCTCATAGAGGGATATACGTTCAGACAGGTAAGTTGGACTAGACCTTTATAAGCCAAGACTAGCACTTTGAATTGGGTTCGATAGCAGACTGGCAGCCAGTGGAGCTGACATAACAGAGGAGTAGTATCCTCCCTGTACGCCATCCCAGTTAGAAATCCGACTGCTGCCCGTTGGACTAGTGTTCATGTTGCAGTAGTCAGTGCAAGATGTCACAAGAGCATGGACTACCGTGGCCAAGTCTGACTTCCCAAGGTACAGGCGCAACTGATGCACAAGTTTTATTTGTGTGAAGGCTCCTCTGGCAACCGCTGAAACCCAAGGTTCCAGGCTCAGTTATGAGGCCAGGTAATAATAATAATATTTATTTATTTGACCAGTCATATGACCATTTCAAAATAGAACACGAGTAAAAAAACAAGGCAAAAAGGTGAGGACAGCAGCTGACCTTCTATTTATAGTCAATTCCCAGGCCGTGAACCTACGTCTTCAGGGGGAGTGTAACCCCGTCCAACACAGGCTGTAACACTATACCTTGTTTGGCCTAGTGACTGACCAGGAGGACCTCTGTGTTGTCTGGATTCAATTTCAATTTGGTCATCCTCATCCAGACTGTCACAGCTACCAAACACCGGTTCAGGACCTGAACAACCTCCTGAACAGAACTTTGCAAACTCCTCACAATGAGCTGCCGATTGATCAGGGATGAAACAGCTCTCTCCGGCGGATCTTTGCAGATGCAATGTTGGTGGCTATAAATGATTTTTCTGCCACCTTAATTACCACTTTTGAATGAGCTCTAGACTGTGCTCGATCGGACTCTGTGACTTTTACGCCAACACTGTTGTAGTTTCTGTTTCAATTACTCCATCGCCACCAGCTTCCTGAAGAACCAAGGAGCTGATTTGGCTCTGCTTTGTGAAAGAAAACAATATTTAAATATATATGATATTTAAATAAACCATTTACATCTGAATAAAATATTAAATATTCAAATAAAATACATAATATCCGAACGTATCTCTCCTTATGAACTATCTAGAATGCTAAGATCCTCTGGGGAGGCCCTGCTCTCGTTCCCGCCTTCCTCACAAATGCGTCTGATGAGGATGAGAGACAGGGCCTTCTCAGCGGTAGCCCCTCGGCTGTGGAATGCCCTGCCTAGAGAGGTAAGATCGGCCCCCTCTCTCCTGTCCTTCTGGCTTTTCGAACAGGCCTTCCCAAATATGGCATAGATATATGATATTATGGACAACCGACGACGCAACTGGATAATGATTTGAGATGGATACACTTTGATAATGTTTTTGAATACTGTGTATGATGTATATGTTTTTATATTGCGGATAGTATTTTAAAGTATTAATGATTGTTTTATTTTGTTGTAACTGCTCTGGCATTGAATTGTTGCCTATTGTTAACCGCTCCAAGTCGCCTTTGAGCTGAGAGGGGCAGTATATAAATGTAGTAAATAAATATTTACATCTGAATGGACTATTTAATATTTAAATATAATATATAATAATGCAATAAAATAAAATATAAAATATATATAATATAATACATAATACAATATAAATATTTGTAATATTTATAATCAATATATAAATATAACATATAACATTTAAATAAAATACATATGAATGACATATTTCATATTGAAATAATCAATATTGAAATATAATCTATAATATTTAAATAAAATATTTACCCCAGAATCAAATAGTCAATATTTAAATATATCTAATACTAGTAGTAAAAATAATAAGAAATGAAGTTTATTGTTATTTATTTTTTATTTATGTATTACTATTCTGATTATATTATATTTGATTTTCTACCATCTCCTTTCCTTTGGCAGACCCCCGGGAACGGGTCAAGGAGGAGGACCTGGAGGTGGTGCTGAGCCCTCAGAGGCGGAGCTTTGGGGGCGGCTGCCACGTCACAACCCCAGCTTCCACAGCGGCAACCTCAGCGACCCTGACCTCAGGGTCACGCCGCTCTGGGAGCCCGCTGGAAAATGGGCGGCGGATTGGAAGCGGGCGCCTGCTCTCCTCCACTGCTGCCACCGTCAACTCTAGAGCTGCCGCTGCTGCCTTCGAGGGCAAGGAGCCCCCCCACAAGGAGAAGCGCTTCCGGGTCAGAGCTCATCTTGCTACTAGTATTATTGTATATTATTATTAATATTAGTACACTAGCTTTGGGACTCAGTGATGCCAGGGTTATTTGAAAAAGGCATTGTTTTTGTTTGGATGTTAGAGAATAACAGTTTGGTAATGTATCATTGCTGGGCTTCAGAGCAATCTCTGGATGAAGGGTGAACTAACTCCTACTCAGATGGGTCCTCCCACAAACCTCCAGTATGTTCTGTTGGTCATGGGGGTTCTGTGTACCAAGTTTGGTCCTGATCCATCGTTCATGGGGGTCACAGTGCTCTGCGAAAGCAAGTGACAGTACTGCAAATCTTATCATCCGTGGTCCATCCTGCCCAAAATGGCACCAGGATGTAAAGTGGGGTGTTTACATGCCAAGTTTGGTCCAGGTCCGTCATTTGTGGAGGTCGCAGTGGTCTGTGGAACCAAATCAGATCAAGGTACTGCAAATCCCATCATCCATGGTCCATGCTCCCCCAAGTTAGGTCCATGCTTGGTGGGTTTCAGAGTGCAGTGTGGTGTTTGTGGAGGACATTGACAGGGCTCTTGTACATGTTTACAGCGCTCGCTATAACCTGCAATGTCATTGGAGGGAGGGCCATTGGTGGCTCGTCCTAGGTTGGGATAATAGCTGTTTGTGGAGGTGGGAGCCTGTCTGTGAAAGTGGATACCCTAGCCACATACACACATATACACACATTCACTTTTATTATGTTTATAGATAATTATATTATTATTACAGTATTATATTGGATCATTATCAACATAAATAAAAATGTAATGTTCGTTTGTGGGATTAACATAACTCAAAAAACACTGGACGAATTGACACCAAATTGGGACACAATACACCTATCAGGCCAACGAGTGACCATCACTCATAAAACATTGAAAAACACAGCGGAAGGGACTTAAAAAGCCAAAAAAAAAACATTACAATGCATTCACAAAACCACATATATATATATATGCAAACACACATATACACAAATATATACACACACAAAGCACATACACACAGACTGTGCCACAGCAACGCGTGGCAGGGGATGGCTAGTATTATTATATGATGTTGTTATTACATTATTATATTGGATTATTATATCATAATATAATAATATATGACTATGTTGGATCATATTATTACATTATGTTACTATATTATTGTTTATATAAGTGAGAAACAAGGAAGTAGGAGAATAAAAACTTATATCGTTATTACATTATTATATTGGATTATTATAATATAACAATAATGGCTGCCGTTCATTTTCCGGTCCCAATTCAAGGTGCAGGTTATCACCTATAAAGCCCTAAACGGTTTGGGACCCGCCTACCTGCGTGACCGCATCTCCTACTTCAAACCTGCACGATCCCTCCGATCCTCGGGGGAGGCCCTCCTTTCGCCCCTTCCTCCGTCACAGGCATGCCTTGTGGGAACGAGGGAGAGAGCCTTCTCCGCTGTGGCCCCCCGGTTGTGGAATTCACTACCTGGCGAGATTAGGCAAGCCCCCACCCTAGCAGCCTTTAAGAAAGACCTAAAAACTTGGCTTTTCCGATGTGCTTTTGGAAAGTGACCATATATTCCATTCCTGGTGCTTCAACTGCAGTGTTGTCCTCATTTTGCACTTCTCACCTTATTGAAGGCCTAACTCCACTGTTCTGTCCCGTACGAGCTCCTCCTTCATAAATATACCTGTTCACTTCTATTTCATCCAGAGTTTTATCATTTTGTGTTATGCATTTGGCCCACCCACTGTGTTTGACTTTTCGTTATGTTATTTTGCACTGCTTATTTTATTTGAATGTTTTATTTATTTTATTGTGATGTTATATTTTGTTGGTTTGTATTTTATTTTTGATGTATCGTCGGGCTTGGCCTCATGTAAGCTGCTCCCCTTCGAGGGAGATGGTGGCTGGGTATAAATAAAGTTTATTATTATTATTGTTATTATTAATAATATAATCAATATAATAATATAATATGAAAAGTTAAATATTATTATTTAAGTGTTGTATTATAAATGTAATTATATTTATTATTACATATTATATTACTAAATATTATGTTATTAATAATAATAATAAAAAAAAAAACTTGATTTATACCCCATCACCATCTCCCTGAAGGGACTTGGTGTAGCTAACATGAGACCAAGCCCAAATAATTACAATAAAGCAAAAGTAAAGTACATACAAAAGACGATAACATCAAATAAAAATGCTTAACAATTACATAGTAATGTAATAAAAGAATGACAATAACATAATATAAACAAAGTATAAAATGCTAAGAGAATTAAACAAGGGTGAGCTGGGCCAAATGTGAAGGGTAAAAATTGTAAAACCCGTTGATGAGATAGATAGATAAAATGCTGTGTCTAGTGAGAGGCTCGGGTGGGATAAACAATGAGGTTAATCTCCACTGAGGAACAAGATGAAGTGCATCAGAAAGACAAATTTGGTACTGGGACAGGACATGGCATAGGAAATAGTTGTTCATTAGTATTATTAGTATTACATTATGTTATTATATTATGTTATTGTCATTACATTATGTTATATTATCATTACATTTTTATATTGAATTATTATATTAAATATTTTATTATGTTAGTATTAGTATGTAATTATTACATTATTATATTATTCTACAATATTATTGATGTGAAACAAGGAGGTAGGTGAAGAGAAACTTAATATAAAGTAGTACTATTATGATAATATATCAATATGACACAATTATGTTTTAATGTTAAAATAATAATATAATGTAATATTTGAATACAGTGCGAATGATATGTGTCCTCCTCCCTTGCTTTGCAGAGGGACTATGGAGAGGGGAAACGAAGCTATGGAGAGCGGCGGCGCCACGACTCCTACACGGAAGAAGAGCCAGAGTGGTTCTCGGCGGGCCCCACCAGCCAGTCAGAGACCATCGAATTGATTGGCTTTGATGATAAGATCCTGGAGGAGGAACAGAAAGGCCGGAAGCGCTCCCGGAGGAGGAACGCCTCCCTCAAAGAAGGTAGGTAGCCACCCCCACCCCCTTATTGCATATTACATATTATATATTATAATTTATATTATAATGTATAATATAATGCATAACACATAATATAATACACACAATATCATATTCTTATAATAATTTGTAAAGTATACATTATTATATTGCATTGTATCATATTAAAATATATATTATATTGCATATATTATATGTATTGTATGTTATATTGTATTATGAATTATATGTAATAACATGGATTATGCACTGTAATATATTTTTATTATATATTATATTATATATGATATTGTATTGTGAATTATGTATTATATTATGTATTATATATTGTTATATGTTTTCTAATGTGTTATATAATGTATTGTAATGTATAATATATAAAATATGCATTATGTATTATTCATTGTATATTAAACTTTATGTATTATATAACATATATTATATCATTTATATATATATATATATATATATATATATATATATATATATAATTATGTAGTATGTAATACATATTAATATTATGTATTATGCATTATATTGTTTTTATTATTACTATATTCATTATTATTATGTTTACTAGCTGTCCCCTGCCACGCATTGCTGTGGCCCAGTCTGGTAATCTGGAAAATAAAGTAATGAGAAAGTGTTGGTTTGTAATATATGTAATTTCTTTATGCTTGTGGGTAAACGGTACTTGCTGTTTCTTTGTCAGTGTTGATGTGGAGGTTATCTGGTTTGCCCACCCTGGAACAGGCAACATATAATTATCCTTCTTTAGGGGTCCCTTTCAAGTCTATGATACTATTATCTGTGTGTGTGTGAATTATATATATATATATTTATATATATATCTATGGCAGGATGGCTCTTTGTCAGGAGGGCTTTGATTACGTTTTCTTGCCCTGGTGAAGGGAGTTGGAATGGATGGCCTTAAGTATTTTCTGTTGGTCATGGGGGTTGTGTGTGGGGAGTTTGCCCTGATTCTGTCGTTCGTTCAGTTCAGAGTACTCTTTGATTGTAGGTGAACTATAAATTCCAGTAACTACAACTCCCAAACTCCATCTGTGTTCATATTTGGGCATATGGAATATTCGTACCAAGTTTGGTCCAGATCCATCATTGTTTGAGTCCACAGTGCTCTTTGATTGTAGGTGAACTATAAATTCCAGCAACTACAACTCCCAAATGACAAAATCAATTTTTTTAGTGATGGTCACTTCTTGGGTTAGTAGGTGTCTTGTGGCCAAATTTGGTGTCGATTTGTCCAGTGGATTTTGAGTTCTGTTAATCCCACAAACGAACATTACATTTTTATTTATATAGATTATTTATACCTTGCTTTATCTCTTGGCTTACATTTATATTATGTATTTTGCTTTATATTATATCTTTCATATTATTTTATATATATTCTATTATATACTAGCTTGGGGACTCGCTGATGCCTGAGCGATTTGAAAAAGGCATTGTTCATTTTGGAAAGTTTGAGAATATTTCTGGATGCAGGGTAAACTCTAACTCCTGTGCGAGTAGATCGGTCCCCCCCCCTAAATACCTGCAGTATGTTATGTTTGTCACCAGCATTCTGTGTGCCAAGTTTCATTCAGATCTGTTGTTAGGTGAGTTCAGTGCCCTCTGGATAAGGGTGAACTAAAACTCCCAGATCCAAGGCCAGTCTCCCCCAAACCCCACCTGTATGCACAGTAGGACATGTTGGATTTGTGTGCCAAGTTTGGTCAAGATCCGACATCGGCTGGGGTCAGTGTTCTCTGGATAAGGGTGAACTACAACTTCCCAAATAAGGTCAGTTCTCAAAAACTCCAGCAGCATGTTCACTTGGTAATGGGGCTATTATGTGCCAAGTTTAGTCCTGGTCCATTGTTGGTTGGAGTTACAGTTTCTCTGGTTGCAGGTGAACTATAATTCTCATAAATCAAGGTCAATGTATGTTTTGTTGGTCATGGGGAGTCCCAGAGTCCTCCTGCATTTTTTGTTGGTCATGGCGGTTCTGTGTGCTAAGTGAGATCCAGGACCATCATTGATGGGGTCCAGAGTGCTCTTTGATTGCAGGTGAACTATACACCCCAGTACCTACAACTCCAGAATGTCCAGGCCAATTCCCTTCCAAACCCACCAGTATTCAAATGTGGAAATGTCAGGTATGCATGTCAAGTTTGGTCCAGATCCACTCTGGATGTAGGTGAACTACAAATCCCTCCAAAGACCTCCAGTGTTTTTTCTTGGTCATGGGGGTTCTGCGTGCCAAGTTCGTTCCAGGTCCACTGTTGGTGGGATCCAGAGTGTTTGATTGCAGGTGAACTATAAATCCCAGTACTTACAACTATAAATCTAGGTGAATTCCCCCAAAATCCCTCCAGTATGTTTTGTTGTGTGCAAAATGTGCTCTAGGTCCATTGTCTGTGGGGGTCACAGTGCTGTCTCTTGATGCAAGGTGAACTACAACTCCTGTGGAGTCCCCCAATCCCCTACAGAATGTTCAGTTGTTGATCAATTCCTCTGTTTGCTGTGTCCCGTTGGAAAGGTTTATGGGAGAGGCAGTGGACGGGGTCATGCAAATTCCCCTGCAGTTGAGAGAGAAAGGAACCCTGGAAGGTGTCCTTGGTGGAGGAAGAACTGAAAATCTAGGCTGAAATTCTAGCAAAATTCTTCGCTTGTGTGGTTGGCAGTATGATGTTTGTGGAGGACATTGGCAGGGCTTTTGGACATGTTCATGGTGACCTGCAATGTCAGTTTTGCGTGGGTCATAGGTGTCTCCTGCTCAATGGGCACTATAGCCTATTTGGGGAGGTGGGACTCTCTCTGTGTAAGCAGATGCCCCTGCTACATACACATTTTCACTTTTATTATGTGTATAGGTAATATAGAAGATTATATGGTTCCATCCTTCCTCTATTTGTCCCTCTCAGGCATCGAATGCAATGGGGGTTTGGCTGAAGAGGAAGTGGGCCGCAGACAGGAAGTGGCAGTGTCCGAACAGGAAGTCCCGCCCACCCGGGAGGAGTTTGACTTCAATGAGTTCTTCAACCTGGATAAGAGTGTCCCTGGTTTGGCCTCCGTGAGTGTATAATAATAATAATAATAATAATAATAATAATAATAATAACGTAACAATATTATAATAATATGTGACTAATAATAATTGTAATATTTCATAATCATATGACTAATAACTGTATAATAATTATATGTATAATGAGTGAATATTTTTGATAATTATAGTAATATGATTAATAATAATATAAATTAGTAATATAATACAACATTCATATAATAATATGACATATTATAGTAATATTCAATAATATGACTATCGTATAATAGTAATGTAATATGAGTGAATATTATTTCATAATTATATGACTAATAATCGTATAATGATAATAATATGTATAATATGAGTATGAATATTTTAATGATTATAGTAATAAGACTAATAATCGTATAATAATAATATTATAATATAACAATTATATAATAATATGACGCAGTGGGTTAAACCGCTGAGCTGCTAAACAGGTTCGAATCTGGGGAGCGGCGTGAACTTCCGCTGTCAGCCTTGGCTTCTGTCAACCTAGCAGTTTGAAAACATGCACATGTGAGTAGATCAATAGGTACTGCTCCGGCGGGAAGGTAACGGCACTCCATGCAGTCATGCCGGCCACATGAACTTGGAGGTGTCTACGGACAACGGCAGCTCTTTGGCATAGAAATGGAGATCACCCCCGAGTCGGACATGACTGGACTTAATGTCAGGGGAAAACCTTTACCTTTACCTATGACATAATTATTGTAATATTCAATAATAATACGACTAATAAATGTATTATAATAATATTATAATATGAGTGAATATTATTTAATAATTCTAACAATATGACTGATAGTATAATAATAATATGTATAATAGGAGTATGAATATTTAATGAGTATAATAATTAGACTCCAATAATAATAATAATAATACTTTAATACTAATGAGACAATAATAATAGTACTCACAGAAGTAGTAAAAAATATAATAGTAAGATGAGTATAGTAATAATGACTATAACAATATGTATAATACAATATTCATAGTCGAGTATTGTAATAGTTAATATGATTAATAATTGAGTATTGTAATATTTAATAATATAACTAATAATAGTATTATATTACTATGTGTAATATGAGTATCTATTATAAGATTTGTGTATAATAATGACCATAAAAATACTATAATAATAATGGAGAAAATAATAATAATACTTGTAGAAATGGTATAATAGTAATATAATAATATGAGTATAATAATATATGATTAATAATTGAGTATAGTAATATTTGTTAACAATATGACTAATAATAGTATAATAAGTACAATATTATATTATACTACATAATCCAACTTGGAGTTGGGGAGGGGACTCCCCAGAGACCACCTAGCCTGACCCCCTTGTCTTTTGTAATGACAATTGATTGCCTTGGTGTGTTTTGGGCAGATGATTGAGGACGTCTTGGGCGAGGGGTCGGTGTCATCTGTATCTTCCAGTCGCTTCAGCCGCTGGTTCTCCTCCAACCCCAGCCGCTCTGGGAGCCGGTCTAGCAGCCTGCGCTCCACCCCGCATGAGGAGCTCGAACGCCTGGCCGGTAGGTCATCTCATACAGAACATAGAGTCATATTAATCAATAATAATAATAATAATAATAATAATAATAATATAAAATAATACAAAATATATAACATGATGTTTAATATACAATTATAATAATAAACACAATATGAAATAAAAAATATATTATAATAATAATACAAAATATATAGTAATACAATATAATGTGCATCTATATAAATAAAAATGTAATGTTGGTTTGTGGGATTAGCATAACTCAAAAACCACTGGATGAATTTACACCAAATTTGGCCACAAGACACCTACTAATCCAAGGAGTGACCATCACTCAAAAATTTTTGAGTTTGTCATTTGGGAGTTGTAGTGGTGGGATTTATAGTTAACCAACAATCAAAAGAGCATTCTTGGAAAAACCCCGGTGGTGCAGTGGGTTAAACCCCTGTGCCGGCAGGACTGAAGTCCGACAGGTCGCAGGTTCGAATCCAGGGAGAGGTGGATGAGCTCCCTCTGTCAGCTCCACCTCCTCATGCGGAGACACGAGAGAAGCCTCCCACAAGGATGATAAAAATATCAAATCATCCAGGCGTCCCCTGGGCAGCGTCCTTGCAGACGGCCAATTCTCTCACACCAGAAGCGACTTGCAGTTTCTCAAGTCGCTCCTGACACAACCAAAAAATCAAATAAAAATCAAAGAGCAGTCTGAACTCCACCAATGATGGAATTGAACCAAACGTGGTACACAGGACTCCCATGACCAACAGAAAATACTACAAGGGTTTGGTGGGCGTTGACGTTGAGTTTGGGAGTTGTAGTTCACCAACATCCAGAGAGCACTGTGGACTCAAACAATGATGGATCTGGACCAAACTTGGCACGAATATTCCATGTGCCCAAGTATGAGCACAGATGGAGTTTGGGGGAAATAGACCTTGATATTTGGGGTTTGTAGTTACTGGGATTTATAGTTCACCTACAATCAAAGAGCATTCTGAACCCCACGAACGATAGAATTGGGGCAAACTTCCCACACAGAACCCCTATGACCAAAAGAAAATACTTAAGGCCATCCAGTCCAACTCCCTTCACCAGGGCAAGAAAAATGTAATCAAATACAGTTTACACACAAGCATAAAGAAATTACATATATTACATATATTACACCAACACTTTTGCATTACTTTATTTTCCAGATCACCAGACTGGGCCACAGCAAGGCGTGGCAGGGGACGGCTAGTATAGAATAATATGAAATATCATATAAACATAATAAATATATCATATAAAATATACCTATAGAATAATTGTTAATATTATAAAATAATACTATATAATAATAGTGGTATTTAATATGTATACTATTATGTCAAGTTCATAGCATAATATAATCTACACACATAATAAAAGTGAAAAATATGTATATGTGTATGTGTCAGAGATGTCCACTTACACAGACAGCCTCCGGCCCCCACAAACAGACTATAGTTCCAAGTGCTGAGAAGCCTCTGAAGGCATTCCCTCCACTGACATTGCAGGTTATAGCGAGCGCCATGAACATGTAGCCCAAATGCGGCCAATGTCCTCCCCAAACACTACGGCCCACCATCCAAGGAATGCTTTCATTCTGGGACCTAAATTTGACATGTTTCCTCCACCACAGGCAGGCACACCAAGGTTTCTTCAGTGGAATTTGCATGACCCTGCCCACTGCCTCTCCCTTAATCTTTTCCTACCCTTTCCTATGGCACACAGCAAACAGAAGAATTGATTAGCAACTAAACAGACTGGATGGTTTTGGGGGTGACTGACTCAACAAGATGGAAGTTGTAGTTCACCCTGCATCAAGTCACAGCACTGTGACCCCCTTCAATAATGGACCTGGACCACATTTGGCACGTAGAACTCCCATGACCAGGTTTGGGGAAATTGACCTTGATTTATAGGAGTTGTAGTTCACCTACATCCAGAGAGCACTGAACCTAGCCAACGTTGGATCTGGACCAAACATGGCACACAGATGCAACATGGCCAGTGTTTGGGAAGGATTGACCTATGGTTTTGAGAATTGCAGTTCACCCACATCCTTATGCATTTTCTAATGGGAGCATTCATAAAAAACCAAATCAAAACTGGTTTTTTCCTAATAAATAGTGTTACTAATTAACTAAATATTACTTAACACTAAAAAACAAACAATGCCTTCGTCAAATAACCTGGGCATTGCTGTGTACCCAAGCAAGTATGTAAATATAGATAACTATAATAATTTATAATAATATAGTAGAAAACATAACAATAAATGTGCAAAATATAGCTATATAATAAAATAATACTATATAATAATCGTAATAATATAGAATATCATTACTATTATTATATTTGGACTTAACTATGAAAATTAACAAAGTATTTTTAATAGTCCTATCATCAAGAATGATAATATAATATAATAATAATAATAATAATAATAATATAGAAATAATCATGAAATAATATATGTAATAGTATGTAGTATGTAATATTACATATGTAACATAAAATACAAATATGTAATGATACCTTATTATCCTTTCTTCTGTCCTTCCTAGGCCTTCTTTGCCCCATCCCGGAGGAGACTATAGGACTCTATTATTATTATTATTATTATTATTATTATCATTATCATTATCATTATCATTGTTATCATCCCTGATGATAGGACTATTAACAATGCTTTGTTAATTTTCGTACTTAAGTCCAAATTGAAATCACCTGCTCAAATCTGTGTCCCTTCCGCCTAATTATCAAGCTTCTTTTTTGGATTCAGTACATATTTTTTTGTATTTCTGTTTGGTGAGTACCTCACAGCTAATGTTATTTTAATCCGATGGATCTTTCCTTTCACAAAAACTGTTCTGCTTTCCTTATCTTTTGGAAAATTGAACTCTCGAATGGAACATATTTGTTAATTAGAATCACTACACCTCTTGCATTACTTGTCCCACGAGATTCGCAAATTCTGCTCCGTTCTCAACCTTAATCAATTTATCACTTTAGGCCCCCCGGTGGTGCAGCGGGTTAAACTGCTGAGCTGCTGAACTTGCTGACCGAAAGGTTGGTGGTTCGATTCCTGGGAGTGGGGTGAGCTCCCACTGTTAGGCCCAGCCTCTGCCAACCTGGCAGTTCGAAAACATGCAAATGTGAGTAGATCAATAGGTATCGCTTCTGCGGGAAGATAACAGCGCTCCATGCAGTCATGCTGGCCACATGACCCAGGAGGTGGCTATGGACAACGCCGGCTCTTCAGCGTAGAAATGGAGATGAGCACCACCTCCTAGAGTTGGACATGACTAGACTTAATGTCAGGGGAAACCTTTACATTTACCTAATTTTTCACTCCCCCTCTTTTGGTGCGTTTCGGAGAACATATCAGGTATATTTTACAGTCCCTTGCCAATGTCAACATCCTGTATATCTTGAGATCTGCCATCCCATTAATATTCAGTGCCAGTCTGGTGAAATTACCAATTTGTTTTTTTTAAAAAATTCCTTTTTATATCTCCGCCTCGTCTCCTTAGCTTCCTTGCTTACTTCTCCTCTCACTCCTCCCCCATAACCCCATCGTAACCCCCTTTCCCCTTCTGTGTGCCCGGGAGGGAGTTTCTCATCCGGTCTCATCCACTGATTGAGGTTCTGGGTTTTAGCCTGCCATTTTTGGACTCTAGCTTGCTGAGGCGTTCCTGAGAGTGTCTCTGTAGATCTTAGAAAACTATTCCTTGATTTAAGGCATTGGCGTGCTGACTGATATCTGAACAGAGGATGGGCCGGAGATGTCACTGCCTTGGTCCTACTTCCCGGCGGATGTCAGGTGGTGAAATACCGGCTAAAAAGTGTAATTTCCCCTTTGGTGTGAGGTGTAGACATCCTGTGATAATGCGGCATGTCTCATTAAGAGCCACATCCACTGTTTTAATGTGGTGAGACGTATTCCATACTGGGCATGCATACTCCGCAGCAGAGTAGCGAAGCGCAAGGGCAGATGCCTTCATTGTGTCTGGTTGTGATCCACAGGTTGTGCCAGTCAGCTTTCGCATGATGTTGTTTCTAGCACCCACTTTTTGCTTGACAGTCAAGCAGTTCTTCTTAGAGCATGGTCCAGGGTAACTCACAGGTATTTGGGTGTGCTGCGCTGCTCCAGTGGGATTCCTTCCCAGGTAATCCTCAGAGCTTGGGAGGCTTGTCTGTTCTTAAGATGGAAAGCACATGGATTAGGAATCGGCTGATTCCTTTTCAAAGATGAAACAAAGATTAAACAATCAAGAAATAAAGGTCTAATAACGATTAACATTCTTTCTCTGTAGTCTTTTCCCTTTGACATTCTGCTTGCATGGGCTCTTCAGCTTTTGTTCTCCACTGTCTCTATCATCATTATCACCACTATAAGAATCTATTATTATTAATAATAATATATTATTATATTTTCATTTTTAGCACCCTATAGGACTATTATTACATAATATTATAAATATTATCCTCCCTGATGCTTGAAATCTATGATGATGATGATATAATTATATTATATATTATATGACTATATGTTATTATCATTATTATTATTATTATTATTATATTATCATCCCTATAGGACTCTATTATTATCATCATCATCTTATTATTATCATTCCTATGGCACTCTATCATTTATTATAAAGCTTATTTATTACCATTATTATAATATATGTAATAATATGTAACATATAATTATAATAATACGTACAATATATAAATGTGTATTAATTTTTGTTATTTCTCCCATCTTTCCTTCCTCCCTTTCCCTCCCTAGGCCTATCGCCACCGGGGTCGGTGGGCGGGGCGTTCTTTGCCCCCATTCCGGTGGAGGGCCTGGAAGCGGGCCCAGGGCACGGAGGGGGGCGTGGCTTGGGCCCAGGGGGCGGGGCCTCCTCCTGCCCAGAGGGCCAAGAGGTGGACATCCTGGAGATGCTGCACAAAGCCAAGGTTGACCTCCGACCCCTGCTCTCCAGCCTCTCCGCCAATAAAGAGAAGCTCCGCCAGAGCAGTGAGTTGAATGATAATATTATATTAAAATATACTATAATACTATATATGTTTTAATATGATATATATCATGCTATTATGTATTATTTGTGGTATTACATTTAATACAGTAGTATACAATATCTCTATATATATAAATGTTCTGTGCATAATGAGTACCTTAAAAACAAAAGAACCAATGAATGAAATCACACCAAATTTGGCAACATAACGTCTCAAAACACAAGGAGTGACCATCACTCAAAAAAATTATGATTTTGTCATTTGGCAGTTGTAGTTGCTGGGATTTATAGTTCACCTACAATCAAAGAGCATTTTGAACTCCATCAATGATGGAATTTCACCAAACTTGGCACACAGAACTCCCATGACCAACAGAAAGGGTTTGGTGGGCATTGACCTTTGGTGGCCATTGACCTTGAGTTTGGGAGTTGTAGTTCACCTTCATCCAGAGAGCACTGTGCACTCAAACAATGATGGATCAGGACCAAACTTGGCACAAGCACTCAATACGCCCAAATATGAACACAGATGGAGTTTAGGGGAAATAGACCTTGATATTTGGGAGTTGTAGTCACTGGGATTCACAGTTCACCTACAATCAAAGAGCATTCTGAACCCCACAAACGACAGAATCGGGGCAAATTTCCCACATAGAACCCCCATGACCAACAGAAAATACTTAAGGCCATCCAATCCAACTCCCTTCATCAGGACAAGAAAATGTAATCAAAGTCCTCCTGACAAAGAGCCATCCAGCCATAGATAGATAGATAGATAGATAGATAGATAGAGATAGGGAGTTGTAGTTGCTGGGATTTATAGTTCATCTACAATCAAATAGCATGATAGAATTGAGCCAACCAGGGCATACAGGACTTCCATGATCAACAGAAAACACTAGAAGGGTTTGGTGAGCATTGACCTTGAGTTTGAGAGTTGTAGTTCACCTACATCCAGAGACTACCATGGACTCAAACAATGATGGATCTGGACCAAACTTGGCACGAATATTCCATATGCCCAACTATGAACATAGATGGAGTTTGAGAGAAATAGACCTTGACATTTGGGAGTTGTAGTCACTGGGATTTATAGTTCATCTAAAATCAAAGAGTGTTCTGAACCCCACCATCGACAGAATGGGGCCAAACTTCCCACACAGAATCCCGATGACCAACAGAAAATACTCAAGGCCATCCAGTCCAACTCCCTTCACCAGAGCAAGAAAACGTAATCAAAGCCCTCCTGACAAAGAGCCATCCAGCCATAGATATAGATAGATATGATTCACACACACACAGATATAGTATAGATTTGCAAGGGACCCCTGAAGAAGGGCAATTACATGTTGCATGTTCCAGAGTAGGCAAACCAGGCACTCTCCACATCAACACTGACAAAGAAACAGCAAGAAATACTGTTTACCCACAAGCATAAAGAAATTACATAAAGCATAAAGCATAAAGAAACCAACACTTTCTCATTATATTGTCGAAGGCTTTCATGGCTGGAATCACTAGGTTCTTGTGGGTTTTTTCGGGCTATAGAGCCATGTTCTAGAGGCATTTCTCCTGACGTTTCGCCTGCATCTATGGCAAGCATCCTCAGCTAAACAACAGAGAGGAAAAAAACCAGGCACAGATTAACACTTCCCAGCAACAGATTTTTCCCAGGCTCAGGCAGGCCTTCAAATGCTAATGAAGGTGATCAGCTAAACATTCACACCTAAGTGCAGCAGGGAAGAGCTCCTTGCCCCACCCCAGCCATTCCACAGATATATAAACCCATTTTTCCTACTTCCAACAGACCTCACACCTCTGAGGATGCTTGCCATAGATGCAGGCGAAACGTCAGGAGAAATGCCTCTAGAACATGGCCCTATAGCCCGAAAAAACCCACAAGAACCTACTTTCTCATTACTTTATTTTCTAGATCAACAGACTGGGCCACAGCAACGTGTGGCAGGGGACAGCTAGTTATTATATATAATTATACTGAATTATTTCTAGTACTATATTGTATTATAGTACTAATGCTCCGAATCCCCAGATTTCAATTCATCCTGGGATGGTATTGGCCTTGTTTGCTGCAGCATCAAGCATGCCTATTTGCACCTTGTTTTAGCGCATTCTGGGGTGGTTCTGTCCGTGGAGGAAGTGGAGGCCGGGCTCAAAGGTCTGAAGATGGAGCCGGAAGCCAAAGCATCCCAGAATCCCTTGGGCTCGAGGCGTTTCAAAGATGGTGCTGGTGGAGGAGGCGGAGACATGTCTGCCTTCAACAAGCTGGTCAGCTCCATGAAGGCCAGCGGGACCCTGCCTTCCCAGTCTTCCAAGAGCAACGTAAGTCGACCATATCATATGTAATATAATCGTGGATTAATATTATATTAAATATAAAATAACATATGTATAATATATATATTAATGAATACATTATATTATTATTATTATAAATATAAGGTAATAAATAATTTATAGTAATAGCAAATAACATATAAATAATAATATCATATTAATGTAATAATCTATAATAAAGAATGAATAATATATGTATAAAAATATATAATAATGAATAATATATAATAATTTATTTTATATTAAATATAATGTAATAAATAATTTATAATATTGAATATAATCATGGGTAAAAATAAAAAGCTTATATATATATATATATAATACTTTATACTAAATATAATGTAATAAATATATAATAATGAATAATTAATATTATATTGATGTAATAAATTTATAATGAATCAATTACATATATAACATATATAATTATAATATAATCATGGATAAATAATATTATATATAAAATAATTTCCCCATCGTGGTCCCTGTGAATTGCACATATGGTATTTCCTGCGCCTGCACAGACAGTTCTGAATCTTCAAGAAAACATATTAAACACTTTTAGGTGGTAGCCACGCCCACTCTAATATAATATGTAATATAGTAATATCTGATAAATATAATATATATAATATGAGTTTTGAGAGGAGAGTGTATTATATGATCTGTGTAATATAGCTAATATAATATAAATATATGTATATACATATATTAAAACAATACATCTACACACACTTGATCTTTTATATTTTATTAAATATAAAAATTATACATTAGAATTATTTATTACATTGTCGTATGTGGGTTGCTGTGAGTTTTCCGGCCATGTTCCAGCAGCATTCTCTCTTCACGTTTTGCCCGCATCTGACAGGCATCCTCTGAGGTTGTGAGGTCAAGACAAGTGAGGCTTATATATCTGTGAAATAATGTCCAGAGTGGGAGAAAGAATGGGAATTCCAGACAAGAATCAGTCAGGGCCAGCTTAATCCTCCCAACAAAGGATTCCCCAAGGCAGGAAGTATCTAGGCTTTGAAGCTGCAAGGCCATTCAATCAAGCTGGCCAATTGCAACATTCACACTTGCCTCCAACAGATAAGAGTTCTTTCTCCCACCCTGGACATCATTCCACAGGTGTGTGTGTGTATATATATAAATCTCACTTGCCGAATTTCCAACAGACCTCGGATTCCTCTGAGGATGCCTGCCGTAGATGAGGGCAAATGTTAAGAGAGGTTGTTTTTGGAACATGGCCAGACAGCCTGGAAAACTCATAGCAACTCAGTAATTTCGACCATGAAAGCCTTTGACAACACATTGTAATATTTATTCATTATAATATATAGTCTATACAATTATACAGGGTTAGTCAAAATGCATAGGCCAATAAGCCATTCAATTGAATGGCTTATTGGCCTATGCATTTTGACTAACCCTGTATAATTATTTTGTATTTAATTAATACATGTATAATGTTATTGATTTATGTATCTATATATTATATACAGTTATATTATATAATTTGTATTTAATATAATACATATATAATATATGATATAAGAATGAATCAATCATATTATATATATTATATTAAATATAAAATAATTCATTCTTATAAATTATTACATTATATTTAAGGTAATATATTAGTTATTGAGAAAATAATGAATGATATATTATATAAGAATGAATAAATAAATTCATAATAAATTATATAATAAATAATATATTATAATATTAAATAATATATATTCTATTAACAATAAAATGCTGTATAAGAAACAATGCAGTAAATTAATACAATTTTAAATCACATTTGCATTTTTAAAAAAATAATGAATAATAAGAATAAATAATTGATTTTAATAATTTTCCAGCAAAACCTTGACAGCCAATTGATCTCCTCTCCAGAAACAGCCAAGAACATCCTGCAGGTCATTCATATTATTATTATTTTCTCTGGCTTATGAAATTACTATTATTATTTTGTCTTTTTCCTCAAGGCTTTTTACAGGATTATATTATTATAGTACCCAAATCCTACACAAATTTAATATTTTACTAACGTATATTATACTTTATACTGATTGTGTTATTATATTATTTTATCATCATATATTATTATAATATTGTAAATCTATTATGTTATCATAGTATTATTTTTATTATATTTTATTATATTTTATTTTTGTAGTATATTACATTATAAACTTATAATTATTTTTCATTGTTATAATTATGTTTTATTATTATATTTTTTAATTTTATCATAATATTATATATTATTTTTATTACATGAATGTTATACGTCTATTATGTTGTAACATTATTTTTATTGTATTATTTTATCTTCTTTTATAGTATTGCTATGATATAAACTTATAATTATTTTATTTTATCACAATGTTATATATTATTTTAATTAAATGAATGTTATACGTCTATTATGTTGTAATATTATTTTATTGTATTATTTTATCTTATTTTATGGTATTGCTATGATTTTATAAACTTACAATTATTTTATTTTATCATAATATTATATATTATTTTTATTACATGAATGTTATACGTCTGTTATGTTGTAATATTATTTTTATTGTATTATTTTATCTTCTTTTATAGTATTGCTATGATATTATAAACTTATAATTATTTTATTTTATTATATTTTATCGTATATTACATTATAAAATTATATTATAATTATTTTATTTCGTTATTGTATTATAATTACTTTATAATTATTTTATTATATATTATAATGTTTTTATTTTTATGTTATTTTATTATTGTGTTATTATATTATAAAATTATTACATTATAATATTAATATAAATCTAGTATATCATATTGTAATAATATTATTTATTATTATATTGTTCCTTTCCTTTCTGCAGGAGATCCTTGGGGGGCCTGGAAACCGCCCTCCTGCTCCTGTCCCTGCCCCTCCCACTCCCTCCTCGACAGTCCTGAGCGCCTTGATGGGGGGCCTGGAAACCACCACCACCTCTTCGCCTACCCCTCCCCCGCCCCGGGCTTCGTCCGCAGACTACTTGAGGCATCGCATCCCTTCCCCAGTCGGTAAGGACAGTGGCCATCTTGGAGCACATGCCTTCCTTGACCCTTTTGGGCAACCATTATGCAATGAGGGTATGGAAGGAATGCCTTAAATGAGAGCTGGGGGGGGGGGGGGGGGAGCCATCTTGGATGAAAGATCTTAATGGAGGTCTGTGGACGTGGCCATCTTGGAATGAATAGCTAGATGAAGGGCCCTGGGGGCAGCTATCTTGTATGAAAGGCCTTGCTTTTCCCCTCAGAAGGGTGTGGGCAACCATCTTGGATTAAAGGTCTTAATGGAGGGCTGTAGGGATGGCCATCTTGGACGAACGTCTTGTTTTTCCCTTCCTTGCCTAGGCTTTGGGCCGAGTGTACAAGCGCCGTTGCTAGGCGACCCCTTCCAAGGGATGAGGAAGAGCATCAGCCCCGCTGCAGCACAGGTCAGGATAAGTTATATATTAAATAGTAATAATATTATATTACATTATAATATTGTTGAAGTAATATATTTATTTTATTTATCGTGTCATCAGCAACCAGACCATTGTGTTACATTCCTAACAGAGCAAAACAAACAAACAGATTTAAAAAAACCACAAATTTTGCAGACTTGGTATTCTATTAAATGTCCTTTGACCAGTATCTGTCCACTTGGAGTGCCTCTGGTGTTGCCGCAAAAAGGTCCTCCATTGTGCATGTGGTAGGGCTCAGGTTGCATTGCAGCAGGTGGTCTGTGGTTTGCTCTTCTCCACACTCGCATGTCGTGGATTCCACTTTGTTGCCCCATTTCTTAAGGTTGGCTCTGCATCTCGTGGTGCCAGAGCGCAGTCTGTTCAGTGCCTTCCAAGTCGCTCAGTCTTCTGTGTGCCCAGGGGGGAGTCTCTCATCTGGTATCACCCACGAATTGAGGTGCTGGGTTTGAGCCTGCCACTTTTGAACTCTCGCTTGCTGAGGTGTTCCAGCGAGTGTCTCTGTAGATCTAAGAAAACTATTTCTTGATTTAAGTTGTTGATGTGCTGGCTGATACCCAAACAAGGGATGAGCTGGAGATGTCTCTGCCTTGGTCCTTTCACTATTGGCTGCCAGTTCCCGGCGGATGTCAGGTGGTGCAATACCGGCTAAGCAGTGTAATTTCTCCAGTGGTGTAGGGCGCAGACACCCTGTGATAATGCGGCATGTCTCATTAAGAGCCACATCCACTGTTTTAGTGTGGTGAGATGTGTTCCACACTGGGCATGCATACTCAGCAGCAGAGTAGCATAGCGCAAGGGCAGATGTCTTCACTGTGTCTGGTTGTGATCCCCAGGTTGTGCCAGTCAGCTTTCGTATGATATTGTTTCTAGCACCCACTTTTTGCTTGATGTTCAGACAGTGCTTCTTGTAGGTAAGAGCACAGTCCAGAGTGACTCCCAGGTATTTGCGTGTGCTGCAATGCTCCAGTGGGATTCCTTCCCAGGTAATCCTCTCAGAGCTCGGGATGCTTGTCTGTTCTTAAGGTGAAAGGCACATGTCTGTGTTTTAGATGGATTAGGGATCAGCTGGTTTTCTCTGTAATAGGCAGTAAGAGCACCTAGAACTTCGGAGAGCTTCTGTTCAACCATCTTAAAGCTCCCTGCTTGAGCAGTGATGGCACAATAATCTGCATAGATGAAGCTCTCTGTCCCTTCTGGCAGTGTCTGGTCATTTGTGTAAATGTTGAACATGGATGGAGCAAGCACACTCCCCTGAGGCAGGCCGTTCTTCTGTTTCCGCCATCTGCTTCTCTGGCCCTGGAACTCAACAAAGAAGCTCCTGTTTTGCAGCAGGTTTCCTATGAGGCTGGTGAGATGGTAGTCCTTTGTGATATTATACATTTTTCTCAGGAAGAGGCGGTGGTTTACGGTATCATAAGCCTCTGACAGGTCTATGAAGACAGCTCCTGTGATCTGCTGCCTTTCAAAGCCATCTTCTATGTGCTGAGTCAGGTTCAGCACTTGCGATGTGCAGCTTTTGTCTTTCCTGAAGCCAGCTTGCTGTGGAATCAGACATGGGTCTATTTTTTCCATAATTCTATGCAAAATAAGTCTCTCCAGAACTTTCCTCCTGGTGGAGAAGTAATATATTAGTATTATTTATTATTTTATATGTCTATATCAACATGGAAGAACTTCCTGACTGTGAGAGCTGTTCAGCAGTGGAACTCTCTGTCCCAGAGTGTGGTGGAGGCTCCTTCTTTGGAGACGTTTAAACAGAGGCTGGATGGCCATCTGTCGGGGGTGCTTTGAATGCAGTTTTCTTGCTCCTTGGCAGGGGGTTGGACTGGATGGCCCACGTGGTCTCTTCCAACTCTATGATTCTATGTATGAATTTTTGTATTCGATTCTATTCTCTGTTCTATTTATTCACTGTGTAATACATATTCCCTTCTTCCCTTTGCAGCTGGACCTCCCACCGGGAGCAGTGGAGGGCTTCCCCTTCCTGCCAGACCTGGCGGCAGCCATGACACTCTCGGGTGTTTACCAGCCAGGTTTGGGCTTGGGCCCGGCCGCAGTGGAGAAGGGACGCGACATGGGCTTCAGGAACAGGTTAGAAGTTGCCCCCGCCCCCCTTCCCCTCATTTGCGGGCGTGTGTGGGGCCAGCCCCTCCCACTCAGGCCCCTCCCCTTTCTGTCCCCTCCTCTAGGCAGCCCGGTCGTATGGCCAAGCCTCCCGCTGCCTTGGGCCACCTGCCCAGCCCGGCCTCCCCGCCAGCCTCTGTCACCAGCATGGTGAGTCTCTCCCCCCCCCCCCAAACCTGTTATGTCACTTTCTACCCAAGCAGAGGGGATTCCGGCGCAGAGTTGCACCATTTGAGTTCCCCAACCATGGATCATTGGGAATGCTATTGAAATTTATCCAAATTCTTATTACATCATTATAGTATTACTATATTATTTTGTATTATATGTTATTTTATATTGTTATCATAAGAAGATTTTGGTGGAGTGGGAGGGCAGAGAATGGGCAGGAAGCCCTATATAGAGTAGTGTTAGGGGAGCTGGAGAGGCTCCTTTCTTTCTCACCCGCTTCCTTCCTTCCTTCCTGTCTGTCCCTCTCTGGCAGCTCTCCCCTTCTTTCACGCCCACCTCTGTGATCCGCAAGATGTACGAAAGCAAAGACAAAGGCAAGGAGGAGAATGGGAAGAGCAAGGGGCACCAAGGCGACCACGGAGGCGACGACAACGGTAAGGGTGCCACTTCCAAGGGGGCCACCGGGCTGATGGTGAATCCAACGTTCCTGCTGGGTAGACTGGGAATCCAAGATGGCTGTCGGGTTTGTAAGAGACCAAAATATGGCTGTCAGGTGGATAGGGAATCCCAAGATGGCTGATGGGTTTATAAGGAACCAAGATGGCCGCTGGATTTGTGTGAAACCAAGATGGCTGAGGTGGGTAGCATATCCAAGATGGCCACCGGGTTGATAGTGAATCCAAATTGGCAGCTGGGTTGTGGAAAACCAAGATGGCTGTCAGGTTTATAAGGAGCTAAGGTTGATAGGTTGAAACCATGATGGCTGCCAGGTTTTGGAAAACCAAGATAGACGCCGGGTTTATAAGGAACCAAGATGGCTGCCATGTTGATAGGGAATCCAAGGTGGCTGATGGATTTATAAGGAACCAAGATGGCCGATTGGTGTGTAGTGAATCCACGATGGTTGCCCGGTTGATAGGCAATCCAAGAGGCTGCTGGGTTTACAAGGAACCAAGATGGCTGACAGGTGTATAGGGAAACCAAAGTAAATATATATTTATCTACCTATCTATCTATCTATCATAATTTACTTTACTCTCTAATATTTTACTGTTGTATTTTCTTACTATCCTTAATATTGTACTTGTTTCTTATAATATAATATAATATAATATAATATACCATGCTTGCAGGCAAGGTAATTTTATATATATAATATATATGTTATATGTTCTTTTCCGTGCCTTTGCAGATCAGGCCATGGAGCTGGAGGCTCCGCCCCCAGGGGTCAAGCTATCCCGTGGCTCTGCCCCTTCCTGCTGCTCCGCCTCCTCCTCATCCTCGCTGCGCTGTTGCCCCAAAGAGGCGAAGGTGCTATGTGAGAGGAAGCTCCCACCGGCAGTGTCCCCGGTGCCGGCCCACTTCCTGCGGCAGGCCCCGCCCCCAGCCCCGCCTCCCCCGCTGCCCCCCGGGCTGGTCCAGAGGATGCTTGCCCAAGGCCTCCCCCCGCACCACCTGCCCCCCTTGCTCCAAGCCGGTCAGTGCATGGGACAGTTACTCTATCGGTTTTTGTTTTCTATTTATTAGTAGCAGTAGTATATTTATTTCAGTGTATTCATTATTTTATATTATTCTGAATTTTCTATTGGTTATTGTTTTATCTTTAGTAGCAATATTACATTTATTTTATTATATTTTATATCATTTTTATATTCTATTGGTTATTGTTTGGTATTTATCAGTAGCAGTAGTACATTGGTTTTTATTATGTTTATTGTATGTCTTGTTTTCTTGGCGATTTCTGTCTTATTTCATTTTCCCAAAATGGTCGCCTCTTGTTTCTCGCACAGGGCTGCTGCCACCGGGCGTGGACCTGGCCCTTCTGGGGCAGCCCTGCTACCCGCTCCTCAGCCCACGCCCGGCAGGGCCCCTCCAGCTGGCCATCATGCAGCACCAGCACCAGCTGCAGCGGTCAGGTAAAGAAAATGGCCACCGTGGGGTCCAAAATAGCTGCCGTAGGGTCCACAATGGCTCTGGGGCTGTTGGAGAGGGTCCAAAATGGCTGCCATGGGACCAAGAATGTCCACTGTAGGATCCATAATGGCCACACCAGAGTTCAAAATGACTGCATTTGCGCTATTGGTGAGGGTCCAAGATGGCCACTGTGAGACCCAAGGTGGCTGCTGTGAGACTCAAAATGGCCACCGTAGGGTCCCAGATGGTACATGGGTTGTTGGGGAGGGCCCAAGATGGCTGCCATGAGACCCAAAATGGTTGATGTAGGGTCCAAAATATCACCTGGGCCCAAAATGGCTGCCGTAGGGTGCAAGATGGTGTGTGGGATGTTGTGGAGGATCCACAATGGGTCGTCGTGGGGTCCTAGATTGCACGTGGGCTCTTGGGGAGGGCCAAAGATGACTCAAAATACCACCTTTCTTCCCTTAGGCTCGGGAGGCCCCCCCTCAGCCATGCGCCCTGCCCCACCTCTCCCTCGTGGCAACGGAGGCGTAATGGGCGTGTCCTCACTGGGAGGCCCAGGGGGCATGTCCACCTCCTCGTCCTCCTCTGCCCTGTCACGGTGGTTTGGCTCCGAGGTGCTGCAGCAGCCCCTCCCCTCCATGCCCTCCTCCAAGGTCATCAGCGTCGACGAACTTGAGTTCCGGCCTTGACCCCCCAACGACTCCTGACCTTCGACCCCAGGAAACAAAATGGCTGCCGATGGACCTCTGCTCGGCTATCTTGACCTCTGTGCTTCTTACTTTCAGAAAATAGATATTTTCGGGGGCAGAATTCCCGTCTTCCTTGGTTTTTAGAAGGAAAATCGTTTTTTGTCGCAAAACAGAACAAATGACATTGGATTTAATTTGCATCAATGGCGGCTTTGTTTTTTCTCTTGGGGTTTTCTTTAGGTTTTTTCCATGTTTTTCCACAATATTTTTCTTTTTTGTCTCGTTTTTCAGATTTCTTTTTTATTTGTCTTTTTATTTTGTCACATATTTCTAAACACTTCTTCAATTCTTTTTGCCTCGTTATTTTTCCTCCTTTCTCCTCCCATTTATTTTCATTTCCCCCTCATTAAAAAGGTTCTCCGTTTTTTGTTTTTCTTTTTTCCCTCCATTTCCTCAACATTTTCTCAGTTCTCCACTTAATTTTAAAACTTTCTTTTTTACTTTTAAAAATCCATTTTCTGAACATTTTCACCCCATTTTCTCCCCATTTCTCAATTTCTTTCCCAGTTTACCCAATTTCTCCCTATTTTTACCATCTTTTTTCTCTCCCTTTTTTCTAAAATGTTGACTTTTTCGCCCTCATTTTTATCTCGATTTTCTTTTTCTTGCTTATCTCCCCATTTGTTCTCATTTTTAATCTCATTTTTCTCCCCATTTCTCTTGTTTTTTCTCATTTTCTCCCTTTTTATCTCCTTTCCTCTCGCTTTTTCTCAATTTTTCCTTTTCTCAATTTTCCCATTTTCATCAGTACCCTCCCGTTTTTCTCATTTCCCCCTTCCTCCCCCCTCAATTTTTCTGCTATTTTTTCTTTTTTCATTTTTTCTCATTTTTTTTCTCATTTTTATCAATATCCTCCTCTTTTTCTTTTTTTCCCTATTTTTTTCTCCTTTCCCCCTTGTTTTTCTTCCGATTTTCTCCTCGTTTTCCCAATATTTTTTTCTCGTTTTTATTTTTATTTTTCCCCTTTTTTCTCCTTTTCTCTCAATATTTTTTCTCCCTTTTCCCTCAATCTTTTTGCCTTTTTCCTCATGTTTTCTTGAGTTTTCATCCCATTTTTCCTTTCTTTTTCCGCCGGTTTCCCTTTTTCTTTCTTTGTAAAATGAATGAAGTCCGAAACAAAGAGCAGCCATTAAAATAGGATGGGGCAAAAAAAGGTTCTTTTCTTTCCTCGTTTCGCCGGAAATAATATGTACAGAGCCTTTGTGTAAATACAGAACAATGTATAAAACAAACAAAAAAATAATGGTTTTTGTTTTTCTTTTGTTTTGGTTGGGATTTATTGTTTATTATTATTATTTGTATATATCTATTTCTCGGTTGTTTTCCTCTTGCTTAATTTCTTTCTCCATTTATCAAGCTGTACATAAAGATAGATAGCAAAATGCCTACGTCTCATTGTATTTCTTTCTTTATCATTGTATTTTTAATAGGATTTGTTTGGAATTTAAAAAGAACATGGTGTAAATTAATTCCAATTTATTTATAATTTTTTAACATATATTAATTTATGTATAATATTTATTCATAATAATATAATTTATAATAAAATAAGTAAAATAAATATAAAACAATATAAATTTATACTTATAATATTTATTCATAATTATGTCATGATCTCTTATGCCATCTAACTATCAGCCCACCTGACATAGAGCACATGGCTATAGGTCTAAAGGGAGGACAGGATACGGCAAGGACATATGAACTGGCCATAAAAAATCAATTACCTGGAGGTGGGGAGAAAGTGAGCTCTGGAATGTGGAAAAAGCCAAGCACCAGGCACCAAGACTCTTGGGTGATTTATGATACTGTAGCTAGGCCTATATAGACTGGAGGTAGTGCGAGACTTGTATTCTGAACAATAAAGATGTGTGGTGTCTTCAACCCCTATGCATCTTGGTGCAGGCTCTTTCGTAGATGAAACTGAGAAGGTCCATATGTGGCAGACCAGTTGGAGGACATGGTAGCTGAGTGGTTCCTGGCCCTGTATAATTTATTATTATTATTAAACTTTATTTGTACTCCGCTAGCATCTCCCGAAGGACTCGATGCGGCTTACACAGGCCAAGGCCTCAACACAACAATAGCATAGCAAAACAACTCAAAGCAAAAAAAAAAAACAAAAAAAACATAAAGCAATAACAACAAAACATTACACCATAACACAGTAAAAACTAGGGCCGGGCCAAGTAATGGGGACAGAATTTAAAAGTGCTGGGTGTGACAGGTGGCATGTTAGATTTCAGGGCAAGTGCAATGTGGAGAGAATCTTGAAATTCTAATAAAGTGCTTCTGGGACATAGTACTGGAGTTTTCCTATTCCGGAAAGACACATCAGAATAGCCAGGTCTTCAAGCTCTTCCTAAAGACTGCCAATGTGGGTGCTAGTCTAATGTCTTTGGGGAGGGTGTTCCAAAGTCGGGGGGCAACCACAGAAAAAGCCCTGTCCCTTGTCCCCACCGAACGTGCCTGCGACGCAGGTGGAATCGTGAGCAAGGCCTCTCCGGATGAACGCAGGGAATGCGTGGGTTCATAGACGGAGATGCATTCACGCAGGTAGGCAGGTCCCAAACCATTTAGGGCTTTGTAGGTAAGCACCTGCACCATAAATTGGGATCGGAAGGTAAACGGCAGCCAATGGAGCTCCTTAAACAGGAGGGTTGACCTCTCTCTGTAAGGAGCACCAGTTAACATCCTGGCTGCCGCCCGTTGGACCAGTTAGAATTTCCATGCTGTTTTCAAGGGCAGCCCCACGTAGAGCGCATTACAGTAATCCAACCTAGAGGTGACTAAGGCATGGACCACCCAGGCCAAATCAACCTTTGCGAGGTACGGTCGCATCTGGCGCACAAGTCTCAGTTGTGCAAAAGCCCTCCTGGACACCACCGACGCCTGAGCCTCAAGTGTAAGTGATGAGTCCAAGAGGACTCTCAGACTGTGGACCTGTGACTTCAGGGGGAGTGTAATCCCATCCAGCACAGGTTGCCACCCTATACCCCGATCCGGTTTACGATTGACCAGGAAGAGCTTTGTTCGAAATTGATCTTCAGCCTGTTCGTCCTCATCCAGATAGCCACAGCGGCCAGACACTCGTCCAGCACCCGAGGGGCCTCCTTGGAATTAGGTGGAAAAGAGTAGTAGAGTTGTGTGTCATCTGCGTAGAGATAGCACCTAACTCCAAAACTCCGGATGACCTCTCCCAGCGGTTTCATGTAGATGTTAAAAAGCATGGGAGACAGAATGGAGCCTTGCGGGACCCCACAGGTCAAAGGCCAGGGGTCCGAGCAGGCATCTCCCAGCTTCACCATCTGGGATCGACCCTCCAGGAAGGACCGGAGCCACAACAAAACCGTGCCCCCGAGACCCATCCCAGAGAGTCGACCCAGAAGGATACCATGGTCGATGGTATCGAAAGCTGCTGAGATGTCCAAGAGAACCAACAGAGTCACACTCCCCCTGTACAGCTCTCTACGGAGGTCATCCACCAAGGCGACCAAGGCTGTCTCAGTGCCGTGGCCAGGCCTGAAACCAGACTGTGACTGATCTAGGTAGTTATCATCTAGAAAGCCCTGGAGCTGGGAGGCGACCACCCGCTCCAGCACCTTGCCCAAGGGAGGGAGGTTGGAGATTGGTCTGAAGTTTTTCAGCACCGTGGAGTCAAGGGAGACCTTTTATAGGAGTGGGCGAACCACAGCCTGTTTCAGTCGAGATGGAAAACCCCCCTGTTCCAACGATGCATTAAGGATCAACACAAACCAATCAACCAACCCCTCCCTGGCTGATTTGATTAGCCAAGACGAGTAAGGCTCTAGAGCCGACGTGGTCACCCTCACAGCCCCAAGGACCTCCTCCACTGTCTCAGGAAGAACAGGCCTAAAAGAATCCCACAAAGTTGGACAAGCAGATGCCTCAATCACCTCCCCCGGTACTGTGGTGAAATTGGAGTCCAACTCAAGACGTATCTGAGCAACTTTCTCTGCAAAATGGTGTGCGAACTCACAACACCGAGTTGCTGGGTTATTGAAGGTCTCCTCCACCACCGGTGGGTGAAGGAGTTCCCCAACAACCCGAAACAGCTCCAACCATCTATTTGCTGCAGACGCTATACGGGTAGTCGTGAAAGATTCCCTGGGTACCCGTATAGCCACGGTATACGCTTTAAGTGAGGCTGTAGCCCGTGCTTGATCAGACACATCCCGAGATTTCCTCCATTTGCGCTCTAGCCCCCTTCTTGTGTGTTTCATCACGGTCAACTCCTCGGTGAACCAGGGAGATGGCGTGTCTCGACGCAACGAGATGAGGCGTTCGGGAGCGATCGTATCTATCGCCCTGGACATCTCTCTAACATTAAGTGCCCCGAAGCTGAACAACTTGGATGCCTTCATGCTGGCTTTGAGGTCGCGCTTCGAGGACCCCCTCCGCAAGGACAGAGCCAGGGCAAAACTGACGAGCCTGTGGGTAAAGGAATCTGACATAAATGCACCCAGGCTCATCAAGTTTCACACACAATACCCACAGAAAGCTCCAAACCATGGAGCGGGAGGACTGTTTTTGGAGGGGGCGTGATGTCATGACCTCTATCCCACGCCATCCAACTATTAGCCCTCCTAACATAGAGCACATGGTCATTTATGATGTTGTCTTATTTGATGGTTTTTATTTTTATTGTATTTTATTGCGTTGTGTTTTAATCTGTGTTTTTCCGGGCTCGTCGCTGTGTAAGCTGCCCCGAGTCCCTTTGGAGAGATGAAGATGGGGTATACAATTAAAGTAATTCTATTATTATTGGCCAAATGGGAGGACAAGATGCGGCAAGGACATATGAACCTGCCATAAAAGTCAATTGCCCCGAGGTGGGGGGAAAGTGGGCTCTGGAATGTGGAAAATTGCAAGTACCAGGACTCTTGGGTGACTTATGATATTGCTGCTAGGCCTCTATAGACAGGCAGTAGTGCAAGACTCTTGTATTCTGAACAATAAAGATGTGTGGCCTATTCAGCCCCTGTGCGCCTTGGTGTGTTCTTTCAAGGGAAGACTAATCCACAGCAACACAGTTGGAGCCAAAAATCCCCCAAGATACTATAATCTATATAAATAAAAATGTCATGTTCGTTTGTGGGATTAACAGAACTCAAAAACCACTGGGGGAATTGACACCAAATTTGGACACAAGACACCTAACAACCCAATGTATGTCCTTCACTCAAAAAATTGATTTTATAATTTGGGAGTTGTAGTTGCTGGGATTTATAGTTCACCTACAATCAAAGAGCATTCTGAACTCCACCAACGATGGAATTGAACCAAACTTGGCACACAGTTCTCCCATGATCAACAGAAAATACTGGAAGGGTTTGGTGAGCAGTGTCCTTTGGTTTTGGAGTTGTAGTTCACCTACATCCAAAGATCACTGTGAACAAAAACAATGATTCATCTGGACCAAACTCTACAAGAATACTCAATATGTCCAAATGTGAACACTGGTGGAGTTTGGGGAAAATAGAATCTTGACGTTTGGGAGTTGTAGTTGCTAGGATTTATAGTTCACCTACAATCAAAGACCATGCTGAACACCACCGATAGAATTGGGCCAAACCTCACACACAGAACCCCCATGTGGGCCACAGCAAGACGTGGCAGGGGATGGCTAGTAATATACATAAAATATAAAATTTATATTTGTTTGTATGTATACACATAATAAAAGTGAAAATGTGTATGTGGCGGAGGTGTCCACGTACAGACAGCCACAAACCTCCACAAACAGCTGTAACTCAGTGCTGAAGAGGCACCAAAAGCACTCCCTCCAAGGACATTTCAGGTTACAGCGGGTGCCATGATCATGTAGCCTCCCCAAACATCATACTGTTTGCCACCCAAGGAATGCTTTCATTCGGGGACAATTTTGTTCTAGATGTTTTGTTTTTCCTCCAGAATAGACACCCCAGGGTTCCTTACTCTTTCCATTGCTGTGGAATTTGCATAATCCCACCCATTGCCACTCCCTTAACCCTTTCCTACTAGAACGTATAGTAGGTCATGGTGGGTCTGGAAGGCAAGTTTGCTCCAGGTCTGTCAGTTGTGGGGGTAGCAGTAGTCTCTGGATGTTGATGAAGGTACTGCAAATCCCATCATCCATGGTCCATCCTCTCCCAAACCCCACTAGGACGTATAATGGGTCATGGGGGGTCCGTGTGCCAATTGTGTCTGTCATTCATGGGGGTCGCAGTGGTCTCTGGAAATGAATGAAAGTACTGCAAATCCCATTTGTGGCATGTTTGATCCAGATTTAATGTTGGATGGGTTCACGGTGCTCTCTGGATGTAGGTGAACTACAACTCCTAGAAATCATGGTGAATTCTTCCCAAACCCCTTGTTCAGTTGCTGATCAATTCCTGTTTTGTTGTGTGCCATAGTAAAGGGTAGGAAAGGGTTAAGGGAGAGGCAGAGGCTGAGGGTGGGGTCATGCAGAGTAAGGAACCTTGGGATGTCCATTCTGGAGGAAAAAGAGAACATCTAGGATATAATTATCCCCAAATGAAAGCCTTCACTTGGGCAGTATGGTGTTTGGAAGGACACTGGCAGGCGTTGGGAGACATGTCCATGGTGCCTGCTGTAACCTGAAATGTCCTTGGAGGGAGGTCTTTTGGTGGCTCCTCAGCACTGTGGGTTAAAGCTGTTTGTGGAGGTGGGAGGCTGTCTGTGGAAGTGGACACCTCTGACACATTCACATTTTCACACATACACATTTTCACTTTTATTATGTGTCTAGTTTATTTTGAATATTTGACAATGTTTGAAACGTTTTCCAATATTTCCCCTGAATATTTAATATATCTAATGGCTAGAAAATGCGTGAGTCGATTAATTCCAAAGACACCAGGAAGCCGTCATCACTCTTCAAGCCACACTGCATTTTATTTTGGTGTTTTGGCTTATTTCTTGACAATCTGGATGACGTCCTCGTCCTCCATGGTGTGGTCTTTGCCCACTTTCTGCGGATTGTGCTTCACAGAGGAGCCCCACACCAGAGCACTGGAAAGAACAAATAAATACATTCAAATATTAATAAATATTACAATATATATATTGCATGCATAAATGTGTGTAAATCACCTTGAGTCTGTTGAAGAAAGGCAATACAGAAATGTCTCCCTTAGGGGAGAGGGGGCAGGGTATAAAGTTTATTATTATTATTATTATTATTATTATTATTATTATATATACTAGTATATATCACATACATAATTATATCTTATGTAATTATAAATATAATTTAGAATATTAACATATATACTAGTATATATTACATACACAAGTAATTATATACCAATATTTATAATATATAATTTAGAATATTAACATATACTGGTATATATTACATATATGTAATAATATATACACTTTAGAATACAAATATATATGCTAGTATATATCACATATGCTATTACAATATATGAAATATTTATATATATATTAGAATATATATATACACACATATATTACATATAATATATACATATAAACATTTTTAGAATACAATTATATATACTAGTATATATTACATAGAATATATATAATATATATAGACTAGCATATATTATATGCTAATATGTAATACATATAGTTAAGAATATAAATACATGTACTAATATACATTACATATACTTTTAGATATGTAATATATATAGTTATAAATTTTAGAATATAAATATACTACTATATATTACATATGCTATTGTAATATAAATTATATATATGCATGTGATATATATATATATATATATATATATATATATATATACACACACACACACACACACATATATATACACACACACACATGTATGTGTGTGTGTATATATATATAAAATTAAATAACATGAGAAATAAGAAGACAGTGAGCGTTGGAGACCCTGAAGGTTATTATTTAATTTTATTATTTTTATATGTATACACACACACACACATATATACAAAGTAAGAAATGAATTATAAAAAATAAAATAACATTAACATTACATTTGAGCATCAGCCACACTCTCCCCCATTCCCACATTTAAATTTATTTATTTATTTATTTATTAGTTAATTAATTAATTAATTAATTAATTATATGTTATTAATTTATTGGGAATCCAAAGAGGAGAGTGTTGCATATTACATTTGAGTATCAGCCACACTCCCCCCTCCCTTCCCATTATTATTATATCGATTTAATGGGAATACATTATCTCCTTACTATTTGAATTCCTTGATGAGGTTCTTGTGGATCTTCATGCAGAAATCCTCGACCGTGGTCCGTGAGTCGGGCAAAACCACAGGGGATGTATAATCCGGAAGCTGACCTTTGGGTTTGGTATAACTGGGGGTGTGTGTGGGGGGGGGGGGTTGGGGGGGGGGAAGAAGCAAAATTATCAAAAAATTAGTATGGAAACGGTCACGAGGTCAGCCCTGCTCCTAACCCCCCTCCCCTTTCGGGTCGTGCTTATTTGGACTCAAAACCCCACCCCACACTCTGACCCTCCTCCCCCGGGGGGTCGCACCCTTTGAATCCTTACATGCGGACAAGCTTGAGGTAGTCCCAGATCCTCTCAAGGAGGTCATCAAAGTTCCACCGGTGATGGGCCGAAATGGGGACGCAATGCGGGACCTTGTAGATGATGTCCAGCTCCTCCAGCGAGATTTGGTCAATCTTGTTCAGCACATATAGACAAGGCAGGTACACCCTGAGGAAATGTAATATCATGCATAAGATCATATATACAGGGCTACAATCTATATAAATAAAAATGTAATGTTCGTTTGTGGTATTAATAGAACTCAAAAACCAAAACTAGGTTCTTGTGGGTTTTTTCGGGCTATATGGCCATGTTCTAGAGGCATTTCTCCTGACGTTTCGCCTGCATCTATGGCACCTCTGAGGATGCTTGCCATAGATGCAGGCGAAACGTCAGGAGAAATGCCTCTAGACAATGGCCCTATAGCCTGAAAAAAACCACAAGAACCTAGTTTTGGTTTGTATCTTTAACTTCCAGTCTTTATCAGTCTCTTCAACAGCTGTGTACAACTCTCCTTTATAACTGTCTACTTCCAACCGCCATCTTCATCTGTCATCCCTCACTTGTCATCTTTTAATTGTGTTCTAAACAATCCCTGCTCTGGTCACATGGTCTGCAGCCCCTCCCACAACATCAAGAACATAGAGTGAGGGAAAACTGCATACCAAAGGACACACATACACTTCAGTATTGAAACAGCATATCATATACAGACATATCATTAAACAGAGGAGGCTTGAGAAGGTTGCCTATTTCCAATACCTTAGATGGAATGAGGTGGGACATTTTAACACTTGAAAGAAAAAAAAGGAAATAATCGTGTGTGCGTGTGTGTGTGTGTGTGTGTGGGGGGGGGGGGTTATAAAAAAACATCAGATACCAAAACAGATACCACCTTATTTTTTCCGGACAGGTTATCAAAACTTCCAATTATGTTATTATGCTCTATCATAAAAAAAAAGTCATGAAGTAGAAAGCAGGTGTTTCAGTTGTTCTCAACACTTGATCCAGCCTGATATTAACATGTTTGTTGTTTCCTGCCACCTCATAAGGAGAAGGAGGAAATCCTGCTGCTACTCCCCCCCTCCCCCAAGCCAGCTAAGAGGAGGAAGGGGATTGAGGAAGAGACTAAAAACACCTGTCTCCTGGCTGTCGCTTACTACATCTGCCTGCCACCTCAGGAGAAGGAGGAAATCCTGCTGCTACTCTGCCCCTCCCAAGCCAGCTAAGAGGAGGAAGGGGACTGAGGAAGAGACTTTAAAAACACCTGTCTCCTGGCTGTTGCTTACTACATCTGCCTGCCACCTCGGGAGGAGAAGGGGGAAATCCTGCTGCTACTCTCCCCCTCCCAAGCCAGTTAAAAGGAGGAAGGGGACTGAGGAAGAGTCTTTAAAAACACCTGTCTCCTGGCTGTTGCTTACTACATCTGCCTGCCACCTCAGGAGGAGAAGGAGGAAATCCTGCTGCTACTCCCCCCCCCCCCCCAAGCCAGCTAAGAGGAGGAAGGGGACTGAGGAAGAGTCTTTAAAAACACCTGTCTCCTGGCTGTTGCTTACTACATCTGCCTGCCACCTCAGGAGGAGAAGAAGGAAATCCTGCTGCTACTCCCCCCCCCCCCAAGCCAGCTAAGAGGAGGAAGGGGACTGAGGAAGAGACTTTAAAAACACCTGTCTCCTGGCTGTTGCTTACTACATCTGCCTGCCACCTCAGGAGGAGAAGGAGGAAATCCTGCTGCTACTCCCCCCCTCCCCAAGCCAGCTAAGAGGAGGAAGGGGACTGAGGAAGAGTCTTTAAAAACATCTGTGTCCTGGCTGTTGCTTACTACATCTGCCTGCCACCTCGGGAGGAGAAAGAGGAAATCCTGCAGCTTCTCCCCCCCCCCCCCCCCCAAGCCGGCTAAGAGGAAAAAGGGGACCGAGGAAGAGACTTTAAAAACACCTGTCTCCTGTTGTGGTTTTATATTGTATTTAATGTTTTTATGTACATTTTGATATTATGTATATAACTCGTTGCATGTAAACCGCCTTGAGTCGCCGAAAGGGTGAGAAAGGTGGTATACAAAAACAGTAAATAAATAAACAAATATTAAGAGAATGAGAGGAGAAAATAAAGCTGGTTTGCGCTGCAATCCTGTGTTCACCAACTTGAAAAAAGTATTATTATGGGCTTGCTCATAAGAGGAGTGCTGTTTTCTAGGTCGTATGTGGTCAGCCCTAAGGATACAGGGGCCCCCTGCTTTTTTACTGTCCACTTCTTTGGATACTTTTGAATTGCAGTAGCATTATAGAATAGAGTTGGAATGTAGTATATCATATATTTCAGTCAGTGTTTGTATGTATGATGGTATGTATGTGTGCGTGAATGTGACAGCGTTGATTGGCTCCCAATTCCACAGGCCACTGCGAGCCCCATGAATGACGGATCTGAACGACACTCGCCACACAAAACCTCCATGACCTACTTTACGTCCTTGTGCAGTTTGCGATATGAGGAGATTTGCAGTATTTTCCATCGCTTCAGCTTCCACAGAAGACTGCAACCGCCACCAATGACAGATCAGGACCAAACTTGGCACACAGACCCCGCATGACCCACCTACTGCCCTGGTGAAGTTTGGGGGAAGATGGGCAACGGGCAATAGGATTTGCAGTACCTTCACACATTCGGCTCCCAAAGACCACTGCAACCCCCACAAATCACAGACCTGGACCAAACTTGGCACACAGACACCCATGACGCACTTTACATCCAGTTGTAGTTTGGGGGAGGATGGAGACAGACGATGGTACCTTCACTCACTTCTACAACTCCCACCACCAATGACGAATGAGGACCAAACTTGGCACACAGAGCCTCCATGACCCACTCTACCTCCTCGTGCAGTTTGGAAGAGAATGGACCATGGATGATAAGACTGAGACCACTGCAATCCACACTAATGTTGAATCAAGACCAAAACTGGCACACAGAACCCGCATGACACACTTTACATACTGCTGTAGGACAGATGGGATTTGCAGTACCGTCACTCACTTCCAGAGACCGTCGCAACCCCCATGCATGACAGACATGGACCAAATGTGACACAAAGGACTCCCATGGTGCACGTCACGTCCTGGTGTGCTTTGGGGGAGGATGGACGACAGATGATGGGATATGCAATACTTTTACCAGATTTGGATCTGACTTCAAACGACCACTATGACCCCCACGAATGACGGGCCTGGACCAAATTTGGCACAGAGACACCCATGAACCTCTTTACATCCTGGTATGGCTTTGGGGAGGATGGGATCTGCAGTACCTTCACCTGATCCAGCTCCAAGTTCAACAAACCACTGACACCCACATGAACAATAGACCTAGACCAAACTTGGTACACAGATTCCCCACGACCAACAGAACATACTGGAGAAGTTTGGGGGACATTGAGCTTGGTTTATGGGAGTTATAGTTCACCTGCATCCAGAGAAACTGTGACCCCCACTGACAAACTTGGTACAGAAAAGCCCCATGACCAAGTGAACATTCTGCAGGCGTTTGTGAGACTAGACCTTGATTTTGGGAATTGTAGTTCACCTGCATCCAGAGAGCACTGAACCCAGTCAATGACAGACCTGGACAAAACTTGGAACACAGACCCAACATGGCCAACTCTGAATACAGCTAGGGGTCTAGGGGTAATTGTCCTTTAATTCCGGGAGTTGTAGTTCACCCTTATCCAGAGAACACTCAACCCAGCCAATGACAGATCTGGACCAAACTTGGCACATACCCAACATGGACAACTGTGAATACAGGCAGAGATTGGGGGTGACTGCCCTGGGAATTTGGGAACTGTAGTTTATCCACATCCTTACATGATTTCTAATGGGAGCATTCATACAAAACAAAAGTAGAAAGACTGGTGTTTTTCTAATAAATAGAGCTACAGACTACCTAAGTTATATTACCTAACACCCAAAAACAATGCCTTTCTCAAATAACACAGGCATCTTCGGGTCCCCAAGTATATAAACAAAACAAGATTATATATACTTCATATGTTATGAAATATACTATATAATGCAACAAAAAATGTCATAATATATATTTCATATGATATCAAATATAATGAATACCATGACATAATATATATTGCGCATGTAATATCATACTGACATGGCTGACGTACCGGTTGCCCTCAACCACATCGATGAGGTCGTCAGCGGTGACATCGCTGCGGAGGGTGACGTCTGCGTTGTGGATCTTGTACTCCGCCAGGATGCTCTTCACTGTCTCCGTGTCCAGCTCGCTCTGGGGGCACTAAGGGGGGAGGGAGGGGCCAATAAAAATGAGGGGCAGGGCCTGCCTCCATTGACTAGGCTGAGAGGAGGTGTCTCATTGGGAGGGGAAGGAGAAAGCATACAAATGAATGGAGGGCCTGGGTCTGTGATCTAGACTGAAAGGGGTCTGGCTCCTTCACAAAATGAAGGGGTGGCAGAGGGGGCGGGGCCTCACTGGAAGGGGCTAAGTATGCAAATGAGGGGTGTGGGACCAGGCTCCATGCAAGGAAGAGGAGGCTGAGAAGAGGAGCCTCCATAGGAGGGGCTTCGTTCTATGCTAATGAGTGGCAGAGCTTGGCTCCATTTACTAGGCTGGGAGGGGGAGGGGCTTTGCTGCATGCAAATGAGCAGTGGGGGATTGCTCCACTGTCTAGGCTGGGAGGGGAGGGGCCTCATTGGGAGGGGAGGGGCCAAGCATGCAGGTGAGGAGAGGGGCCTGTCTCCCTCACACAAGGGGTTAAGTATGCAAACAAGGGGCAGGGACCTGGCACCATGCAATAAGAGGAGGCTAAGGGGAGGGGCCTCCCTGGGAGGGGAGGGGCTTTGCTCCATGCCATTGAATGGCGGAGCCTGGCTCCATTTATTAGGCTGGGAGGCGCATTGCTGCATGCAAATGAGGGGAGGGGCCTTGCTCCATTGTCTAGGCTGTGAGGGGAGAGCGCAAGCATGCGGGTGAGGGTCTGGGTCTATTATCTAGACTGGGAGGGGCCTGTCTCCCTCATTCAAGGAGGGGGGCCTTATTGGAAAGGGTTAAGTATGCAAATAAGGGGTGGGTGCCCACCATGCAAGGAAGAAGAGGCTAAGGAGAGGGGCTTAGCTCTATGCCAATGAGGGGTGGGGCCTGCCCCTATTGTCTAGATTGTGAGGGGCCTCAGTGGGAGGAAAGGGGCTTTGCTACATGCCAATGAGGGGAATAGAGCAGGCTTGGGGGCTGGGTCACCTCTAGGAGGGGAGGGGTTTTGCTCCATGTCAATGAGGGGCTGGTCCTAAGTCTATTGTCTAGGCTGGGAGGGGGGCGGGGTCGCCCAGGTAGGGACCTGGCTCCATGCAAGGAATAGAGGAGACTAAGGGGAGAGGCCTTGTTGGGGGCGGGGCTTGCTCCATGCAAATGAGGGGTGGGACCTGCCTCAATAACGCAAGAAATAGAGACAGAGGAGGCCGAGGGGGAGGAACATGCAGATGAGGGGAGGGCCATGGCTCCATTATGTAGACTGGAAGGGGGCGGGGCCTCCCTTGGAGAGAAGAGGCTTCTCTGCATGCCAAGGAGGGGGGTGCTGAGGAGATTTCGGTCTATTATCTAGACAGGAAGGGGGCAGGGCTTCATGCCAAAGAGGGGAGGGGCCTGGCTCTACATGCTAAGGAGGGGGGCTGAGGTGGCGGGGCCATGTCATGTTGTGCCTACCGTGGCGGTGAGGTTGATGCCGCCCTTGTCCTTCTTCTTGAAGCCGATGTTGGGGGGCTGGCTGTTGAGGCGGATGCCGAAGCCCTCCAGCTCAGTCTCAATGATGCGCTTGTGGCCCAGTGGCTTCAGGACGTCCAGGACAATCAGGATCAGGTTACAGGTCCGGGCCACTGGGGTGGGGAAAGGATGGTGAGGCGGGAGGGAGGCTGTCAGGAAAGATCAAACTGGGTGGAGAGAGGGAGCCCTGGGAGACTATGCCCACCTGCAATGACCTGCCGGCCTCGGCCCTTCCCGTCCTTAGCCCCTTCGATGATCCCCGGGAGGTCCAGCAGCTGTGAAAGGAGGCAGAACCCCAATGAAGAAACTGCCCACCCCCACAATTGGCCCCTCCCCTTCTGGTCCCTCCCCTTTCCCTTCTCACTCACTCCTGTTCCGACCCCTCCATTTCCCTTCTGGCTCCTGCCCAATCCCTCCCGCTCCATTATATTACAAATATAATATTCTATCATATATAATATTGTATTATTTTATTTTATTGATGTTCTGTTTATTGATGTATTGCGGGCTTGGCCTCATGTAAGCCGCACCGAGTCCCTTGGGGAGATGGTAGCGGGGTACAAATAAAGTGTTGTTGTTGTTATTATTATTATTATATCAGAAATATTATATTAAAATATGTTATCACTATGTTACATATATAAATATTTATAACTATTTATGTCCCGGCATGGAATGCTTGCCGGATATATGTTGTGCTCTGCCCTGAGTCCCCTTTGGGGTGAGAAAGGCGGAATATAAATGTTTAAAATATAAATGTTTCAAATAAATGTTATATATAGCCCCTCCATTTTTCATGTGGCTCCTCCCCTCTACCTTCTGACTCCTTCCTTTCCCTTCTGGTTCCTCCCCTCTACATTCTGACTTCTCCCTCTTCCTTGTGGCCCCTTCCCCTCCATTTGGCCCCTCCCCCCTCTGTGCCTGACCTGAATCTTGGCGCCCTTGTAGCGGATGACGCCGGGAACGGTGGTGAGTGTGGTGAACTCGTAGGCGGCCACCTCGGAGTAGACCCCGGCCAGGTTGCTCAGCAGGGTGGACTTGCCCACCGAGGGGAAGCCCACAAAGCCAATGCGCGCATCCCCCGTTTTGGCCACATCGAAACCTGGCAAAAGGGTAGAACATCAGAGGGGAGGCTCCGTGGGGGACATCGTGGGGAGGGGTCAAGTATGCAAATGAAAAGGGGGTTGGGTCTATTACCTAGGCTGGTAGGGGCCTCTTTGGGAAGAGAGGGCCTTTGCTGCATGCCAATGAGGGGCGGGGCCTAGCTGCATGTAAAGTAGAGGAGGCTGAGAGGGTGGAACCTTCCTGGGAGTAGTTTCGCTCCATGCAAATGAGGGGAGGGGCCTCCCTGGGAGGGGCTTCAGTGCGTGCCAATCAGGGGCAGGGCCTAGCTCTGTTACCTAGATTGGGGAGGGGAGTGGCCAGGCTCTATCATTTAGACTGCAAGGGGAGTGGCCTCGTTGGGAGGGGAGTGGCTTTGCTGCAGGCCAACGAGGGGAGGGGCCTGGCTCCAAGCAAGGAATAGGAGAGCCAGAGGGGGAGGGGCTTCATGCCATGCCAATCAGGGGAAGGGCTACAGTGAATGCACATTAGGGACGGGGTCTGCCTTCATGCAGGGAAGAGGATGAGGGGGTGGGGCCTCCCTGGGAGGGTAGGGGCTTTGCTGCATGTAAATGAGGAGTGGGGCCTAGCTGTACTATCTAGACTGGAAGGGGTTTCAGTGCATGTAAATGAGGGGAGGGGCTTATGCAAGGAAGGGGAGGGGCTTCACTACATACTAATGAGGGGTGGGGCCTGGCTCACTTATTGAGATGAGGGGCCTTCCTTGGAGGGGAATTCAAATGAGAGAAGCGACTTCCCTGAGTGGGGCGGGGTCTGGCTCTGTTATGTACACTGGCAGAGGGAGATACCATGCGGGGACGGGAAGGAGGTTCTTCCCATGCCAAAGGGGGGAATGGGTCTGGCTCCATGCAAGGAACAGGGGAGGCTGAGGGAGCGGGCTGTCCCTGGAAGGAGCTAAGTATGCAAAAGTGGGGTGCAAAGTGCCTCACCTTCCCCGGGGCCACCGCCTCCGCCCCCTTTTGGGGTGATGAGCTCCCGGCGCAGCTTGGCCAGGCGTGCCTTCAGGAGGCCGAGATGATGCGCCGTGGCTTTGTTCTTCTGAGTTCGGGCCATCTAATCAGAAGGAAGAATAACATAGGATAATACAGGATAATAATATAATAAATAATAACAACATACCAGAAAAACATGTTATAAAAATATAATAATAATAATAATAATAATAATAATAATAATATAGTTTAATACAGGATCTCCCAGTGGCGCACCGGGTTAATAATAATAATAATAACAATAATAATAATACACTTTATTTATACCGGAGTGGCTTATATGAGGCCAAGCCTAGCAAAACATTACAGCAACACAAAATATAAACAACAATATAACATCACAATAAAACAAATAAACCAATCAAGTGAAATAAACAGTACAAAATAACATAATGGAAAATAAAACACACTGGGCAGGCCAGATGCACGACAGAAAATGGTAAAGAAGGAAGAAGACATTTGCAGCACAAGCTTTTGTAGACAGAAGCCAGGCATATAAACTTGAGTATCAAAACAGATAATCCAGATTTGAACTGGATTATATGAGTCCACATTGCCATATAATCCAGTTCAAAGCAGATAATCTTTAAATGGCAGGGTAGTCCACTTCACCGCTGAGCTGCTGAACTTGCTGAGCTCTTGCTGTTAGCCCCAGCTTCTGCCAACCTAGCAGTTTGAAAACATGCAAGTGTGAAGAGATCAACAGATGCCACTTCTGCAGGAAGGTAACAGTGCTCCGGGCAATCACATTATCTTGGAGGCATCTACTGACAACGCTGGCACTTTGGATTAGAAATGGAGATGAGCCTCAGCAGATTGAAAGCCAAAACTAAGGTCACAACTTCTGTTATAGAACTCCAATATGCCGATGGTAACATAGTCTGTGCTCATTCAGAAAAAGACCTACAAGCCACTCTTAACACCTTTGCAGAAGCATACAAGAAGCTTGGCCTCTCTTTGAATATCGAGAAAACCAAACTGCTCTTCCAGCAGACACCAGGCAATCTGTCTGCAATGCCACAAATACAGCTTAATGGTGTAACATTAAAAAACGTTGACCATTTCCACTCCCTTGGCAGCCACCTCTCCACAAAGGTCAACATTGGCACTGAAATACAACACCGCCTGAGCTCTGCAAGTGCAGCATTCTTCCGAAGGAAGTGTTTGAGGACCGGGACATCCATAGAGATATCAAGGTGCTTGTTTATAAAGCTATTGTCCTCCCAACCCTGCTATATGCCTGCGAAACGTGGACTGTCTACACATTCAACTCCTGGAACGGTTCCATCAGTGTTGCCTCCGAAAAATCCTGCAAATCTCTTGGGAAGACAAGCGGACAAATGTCAGCATGCTGGAAGAAGCAGAGACCACCAGAATTGAAGCAATGCTCCTCTGCCATCAACTCTGCTAGACCGGCCACATTGTCCGGATGCCCAAAGATCACCATTTTCTCTCAAAGTAGTTACTCTACTCCCGACTCAAGAACCGGAAACATAATGTTGGAGGACAGGAAAAGAGATTTAAAGATGGGCTTAAAGCCAACCTTAAACACTGTGGCATAGACACTGAGAACTGGGAAGCTCCTTGAGTGTTATAACTGGTGGTCAGCTGTGACCAGCAGTGCTGCGGAATTCAAAGAGGCACGAATGGAATGCAAAACGTGCCAAGAGGAAGATGCGTCAAGCCAACCAGCCAACCAGGACCGGGACCATTTTCCATCTGGAAACAGATGTCCTCACTGCGGGAGAAGATGCAGATCAAGAATAGGGCTCCACAGTCACTTATGGACCCACCACCAAGAATCACAGAATTGGAAGAGACCTCATGGGCCATCCAGTCCAACCCACTGCCAAGAAGCAGGAAAATCAAATCCAAAGCGCCCCCGACAGATGGCCATCCAGCCTCTGTTTAAAAGCTTTCAAAGAAGGAGCCTCCACCACACTCCAGGGCAGAGAGTTCCACTGCTGAACGGCTCTCACAGTCAGGAAGTTCTTCCTCATGTTCAGATGGAATCTCCTTTCTTGTAGTTTGAAGCCATTGTTCCGCATCCTAGTCTCCAGGGAAGCAGAAAACAAGCTTGCTCCCTCCTCCCTGTGATTTCCTCTCACGTATTTATACATGGCTTATCATGCTTCCTCTCAGCCTTCTCTTCTTCAGGCTAAACATGCCTAGCTTTTTAAGCCGCTCCTCATAGGGCTTGTTCTCCAGATCCTTGATCATTTTAATCGCCCTCCTCTGGACACATTCCAGCTTCTCAATATCTCTCTTCTATTGTGGTGCCCAGAATTGGACACAATATTCCAGGTGTGGTCTAACCAAGGAAGAATAAAGGGGGTAGCATGACTTCCCCTGGATCTAGACACTAGACTCCTCTTGATGCAGGGCAAAATCCCACTGGGTTTTTTTTGCCACCGCATCACATTGTTGGCTCATGTTTAACTTGTTGTCCAAAGGATCCCAAGATCTTTTTCACACGTACTACTCTCGAGTCACGCGTCCCCCATTCTGTTGCATTGTTGCATTTCATTTCATGACACCACATCTGGACCATCATCCTCAAGCTACGAGGGAACGCCTAAGTAAGGTTCTCAACCTGTGGGTCCTCAGGTGTTTTGGCCTACTACCCTCAGAAATCCCAGTGAGTTTACCAGCTGTTAGGATTTCTTGGAGTTGATGACCAAAACATCTGGGGACCCACAGGTTGAGAACCTTACTTACTTACTTAGGTGATATCTCGTTGTCCGAGTAGGATAATCCTCCAGTGTGGGTCTGTAGGTGACTGTGGAGCCCTATTCTTGATCTGCATCTTCTCCCATAGTGAGGGCATTGGTTTCCAGTGGAAGGCAGTCCCGGTTGGGGTTGGCTTGACGCGCCTTCTTTTTGGCACGTTTCTTTTGCCCTCCATTAATGCCTCTTCAAATACTGCAGCACTGCTGGTCACAGCTGACCTCCAGCTGGAGCGCTCAAGGGCCAGGGCTTCCCAGTTCTTGATGTTTATGCCAGAGTTTTTAAGGTTGGCTTTGAGCCCATCTTTGAATCTCTTTTCCTGCCCTCCAACATCCCGTTTTCCATTCTTGAGTTCAGAGTAGAGCAACTGCTTTGGGAGACGGTGGTCGGGCATCCGGACAACGTGGCCGGTCCAGCGGAGTTGATCAGGCTGGTTCATCAGGTGCTCTGCTATGGCTGACTTCTCTGGTTGAAGTAGTCTGCAGTGCCTTTCATGTTCCTTGATTCGTGTTTGGGCGCTGCGTTTGGTGGTCCCTATGTAGACTTGTCCACAGCTGCATGGTATACGGTAGACTCCTGCAGAGGTGAGGGGATCCCTCTTGTCCTTTGCTGAACGTAGCATTTGTTGGATTTTCTTGGTGGGTTTGTAGATTGTTTGTATGTTATGTTTCCTCATCAGCTTCCCTATGCGGTCAGTGGTTCCCTTGATGTATGGCAGAAACATTCACACCTAGCTTCAGCAGAGAGCTCTTTGCCCCACCCCAGTCATTCCACAGATGTAAAAACCCATTTTCCTATTTCCAACAGACCTCACTACCTCTGAGGATGCTTGCCATAGATGCAGGTGAAACGTCAGGAGAAATGCCTCTAGAACATGGCCCTATAGCCCGAAAAAACCTACAAGAACCTACCCTCTGTTTCATTTGGAAAAATGCTGCACTTGCAGAGCTCAGGCGGTGTTGTCTTTCGGTGTCTATGTTGATTTGGTGGAGAGGTGACTGCCAAGGGAGTGGAAATGGTCAACATTTTCTAATCTTACACCACAAAGTTGTATCTCTGGCATTGGAGAGGGATTGGCTGGTGACTGCTGGAAGAGCACTTTGGTTTTCTCGTTGTTCAGTGACAGGCCGAGCTTCTCTTATGCTTCTGCAAAGGTATTTAGAGTGGCTTGTAGGTCTTCTTCTGAATGCGCACAGACGTTGTCATCAGCATACTGGAGTTCTATAACAGATGTTGTAACCTTGGTTTTGGCTTTCAGTCTGCTGAGTTGAGAACCACTGCCTTATGGTATAATAATATAATATACCCTCAGATATAATCAAATATATATCTTTAGATATGATAAAATATCCCTTTAGGCATAATTATATATCAATGTTATCTCTATGTATATATACAGTTATAGACACACACATTCAAATAGAAACAAAGGCAACATTGACAGGCCCCTCCCCCCTCCGTGACGTCACTGCGGAAGCGCCCTGACGCCCCTCCCCAATCACGGCCTGCCTGAAGCGCTTCTGGAGAAACGGAAGAGATCTCTCTCGATCTCGATTTGCCTGACCTCGGCCTCGATCTCGGCGATCTTAGCGAGCGTGGAGCTCATGGCGGCAACCCGGCTAGATTTGCCTTCACGCAGGCGCGGAACCGAACGAGGAAAGAGAGAAAAGGAACCCTCGCGAGAAATCAGCAACAGAGCGAGAATTGCGCCCGCCGCCTTCTTAAGAGAGGCGAGAAAAGAGTAGGCCTTGATCGGGAACTCTCGCGGGAAGTCAGGGATACAGCGAGAATTGAGCCGGCCGCGATTTAAGAGAATCACAGAAGAGGAGACCTCGATAAGGAAATCTCGCGGGATGTCAGAGGAAAAGCGAGAATTGAGGCGGACGCCATCTTAGGAGAGGCAAAAAAGGAGAGAAGACGGCGCTCACTCCCGCGAGATTTCCGAAAAGGCAGCTATTTGAACTAGTCTCTCTCTCTCTATCTCCCGCTGAGCTTGTTGACCGAAAGGTCGCAGGTTCGAATCCAGGGAGCGGCAAGAGCTTCCGCTGTCAGGCCCAGCTTCTGCCAACCTAGCAGTTCAAAAATGTATTGTCGAAGGCTTTCATGGCCGGAATCACTAGGTTCTTGTGGGTTTTTTCGGGCTATAGGGCCATGTTCTAGAGGCATTTCTCCTGACGTTTCGCCTGCATCTATGGCAAGCATCCTCTGAGGCGAAACGTCAGGAGAAATGCCTCTAGAACATGGCCCTATAGCCCGAAAAAACCCACAAGAACCTAGTTCAAAAATGAGTAGATCAATAGGTACTGCTCTGGAGGAGAAGGTAACGGAGCTCCATGCAGTCATGCCATGCCGGCCACATGACCTTGGAGGTGTCTATGGACAACGCCGGCTTTTCAGCTTAGAAATGGAGATAAGCACCACCCCCCCGAGTTGGACACGACTGGACTTCATGTCAGGAGGAAACCTTTCCCTATTCATATATTATTATGTTATATCTGAAGGTAGATCTAAAGATATACTATATTTGAAGATTATATTATTCTTTTTAATCCACCTCTCGCGAGATTTCAGAAAAGGCAGGCATTTTCGTAAGAGTTTTATACCTCTCGCGAAATTTCCTAAGAGCGAGTCCGGGCCCTTTTATAAAACTGGTTACTTGATGTAATCCCGCGAGAACTGAACATATACAGATAATCTAAATCCAGCTCTCGCGAGATCTCACCAAGTGAGAGACAACTGGGCGACCTCTTGGTGGCCATTTTTTAACAGATTGCAAAGAGTGAATAGATCTTTCGCGGATATATATTGTACTCGCTGTACCCGCCACGCCTTGCTGTGGTCAATCTTCCTTCCCTCTTTCTCCTCTTTCTTTCTCGCCCACTTTCCTTCCCTTTTCTCTTTCTTTCTCTCCTTCCTTCCTTTTCTTCCCCTTCCCTTCCATCCTCCGCCCCCTTTTCTTTCCCTCCCCCTTTCTCCCCTTTCTTCCTTCTCTCCCTATTCTTTGACTGCAACTCCCAGTAGTCCTCCCATCTATCTACCAACCTACCTATCTCTACCTAGTTCTATCTATCTGGAGGATTGCTGGGAGTTGCAGACCAGGAATAGGAAATTGGAAATATGCAGGGATTGGGATGCTCTCAAGGAAATCCAAGGAGAAGAAAGCTTGCAGCTTGGAAGCAACACCTTTGGATAATCCGCATCTCCAAAAGGACCTGGTCTAGGGGATGATGGGAACTATAGTCTAGAAGAGAGTGTGGATATGCTATTGTGTGCTTTGTTTGCCGGGGGGGGGGGGGGGTTGTCTTTGTGCATGCGCTGTAGCATTGTTTTGCTTTTTTGGCTTTTTAAGTCCCGTATGCTGTGTTTTTATGAGTGATGGTCACTTGTTGGCCTGCTAGGTGTATTGTGTCCAAATTCGGTGACAGTTCGTCCAGTGGTTTTTGAGTCATGTTAATCCCACAAACTAACCTTACATTTTTATTTATATAGATGATACAACAAGTCGCCACTCCCACAATCAGGCTGCGGCCATTCGGAAGGAGGTTCCAGGATCGGATGTAGTTCTCCCAATTCTAAGGATGGAGAAGAGAGGGACTTTGTTCACTAAAAAGGCTTGCTCCGTCAATATTTAGCATTTACACAAATTATCAGCCACTGCCAGAAGGGACGGAGAGTTTCATCTATGCTGACAATTGTGCCATCACCGATGAAGAAGGCAGCTTTGAAATGGTTGAACAGAAGCTCTCTGAAGCTTTAGGTGCTCTTACTGCCTATTACAGGGGAAAGCAGCTGATTCCTAATCCATCTAAAATGCAGACGTGTGCTTTTCATCTTAAGAACAGACAAGCATCTTGAGCTCTGAGGATGACCTTGGAAAGAATCCCACTGGAGCATTGCAGCACGCCAACATACCTGAGAGTCCCTTTGGACCGTGCTCTTGACTTTCAAGAAGCACTGCTTGACTATCAAGCAAAAAGTGGGTGGTAGAAATAATAACATATGAAAGCTGTCTGTCACAACCCGGAGATCACAAGTAGATCATTAGAGCTAAAGGGAGTTGTGATACAGGACTCCCAAATCAGGAGAATGGGGTCTGAATTATAGATAGAATGCCTGTCTTTGAAATACCCCCTTGCCTTTTTCCCGGCCTCAGGGCCAGAAGGACGGCTGCACTGCCATTCCCATCATCTGCAGAACGGATCATCAAAAATTATCATTCCGTATCATCCCGGGACGTCACTCTTCTCCGTATTCTTTTCCCATTCCAAGCCATGCAACATTCCTGCTTCTTGGCAGGGGGTTGGACTGGATGGCCCATGAGGTCTCTTCCAACTCTTTGATTCTATGAAATCGATAAACATGTCTTGATTCTGCGTAGGAATGTAGAAGAAATCTGGGGGGGGGGGGGAATCTTAAAAGCACATCATCATTACTTTAGTGGGTTGGTCGATATTTTGGTGTGAAAGAAACAATTAAAAAAGACAATTTGCTGCTAGGAAATGAACGCCAGGCGACAGGATATCCTTCTCTCCTAATCTCACCAAAGACGCTTTGCAATGAAGTTGGACAGTGGAATCACCCCTGGATTCGATGCAGGCAATGTTTCACTATATTCCCTTGTGTTTGGCATCATCTGCAAGAAACTAGCATTAAGGCACCTTCTTGAGAGGCAAGAAGGTGCCTTAGTCCAACAGAGGCGGGTTGGACTACATGGCACCTGGGGTTTCCTCCCAATTCTCTGCTGATGGGTTTGCCCTCTTTGGGGTTTTCAGTTGACAACGGGCTGCTCCAGATGGCCTTTGGCCGTCCCTTTCACACTTAGTTTGGCTGGGCTTCCTCTCAACATACTATCAATCTTCCCAATGGTGAAAGTGGGGCTGAATGGGCCTCCTTCCTGGATCTTTATGCCGTTTCTCATTCTGCCACGAAATGCAAGGCCCAATTTATGCACGAGGGTGCCTTCTTGTGGTTACATATAGCAGGTCATCATCTTAGCTCTGTGCTGATTAAAAGGACCAATTTCAGTACAAGGCTGCCGTCTTGTGGCTTTATATAGCATAGCCCAGTTCTTTAATATAGCCACAAGAGGGAACCCTTGTATTACAAATCAGCTCAGGAACCCGGCAGTGCTCGAGTTATTTGATAAAGGCATTGTTTGCCTGTGCTCCCAAGTTTAGCCTAGATCCAATGTCAGCTTGGTTCAGTGGGTGCAGGTGAACTAAAACTCCCATATGCAAGTGCCATAGTCCATGATCCATCCTCCTCCAAACTGCACCAGGATGTAGTGGGTCATGGGGGCTGTGTGTGCCAAGGTCGATCTTGATCCGTCATTGGTGAGGATCACAGTGGTCTCAGGAAGTGTGTGAAGGTAGTCCAAGTCCCAACATCCATATTCCATCCTCCTTCAAACCACAACAGGATGTAGAGTGGGTCGTGGAAGCTCTGTGTGAAGTTTGGTCTTGATCAGTCATTGGATGAGGGTAGCAGTGGTCTCAGGAAGTGAGTGAAGGTACTTCAAGTCCCATCATCTGTGGTCCATCTTCCTCCAGACTGCACCAGGATGTAGAGTGGATAATGGCTTTGTGTGCCAAGTTTGGTCTTTATCGGGGGGGGGGGGTGTTGTCATGTCAGGAGCAACTTGAGAAACTGCAAGTCACTTCTGGTGTGAGAGAATTGGCCATCTGCAAGGGCATTGCCCAGGGGACGCCCAGATGTTTTGATGGTTTTTTTAAAAATCATCCTTGTGGGAGGCTTCTCTCATGTCCCCGCATGAGGAGCTGGAGCTGATAGAGGGAACTCATCTGCACTCTCTCCAGATTCAAACCTGCGACCTGTCCGTCTGCAGGCCTGCTGACACAGGAGTTTAACCCACTGCGCCACCGGGGGCTCCTGCCTTTATTGGTAATTGAATGAGGGTCGCAATAGTCTCAGAAAGTGAGTGAAGGTACTTCAAGTCCCATCATCCATGGGCCGCCCTCCCCCAAACTCCATCAGGACATAAAGTGGGTCATGAGGGGTCTGTGTGCCAAGTTTGATCAAGGTCTGTGATCTGTTGGTGCTGCAGTGTTTTGTGGGAAGTGAATTGGGTGAAGTTACTGCAAATCCCATCATCCATGGACCATCCTGCCCAAAAACACACCAGTTTGTAAAGTGTAATAGATATGAATGCCATCCGTTTCTTAAATCCCTCCAGTGTCAAATTTTTTGTATTTTTTAGGGTCAACAATTCTTTTATCCAACTTAGCCCACATGCCTCAATATAATTGAAGGTCTGGTAGGCCGAAGCCTCCCCTCCTTTTTTCATCTGTGAGATTGATAATTTTTATTCTTGGTTGTTTGCCTTGCGAAATAAATGTTCTTATATATTTATTCCATAATTTAAAGATCTGCATGCTTCTTAGTATCGTCTGGAACAGATACAACATTTTTGGCAAAACATTCATTTTTATTACAGCAATTCTTCCCATCATTAACAGATTCAGATATTTCCAAGTATCTAAATATTTTGAAATTTATTTCCATTTTGTTTCATAGTTAATCTTCAAAATATGTGAATGAAGAGATTATATATATATATTCCCAGTGTTATTTTATATATTACTAGCTTGGGGACCTGGCGGCGTCTGAGTTATTTGAGAAAGGCATTGCTTGTCTGTGTTCCAAGTTTAGTCTAGATCCAATGTCAGCTGTTTCAGTGGGTGCGGGTGAACTACAACTCCTATATGCAAGTCCCATCGTCCATGGTCCATCCTCCTCCAAACAGCACCAGGATGTAGAGTGGGCCATGGGGACTCTGTGTGCCAAGTTTAGTCTTGATTAATCATTTGTGTGCATCGCAGTGGTGTCTGGAAGTGAGTGAAGGTACTGCAAGTCCCATCATCCATGGTTCATCATCCCCCAAAACGCACCAGGATGTAAAGTGAGTCATGGAGGCTTATATAGATATATAAAATAATGTATAAAATATAAAACGTGTATATATATATGTGTGTGTGTGTGTGTGTCATTGGAGGGAGGAAGGCAAATTTATATAGTTAAATAGATCTGCCTGTTTGCAGAGGGAGGGGGAGGCTCACAGAAGCACTATCAGTGCCGAACATGAAATAAACAATACATAAACATAGACTATAACAACATAACTTTACAACAGCAAGCATACATTAAATGACACCTAATACATTTTTTTAAAAAATGTGCAAAGCACAGCGTTGCCTGAGGATAAAACTGGCAGTTTTAAAATTAACAATCCAAGTACTCGGTGTCACCTTAGATCGAACACTAACATTTAGGAAACTTGTGAACATTAAGCACAAAGTAGCTACATGCAATAACATCCTGCAGAAACAAACTCAAAACGAAGAAGATCAGCCCTAGCCTTGTCTGACTCAACTGCCGAGTATGCCTGCCCTGTTTGGCACAAGTCTGCCCACGCGAAGCAGGTGAATATAGCACTGAATGAAGCATGCAGAATAATCACAGGATGTCTTAAACCTACACCTGTTGATAGACTCTACAAGCTAGCTGGCATTTCCCTCTTGACGTGTGATGGGACGTTGCTGCCAATTGTGCGAGAAATAAGGTTGAACACCTTGAAAGCCACTCACTGCATGGCTACCAGCCTCCTCCCAGTAGACTCAAATCAAGGAAAAGCTTCACGAGAACCACCGCTCCTCTTTGGGTCCCCCCAGCAACAGCAAGAGTACCCCTCTGGGCAGCTGAACCAGGCAATCCCAATTGGATGCCCCCCTCCTCCGAGGGTCTTCCTCCAGGGTCAAACCAAGAATGGGCAACTTGGAAGTCCCTGAACAGGCTCAGAAGTGGAGTGGGCAGATCAAAAGACAACTTAGCAAAATGGCACTACCTAGAAGAATCCTCCACCTTGTGTGACTGGAGCAGAACAGATAACTCCGCATCTATAGGCTTGCCCACAATGCCCTGCCTCATGCACAGAGAAAGAACTTCGTAAAGCTACAGACAGTGCAGTCCCTGTTGCCCGTTTTTGGTCAGAAATTATCTGCTTGTGCTCCTTCTATTTTTATCAGTTTTATACTTATTTATGCTTTTGACACAAAATAAATAAATAACAATTTCAGACTAGACTGGAAGGTTTGGAGGTGGGTGCTAACCTAATTTCTCCGGGGAGAGTATTCTAGAGATGGGAGGGTATTCCTTCCAAGCAGGTCCTCTCCCTCGTTCCCACCAACCGTGCTTGAGATAGTGATGGGACTGAGAGTAGGGCTTCCCCACCAGATCTCAGAGCCCATGCTGGTTCATAGGAGATGCGGTCACAAAGATAAGTTGGACCTGAAGCATATAGGGCTTTGTAGGCGATAGCCTGCACTTTGAATTGGGACCAGAAACTTGTCGGAATATCCTCTGTATAGATATCTATTTATCTAAATAAATCCCCAACCTGGGGATCGCAACCAGACACGGTGAAGACATCTGCCCTTGCACTTTGCTACTCTGCTGCTGAGTAGCTTAGAAATATATGTATGTGTGTGTGCATGTATGTATATAAGTGTGTATGTATATATGTGTGTGTGTATATATATATATAGACAGAGAGCCTGTTCCTTCGATTTGCCTGGCCTTCTCCAAGGGTATTTCCCATGTAATAGAATATAATATCCTTTCTCTCTAGATCTATCTATCTACCTATATAAATTGGCCTCCCCCCCCCCCCCAATGGTTTTGCCTTATCCAAAGCTATTTCCCATTGAGTCAATTTATCTCCCTTTTGCCCAATGCCATTTTCTGTATAATCTAATCTAATCTAATTATATATAGAGAGAGAGGGAGAGGAGCCCCCTGGTGGCACAGTGAGTTAAAGCGCTGAGCTGCTGAGCTTGTTGACCAAAAGGTTGCAACTTCAAATCTGGGGAGCAGCATGAGCTTCCGCTGTCAGCCCCAGCTTCTGCCAACCTAGCAGTTTGAAAACATGCAAATGTGAGTAGATCAATAGGTACCGCTCCGGCGGAAGGTAAGGGAGCTCCATGCAGTCATGACCTTGGAGGTGTCTATGGACAACGCTGACTCTTTGGCTTAGAAATGGAGATGAGCACCACACCCCAGAGTCGGACATGACTGGACTTAATGTCAGGGCAAAACCTTTACCGTATCTGGAATATAATATCCTTTCTCTCTCTACAGATCTATCTTTCTATATAAATTGGCCTCCCCACTCCATTGGCTTTGCCTTATCGAAGGCTATAAGGAGCCCCTGGTGGCGCAGTGGGTTAGACCCTTGTGCCAGCAGGACTGAAGACCAACAGGTTACAGGTTTGAATCCAGGGTGAGGATGAGCTCCCTTTGTCAGCTCCAGCTCTTCATGCAGGGACATGAGAGAAGCCTCCCGCAAGGATGATAAAACATCAAAACATCCGAGCATCCCCTGGGCAACATCCTTGCAGACGGCCAATTCTCTCACACCAGAAGTGACTTGCAGTTTCTCAAATCGCTCCTGACACGACAAAAATAATAATAAAAAATCCAAGGCTATTTCCCATTGAGTTGACTTGTCTCCCTTTTGCCCAATCCCCCTACCAAAAAAGGGAAATGCTAAAGACTGCTCAAACTTTTGTACAGTGGCCCTTATTTCTCATGCCAGTAAGGAAATGCTCAAGATCCTGCAAGGAAGACTCCAGCAAGACATGGAGCGAGAGTTGCCAGATGGACAAGCTGGGTTTAGAAAAGGCAGAGGAACAAGAGACCAAATTGCCAATATCCACTGGATAATGGAGAAAGGCAGGGAGTTTCAGAAAAACATCGATTTCTGTTTTATTGACTATTCTAAAGCCTTTGACTTTGTGGATCATAATAAATTGTGGCAAGTTCTTGGTGGTCTGGGCATACCGAGTCACCTTGTCTCTCTCCTGAGGAATCTGTATAAGGACCAAGTCGCAACAGTCAGAACTGACCACGGAACAACAGACTGGTTCAAGATTGGGAAAGGCGTCCGGCAAGGCTGCACACTCTCACCCGACCTATTCAACTTTTATGCAGAACACATCAAGCGATGTGTGGGGCTTGACAAATGCAAGGCTGGAGTTAAAATTGCTGGAAGAAACATTAACAACCTCAGATATGCAGATGACATCACGTTGATGGCCGAAAGCAAGGAGGAGCTGAGGAGCCTGATAACCAAGCCAAAGTAGAAAGCGCAAAAGATGGGTTGCATCTAAACATAAAAAACCAAAATTATGGCAACCAGACTGATTGATAACTGGCAAATAGAGGGAGAAAACATGAAGGCAGTGACAGACTTTGTATTTCTAGGTGCAAAGATGACTGTAGATGAGGACTGCAACCAGGAAATCAGGAGACGCTTACTTCTTGGGAGGAGAGCAAGGGCCAATCTCGATAAAATAGTGAAGAGTAGAGACATCAGACTGGCAACGAAGATCCGCCTAGTCAAAGCCATGGTATTCCCTGTAGTAACCTACGGATGTGAGAGCTGGACCTTAGGGAAGGCTGAGAGAAGGAAGATCGATGCTTTTGAGCTGTGGTGTTGGAGGAAAGTGCTGAGAGTGCCTTGGACTGCGAGAAGATCCAACCAGTCCATCCTCCAGGAAATAAAGCCCGGCTGCTCACTGGAGGGAAAGATACTAGAGACAAAGTTGAAGTACTTTGACCACATCATGAGGAGACAGGAAAGCCTAGAGAAGACAATTATGCTGGGGAAAGTGGAAGGCAAAAGGAAGAGGGGCCAACCAAGGGCAAGATGGATGGATGGCATCCTTGAAGTGACTGGACTGAACTTGAAGGAGCTGGGGGTGGTGATGGCTGACAGGGAGCTGGTCCATGAGGTCACGAAGAGTCGGAGATGACTGAACAAATGAACAACAACAGGAAAGATTACCAGGCCAATTCGATTTAATGTGGATGACTAGGACAGTTTTAAATGGTGCATTTTAATATTTTGATAAATGTTTTTAATGTTTATGTATGTATAAAAGAATTTGTGTCCTGGCATATATATGCTGTGCTCCACCCTGAGTCCCTTTCGGGGTGAGAAGGGCAGAATATACATGTTTTAAATAAATAAATATAATAATATATATATTATATAAAATAATATGACTGGCTTGACCCTGAAGGAGCTGAGGGTGGTGATGGCCGACAGGGAGCTCTGGCATGGGCTGGTCCAGGAGGTCACGAAGAGTTGGAAACGACTGAACGAATGAACAACAACATATATGTGAGTTATAATATTATTAGCCAACCAAGGGCAAGATGGATGGATGGCCCTCGAAGTGGCCGGCTTGACCTTGGAGGAGCTGGGGGTGGTGACGAACGACAGGGAGCTCTGGCGTGGGCTGGTCCATGAGGTCACAAAGAGTCGGAAACAACTGAACGAATGAACAACAAAATAAAATAAGAAATAAATAAAATAATATATAATACAATATCTATATAAATAAAAATATAATGTTCGTTTGTGGGATTAACAGAACTCAAAAACCGCTGGATGAATTGACACCAAATTTGGACACAAGGCACCTCACAACCCAATGTATGTCCTCCACTCAAAAAATTGATTTTGCCATTTGGGAGTTGTAGTTGCTGGGATTTATAGTTCACCTACAATCAAAGAGCATTCTGAACCCCACCAATGATGGAATTGAACCAAACTCAGCACACAGGACTCCCATGACCAACAGAAAATACTGGAAGAGTTTGGTGGGCAGTGTCCTTTGGTTTTGGAGTTGTAGTTTACTTACATCCAGAGATCACCGTGGACTCAAACAATGATGGATCTGGACCAAACTCTACACGAATACAATATGCCCAAATGTGAACACTGGTGGAGTTTGGGTAAAATAGAATCTTGACATTTGGGAGTTGTAGTTGCTGGGATTTATAGTTCACCTACAATCACAGAGCATTCTGAACCCCACCAACGGTGGAATTGAACCTCCCACACAGAACCCCCATGTGGGCCACAGCAACGCGTGGCAGGAGACGGCTAGTATAATAATAATAATTAAATATAAGTCAGTTAAAAAACATTGAAACATGAGGTTGAGAGAGAGGCAGGGGACGGCTCGTATATTATATAAAATAATATGACTGGCTTGACCTTGAAGGAGCTCGGGGTGGTGTCGGCCGACAGGGAGGTCTGGCATGGGCTGGTCCATGAGGTCACGAAGAGTCGGAAACGACTGAATGAATGAACAACAACATATATATGTGTTATAATATTATTAGCCGACCAGGGGCAAGATGGATGGATGGCATCCTTGAAGTGACTGGCTTGATCTTGAAGGAGCTGGGGGTGGTGATGGCCGACAAGGAGCTCTGGCGTGGGCTGGTCCATGAGGTTGCGAAGCGTCGGAAACGACTGAATGAATGAACAACAACATATTTATTTATCGTGTCAGGGGCAGACCAAACAGTTGCATTGCATTTTTAACAAACCAACAAACAAAACACAAAGTTTGCAAGCTTGGTAGTTGATTAAATGTCCTTTGACCAGCATCTGGCCACTTGGAGTGCCTCTGCTGTTGCCGCAAGAAGGTCCTCCATTGTGCATGTGGCAGGGCTCAGGTTGCATTGCAGCAGGTGGTCAGTGGTTTGCTCCTCTCCACACTCGCATGTTGCAGATTCCACTTTGTAGCCCCATTTCTGAAGGTTGGCTCTGCATCTCGTGGTGCCAGAGCGCAGTCTGTTCAGCGCCTTCCAAGTCGCCCAGTTTTCTGTGTGCCCAGGGGGGAGTCTCTCATTTGGTATCAGCCATGGATTGAGGTCCTCAGTTTGAGCCTGCTACATTTGGACTCTTGCTTGCTGAGGTGTTCCAGCGAGTGTCTCTGTAGATCAACATATATGTGTGTTATAATATTATTACCCGACCAGGGGCAAGATGGATGGATGGCATCCTTGAAGTGACCAGCTTGATTTTGAAGGAGCTGGGGGTGGTGATGGCTGACAGGGAGCTCTGGCGTGGGCTGGCCCAGGAGGTCACGACTGAACAAATGAACAACAACATAGATGTGTGTTATAATATTATTAGCCGAGCAAGGGCAAGATGGATGGATGGCATCCTTGAAGTGACCGGCTTGATCTTGAAGGAGCTGGGGGTGGTGATGGCTGACTTGCATGTTGTGGATTCCACTTTGTGGCCCCATTTCTTAAGCTTGGCTCTGCATCTCGTGGTGCCAGAGTGCAGTCTGTTCAGCGCCTTCCAAGTAGGCCAGTCTTCTGTGTGCCCAGGAGGGAGTCTCTCATCCGGTCTCAGCCATGGGTTGAGGTTCTGGGTTTGAGCCTGCCACTTTTAGACTCTCGCTTGTTGAGGTGTTCCAGCGAGTGTCTCTGTGTGGATCAACATATATGTATATTATAATATTATTACCAGACCAGGGGCAAGATGGATGGATGGCATCCTTGAAGTGACCGGCTAGATCTTGAAGGAGCTGGGGGTGGTGACGGCCGACAGGGAGCTCTGGCGTGGGCTGGCCCATGAGGTCGCGAAGCGTCAGAAACGACTGAACAAATGAACAACAACAACATAGATGTGTATTATAATATTATTAACCGACCAGGGGCAAGATGGATGGATGGCATCCTTGAAGTGACCGGCTAGATCTTGAAGGAGCTGGGGGTGGTGACGGCTGACAGGGAGCTCTGGCGTGGGCTGGCCCAGGAGGTCATGAAGCGTCAGAAACGACTGAATGAATGAACAACAACAACATAGATGTGTATTATAATATTATTAGCCGACCAGGGGCAAGATGGATGGATGGCATCCTTGAAGTGACTGGCTTGATCTTGAAGGAGCTGGGGGTGGTGACGGCCGACAGGGAGCTCTGGCGTGGGCTGGTCCAGGAAGTCACGACTGAACGAATGAACAACAAAATAAAATAAGTAATTAATAATATATAACACAACACAATATATATATAATACAGAAAATAATAATAAATAATGTAATATTTGCAAATGGAGGAAGGTAAATTGAGATAGATAGATAGATAGATAGATAGATACAGGTGGATGCATAGAGGGCTGGATAGAGGGATAGATAGATGGATGAATGGATAGATAGATAGATAGATAGATAGATAGATGCCTGCCTCCATTTGCCTGGCCTTTTCCAAGACTATTTTTCATCGAAGAGAAAAATAGAGAAATAGATAGATCTTTAGATAAACAGATAGATCAATCGATCTGCCTGCTTTTTCTTTTTCTCCCTCCCTTTAAGAAGAAGCATGGCCCATTCACAAAAAAAAGAGAGAGAGAGAGAGAGGCCCATTCGCTTAAGAGAAGAGAGAAAGGGGGGGGGAGAAAGGGGGGGCGCTTTCTCTTCCTTTCCTGCCTTCCTATTGGCTGATTCCTTTCTTGCAGGGAGGGAGGGGGGCAGGAAGTGGGGAGGGGGGGGCCAAGCCGCAGCCCCCTCTTGGAGAAAAGCGGCAAGCGCAGCAGCAGCAGGAGGAGCAGCCAGGAAAGTGGAGCCTCTCCCCCCCCCCCAGTTTGCCTTCTTGGAGGGCATTGTTTGGGGGCATGCTTGGATTGCCCTGATCCCGATCCCGATGGGTTATGCTTTTCTCCTTTTTCTCCCCTTTTCTTTTCTTTCTTTGCAGGGGTGAAAGTGCAAAAGGAAGTGGATGGGCTGCCATTTTAAAAGCCTAGAAAACAACGCGGGAGGGGGACCCACCGCCACACCAACCCATCTGCTCCACCATCCAGCTTCATCCAGGCGAGTCTCAGATCCTTTCCTGTGATCCAGGATGATTCCTCTTATTTTTCATGCATTATTTGATATTATTTCTCTGCTTTCAAGGGACAACCCACCCACCCCCCTTCCCTTCCCCGTTTGGTACCCTCCCATTGCAGCCTGGAAAGTCAATGGAAGCCAAGCCTCCCCCCCCCCTTCTTTCTTTCCTTCCTTTTGTCCTCCTCTTCTCTCTCTTTTCCTCCTTCCCTTCTTCCTTCCTTCTCCTTTCTAGATAAATAAATAAATAAATATATATATATGGAAGTGCGCGCGCAACCTTTCCTCCTCCTTTAAAAAAAATCTAAATTATTCCTCCTTTTTTATATATATAGAGAGAGAAATCCCTTTCTCTCTTTGCTTTTGCAAACACTGCCCCCTACTGGGCATTTTTTTTTAAAAAAAATCTTCCTGATTATTTCCTTCGATTATTTTTCCTGATTATTTTCTTTGATTTTTTCCCTTATTATTTTATCCCATTTTTTCCTGATTATTTTTGTCAATTTTCTTCATTTTTTCCTTATTATTTTCTTTGATTATTATTATTATTATTATTATTTTCTTTGATTTTTCCCTGATTATTATTTTCAATTTTTCATTATTTTCTTTGATTATTATTTCCTTATTATTTTCTTGATTTTTTCCTTATTATTATTTTCATTTTTTCCTTATTATTTTCTTTGATTATTATTATTATTATTTTCTTTAATTTTTTTCCTTATTATTTTCTTTGATTATTATTATTTCCTTATTATTTTCTTGATTTTTTTCCCTTATTGTTATTTTCAATTTTTCCTTATTTTTTAATGATTTTCCTTCATTTTTTCCCTCATTTTCTTTGATTATTTTTTCCTTATTTTCTTGAATTATTATTAATTTCTTGGATTATTTTTTCCTTATTACTTGCTACAATATTTTTTTTGCTTAAGTATTGTCTTTGATATTTTGCATTATTTTCTTCAATTTTTCCTTATTTCTTGGATTATTTTTTCTTATTATTTTCTTTGATTTTTTTCTTATTATTTTCAATTTTTTCCTTGTTATTTTCTTTGTTTTTTCCTTATGTTCTTGACTTATTTTCCTTACTTTTTTCCATTTTCCCTTATTACTTTCTTTGATTATTTTTCCTTATTATCTTTCCTTATTATTTTCTTTGATTCTTTTTCCTTATTATTTTCTTTGATTATTTTTTCCTTATTTTGTATTCTCTTGAATTATTATTTGTTCCTTATTATTTTCTTGGATTATTATTTCCTTATTATGTTGTATAATTATAATTATTTTCTTGGATTATATTTTATTATTTTCTTGAATTATATTGCCCTTTTCCTTTAATTATTTTTTCTCATTATTTTCTTGGATCATTATATTTATAAGATTTTAAAAATTAATTCCTCTTTTTTCCCTTCTGTATTTTATATGTTTTAATTATTCTGTAACCCACCTCAAGTCATGAGGAGAGGTGGGTAAAATTATTATTGTGTAATATTATTTATTATTGTCATTAATATTTAATATTATAATTCTTATTGGTTTTATATTATTTATTATTATTAATAATTATTATTTAATATAATGTATTAATAGCTATTCCCCCTTTCCTTCAGTAGTGGCCCCCCTTTTTTCAATATCTGTCCCCCATTTCTTTCAGTCGTTTCCTTCAATAATGTTCCTCATTTTCTTCCATAGTGCCCCCCTTTTAGGATTTTAATCATGTATTTTATATTGTACTAGCTGTACCAGCCACACGTTGCTGTGGCCAATCTTTCCTCCTTCTTTCCCTCCCTCTTTCCTTCCTTCCTTCTCTTTTTTCTTTCCTTCTCTTCTTCCTTCATTCTCTACCTCTTTCTTTCCTTCCTTCTGTCTTTCCTTCCCTCTTTCTTTCTTTCTTTCTTTCTTTCTTTCTTTCTTTCTTTCTTGCTCTCCTTCCTTCCCTCCCTCTTTACTTCCTTCCCTTTTTTCTGTATTGTCATGTAGCTTTTTTGGGTTTTAAGGGTGGGGGGTTGATGAGTGATGGTCACTCGTTGGTCTGTTAGGGGTGTAGTGTCCAATTTTGATGTCACTTCGTCCAGTGGTTTATGAGTTATGTTAATCCCACAAACAAACATTACATTTTTATTTATATAGATGTAATTATAATTTGGTTTTCATGTAACATACCTTGTTTTCTTCCATAGCGGCCGCCCATCCATTACTGTCCCCTCCTTCTGTCGTGGGACCCACTGAATTGTGGTTGGCCATATTCTTCCATAGCGCCCCCCCCCCCTTTTCTTCCATAGCGGCCTCCCATTTCCCTCAGTAATGTTCCTCATTTTCTTCTATAGTGCCCCACTATCAGTGTCCCCTCCCTCTGTCATGGCGTCTTGTCACATTCTTCACTAGTGCCCCCCCTTTTCATAGTTCCCCCTCTTTTCTTATGAGTTGTCCTCCATTTGGTATTCAGTAGTGCCCTCCCTTTCTGTCATTCTCCCTTGAATCACAGACCCTCATTTTCTTCAATCGCTCCCCTGTTTTCTTGAGTAGCTGCCCCCCCTTCCATGGTGTCCCCCCCCTTGAATCTCAGCTAGCCATTTTCCTTAGCGGCCCCCCATTGCCTTCAGCCACAGCCCCCATTTTCTTCAATTGCTTCCACACTTTCTTGAGTAACTGCCCCCTCTTTCCGTCATCCCCCCTTCAATTGCAGTCGGACATTTTCCTTGATAACATGTCCCCCCCCCCCATTTTCTTCAATCACTCCCATACTTTCTTAGGTAGCTGCCTTCTTCTTTCTGTTGTCCCCCATGAATAGCAGCCCCCCCCATTTATCTGAATCCCTCCCATGTTTTATTGAGTAACTTCCTCTCCTTCCATGGTGCCCCCCCTCCTTTAATAGCAATCTGCCATTTTTCTCACTTTTTACTAGTTATCCCCCATTTCTTTCCAGTAACGGCCCCCCATTCTCTTCAGTCGTTTTCTTCGGTAACATTCCCCGTTTTCTTCCATAGCGCCCCCCATCCATTACTGTCTCTTTCCTCCCTTGTGGAACCCATTGAATCATAATTTGCCATTCGTTTCCATCACTCCCCCCCCCCCCCATTTACCTCAATAACATTCCCCATTAACTTCCAGAGCGGCCCCCCTCTATTAGTTGCGGCCAAGTCGTGAATGTTGAACTTCCCTTATGGGGCCGCCCATCCATTAATGTCCACTCCCTCTGTTGTGGAACCCATTGCATTGTGGTCTGCCATATTCTTCACTAGTGCTCCCCTTCATAATTCTTCCCCTCCTTTTCCTCCTTCTTTCCTTATCCCTCCTTCACTTCCTTCCCTGATCCCAATTGGTGAAGCTGGGAGACACTTGCTCCGACCCCTGGCCTTTGACCTGTGGGGTCCCGCAAGGCTCCATTCTGTCTCCCATGCTTTTTAACATCTACATGAAACCGCTGGGAGAGGTCATCCGGAGTTTTGGAGTTGGGTGCCATCTCTATGCAGATGACACACAACTCTACTACTACTTTCCACCTAACTCCAAGGAAGCCCCTCGGGTGCTGGACGAGTGCCTGGCCGCTGTGTCCATCTGGATGTGGAGGAACAAGCTGAAGATCAATCCCGACAAGACAGAGATCCTCCTGGTTGATCGTAAACCTGATCGGGGTATAGGGTGGCAACCTGTGCTGGACGGGGTTACACTCCCTCTGAAGTCACAGGTCCGCAGTTTGGTGTCCTCTTGGATTCATCACTTACGCTTGAGGCTCAGGCGTCGGCGGTGACCGGGAGGGCTTTTGCACAATTAAAACTCGTGCGCCAACTGCGACCGTACCTCGTAAAGGCTGATCTGGCCGGGGTGGTCCATACCTTAGTCACCTCTAGATTGGACTACTGTAATATGCTTTATGTGGGGCTGCCCTTGAAAACAGCTCAGAAATTTCAGCTAGTCCAGCGGGCGGCAGCCCGGATGTTAACTGGTGCTCCTTACAGAGAGAGGTCAACCGTCCTGTTTAAGGAGCTCCACTGGCTGCCGTTCTTTTTCCGGTCCCAATTTAAGGTGCAGGTGCTCACCTACAAAGCCCTAAATGGTTTGGGACCTGCCTACCTGCGTGACCGCATCTCCGTTTACGAACCCGCACGTTCTCTCCGTTCATCTGGAGAGGCCCTGCTCACGATTCCACCTGCGTCACAAGCGCGCTTGGTGGGGATGAGGGACAAGGCCTTCTCTGTGGTAGCCCCCCGACTCTGGAACTCTCTCCCCAAGGACATCAGACAAGCCCCAACGTTGGCAGTCTTTAGGAGGATCTTGAAGACCTGGCTGTTCCAGTGTGCCTTTCCAGAATAGGAAACTCCCGGCATCATGTCCTAAACACTTTACTAGAGATTTAAGATTGCCTGCACACTGCACTTACCCTAGAATCCTTCCATCTTACCTGTCATGTCCAGCACTTTTAACTGTACCCATTACATTTGGTCCAGCCCTAGTTTTTAAATGTGTCATGGTGTATTGTTTTGTTGTTTTACTATTACTGCTTTAATGTTTTTAGTTTGCTTGTGAGTTAGATAATGTATTTGTTATGCTGTTGTTTTATTGAGGGCCTTGGCCTTTGTAAGCCGCATCAAGTCCTTTGGGAGATGTTAGCGGGGTACAAATAAAGTTAATAATAATAATAATATGATTAATATAATATAATAATTAATATAATAACAATCTATATAAATAAAATGTAATGTTAGTTTGTGGGATTAACATAACTCAAAAACCACTGGACGAATTGACACCAAATTTGGACACTATACCCCTATCAGGCCAATGAGCGACCATCACTCATAAAAACACCAAAGAGCACAGCGGAAGGGACTTAAAAAGCAAAAAGACGCTACAGCGCATGCGCAAAAATGACCTCCCCAGGCAAACAAAACACACAAAAGCATATCCACACTCTCTTCAGGACTACAGCTCCCAGCATCCCCTAGACCAGGCCCTTTAAGAGAGGAAGAGGATCCAAATGCGCTGCTTCCAAGATGCAAGCATTCTTTTCCTTGGATTTCTTTGAGAGCATCCCAATCCCTGCAGATTTCCAATTTCCTATTCCCGGACTGTAACTCGCAGCAATCCTCCAGATAGATTACATAGAGATAGATATATAGGTAGATAGATCAATCAGGAGGACTGCTGGGAGTTGTAGTCCAAGAAAAGGTAGGGGGAAAAGAGGAAGGGAAAGAAAAGGGAAGGAAGGGAAGAGGAAGAGAAGGAAGGAGAGAAATAGAGAAGGAAAGTTGGCCACAACAATGCGTGACGGGTATGGCTAGTATGTAATATTATTATATATTACATAGGTAAGGTTTTGCCCTGACATGAAGCCCAGTTGTGTCCGACTCTGGGGTGTGGTGCTCATCTCCATTTCTAAGCCGAAGAGCTGGCGTTGTCCGTAGACACCTCCTAGGTTATGTGGCCAGCATGACTGCATGGAGTGCCGTTACCTTCCCGCTGAAGCAGTTCCTATGGATCTACTCTCATTTGCATGTTTTCAAATTGCTAGGTTGGCAGAAGCTGGGCCTGACAGCGGGTGCTCACACCGCTCCCCGGATTTGAACCTGTGACCTTTTGGTCAATAAGTTCAGCAGCTCAGTGCTTTAACCCACTGCACCACTGGGCATTATATATATAGTATATATTACATACTATTATGTATATTATTTCATGATTTTGTCTATAGTATTACATATTAGTGTATTCTATACTATTGCTATTATTATATAAGAAGGAGAGAAAGAGGGAGGGAAGGTTGGCCACAGCAGTGTGTGGCGGGTACAGCTGTTTGTTGTTGTTTATTCGTTCAGTCGCTTCCGACTCTTCTTGACCTCATGGACCAGCCCACGCCAGGGCTCCCTGTCGGCCGTCACCACCCCCAGCTCCTTTAGAGTCAAGCCAGTCACTTCAAGGATCCCGTCCATCCATCTTTCCCTTGGTCGGCCCCTCTTCCTTTTTCCTTCCATTTTCCCCAGCATCATTGTCTTCTCTAGGCTTTCCTGTCTTTTCATGATGTGGCAGGTACGGCTAATATTATAATAATTCCTAATAATTCCCCTCCCTCTGCCATGGGACACATTGCATTGTGGTCTGCCATTTTCTTCATTAGCGGCCTCTCCTTTGATAGTTCTCTGCACTTTTCCTCCTACCGATTTTCTTCCAGGTTGTCCTCCATTTTGTTTTTAGTGGCTGCCACTTCCCTCTGTTGTCCCCCTTGAATTGCAGCCTGCCCTTTTCTCTGATAATGTGTGTCCCCCCTTCTGTTCCATAGCGGTACCCATTCCCTTCAGCCGCAGCCCCCCATTTTCTTCAATCACTCCCACGCTTTCCAATGTGTCTCCTCTTTCTGCCCTTCCTTGAATTCCAGTTGGCCATTGTCCTTGATAATGTGTCCCCCTTTTCTCTTTCATAGTGCCGGGACCCCTCCCCCTACTGGCCATGGAGGCCCCTCCCCCTCCGGCGGGAGCCACCCCCCCTCCACCCTCCTGCTACACCTACCAGGTGAGCCGCCACAGCGCCGATCTACTGCAGGGCCTGAACCAGCAACGCAAGGCGGGGGGGCGCTTCTGTGACGTGCTGTTGCGTGTGGGCGAGGAGAGCTTCCCTGCCCACCGGGCCGTCCTGGCTGCCTGCAGCGAGTATTTCGAGTCCGTCTTTGGTGGGAGCCATGGCAACAACAATGTCAACACCGAGGGAGAGGGCGGGGCCAATGCCTCGGCCGCATCGGAGACAGCCCCCCGGGAGCTGGAGATGCACACCATCAGCTCCAAGGTCTTTGGTGACATCCTGGACTTTGCCTACACCTCGCGCATCGTGGTGAGGCTGGAGAGCTTCCCGGAGCTGATGACCGCAGCCAAGTTCCTGCTCATGCGCTCAGTCATCGACATCTGCCAGGAGGTCATCAAGCAGTCCAATGTCCAGATTCTGGTCCCGCCGGCTGCCCGCCCAGACCTCATGCTTTTCCGGCCCGCGTCTTCCGCCACCACCTCCGCCTTGGAGCTGGGCTTCCCCCTGGACATGAGCAATGGGAATGGGATCGCCGGGATGACCGACGACGGGGCCGCCCTCTCCGCCCAGCTGCCTGTCCTGCCTGTTTTCCCGTCTTCCTCCTCGTCACCAGGAAAGCGGGGTCGCGGAAGGCCGCGGAAGGCCAGCGTGCTGGACTCTGTGATGTTCAGTGCCCCGGGAGGGCTGCGTGAGGCTGGTATCCTGCCCTGCGGCCTGTGTGGGAAGGTCTTCACTGATGCCAACCGGCTGCGGCAGCACGAGGCGCAGCATGGGGTCACCAGCCTGCAACTTGGCTACCTGGACCTGCCCCCACCACCGGGGCCCCCTGCTGCCTTGCCCCGACTAGGGGAGAACGGGCTGCCTCTGGGGGCTGAGGGTGAGCCGCCCCGGAAGCGTAGCCGGACCCGCAAGCAGGTGGCCTGTGAGATTTGCGGGAAGATCTTCCGGGACGTCTATCACCTCAACCGGCACAAGCTCTCCCACTCCGGGGAGAAGCCCTACTCCTGCCCTGTCTGTGGCCTGCGCTTCAAGAGGAAAGACCGCATGTCTTACCACGTCCGCTCCCACGACGGCTCTGTGGGCAAGCCCTACATCTGCCAGAGCTGTGGGAAGGGCTTCTCCAGGTGAGTTGTCCACTCTCTCATCTCCCTTCCTCCATCTTATTGTAGGCAGAAGCTTAGAGAGAGCTGGGATTGCAAACAAATCATAAGAGTCCTTTGCTCCAATGGGATTACTCTTCTCTTGAAAGAATATGCCAAGAAGCACAGGGACGGAAGGAAACTGACACCTATCTTGTTTGGAATACAATAGTCTCTATAGTGCCTTAGCTACAATGTCATTGTTCCCCATCAGGGCCATTGATCTTTATGGCCGGTTCATGTGTCCCCCCAGCATCCTGTCCTCCCTTTTGGCCATCGGCTGTGTGCTCTCTGGGACTGGGGAGCTCATAGTTGTATGGCAGAGTGATCATGAGTGTAGAGAACCAACGTCTCTATTAAAGTGGGAACGGGTAGGTATGGAACATAACCTTAAATGATAAACTATGAATGGAAATGAGGGTATTCAGGGGGGAAACCAACAGATCAGATTTTGATGCATACTGATTGATTTTCATTAAATATGCTTTAGAGAGTGAAAATGGAAAACAATATAACCGTGTTGTTAATGTATGTAAAGAAAAAAACAAAAAAATAAAAGTGGGAATGGGTTAGGGCAGTGGTTCTCAACCTGGGGTCCCCAGATGTTTTTGGCCTACAACTCCCAGAAATCCCAGCCAGTTTATGAGCTGTTAGGATTTCTGGGAGTTGAAGGCCAAAAACATCTGGGGACCCCAGGTTGAGAACCACTGGGTTAGGGGTTATATGGGTTAGAGTTGGATAAATTGGTGGATATGCCAATGTCCCATAAGGCCCAGATGACTGGAATACATTATAACCAGTCAATTATCCCTTAAGAAAATATTAAAAGATCTGGTTGAAGCAGAAAGGACAACATGGCGGCCAAGTCGTGGATTTTTTAATTTCTGATTTGATATCCTAACGTCCCAGAGAGTGTAGAGAACTAGTATATGTCAACATATAAAACGACTGGGCGTGTAAGACGACCCCCAACATTTCCAGTTAAAATATAGAGTTTGGGATATACTCACCGTATAAGACTACCCCTCTTCCAACATACACCAAATAAAATTTTTTAAAGCATCAGATTTGATTTCAATATGGTAATTTTCCTATTTATTTATTTATTTCGTATACTTCTACCCCACTCTTCTCAACCCCCGAGGGGGGACTCACGGCGGCTTACAAAAAGGCACATCTTGGTGCCCACACAAATACAATACCATATACAAACAGCAATTAAATGGTCCACAATTAAAACAACAATATATCTCACAATCGATAGCCAATCTCAGTCACAGCATTCGCCAACTCAGAGTCCATATTTCGTTCCACATTGTCGATTCCTATCTGTCGTCACAGTCCTTTATTCATCTGCCAGATTGCCCAAACGCCTGGTCCCACATCCATGTTTTTAATTTCTTTCTGAAGGAAAGGAGGGATGTTGCTGATCTAATTTCCCCGGGGAGTGAATTCCATAGGTGAGGAGCCACCACTGAGAAGGCCCTGCTCCTCGTCCCCGCCAATCTCACTTGTGACAGAAGTGGGGCCGAGAGCAGGGCCTCCCCAGAGGATCTCAAATCTGGGACGTAAAGGGAGATGCATTCGGACAGATACGCTGGGCCAGAACCGTGTAGGGTTTTGTAGGTAGGTCAAAACAAGCACTGTATGACGCTCCGGTGAGCAGTCTGGCTGCCTCCCGCTGGACTAATTGAAGTTTCCGAACAGTCTTCAAAGGCAACCCCACATAGAGTGCGTTGCAGTAATCTATCCGGGATATAACAAGAGCGTGGACCACCGTGGCCAGATCCGACTTCCAAAGGTACGGGCACAGCTGGCGTACTATGACTGTACCTCCTTCTCTGTCTCTCAGATCTCGCACATGCGAGTCTTCAGGAGCGAGATCTGAGAGGCAGAGGAGGAAGTACGGCAATCGGATACAAGGGCGGGCCAGACAGGCAAAAGAGGTGTTTTTTTCCTGGCCCAGAGCCACTCCATCTCTTTTTTCCATACCCCGGGTGTCCCAGATGCCTGCAGCTTGTACAGCATCACTCTTAATGCTTTAATACAGTCACTGCATTCGGCAGGGACGCGGCCACGGCCATTTTTGAGCTCCCCCCACAATATGCAGCAACCACAGATTCTCCAATCCGGATTGGAAGTTTCAGCACCCACTCTATAAGACGACTCCGGGTGTATAAGGTTACTCCTGCATATAAGATGACCCCCATGCATAAGGCTACTCCAGTGTATAAGACTACTCGCGCATATAAGACGACCCCCGCGTATACGACGACCCCTGACTTTTGAGAAGATTTTCTTGGATTAGAAAGTAGTCTTATACGCCAGAATAGACGGTATATTTAAAATAGTTTTTGATTTCTAATTTTATGGATATAGCAATGTCCCATAGAAGGACCAATATCGCATTAAAATAGTCAGTTATTTCATACCAAACTATTAAAAGATCTGGTAAAAGCTAGGACAAAATAGCGGCCAAGTCGCGAATTTTTATTTTTTATTTTACTGATATACCAACATCCCATAGAGTGTAGAGAAGCAATCTGTATTCAAAAGAATTCAATAGCCCTTAAGAAAATAGTAAAATATCTGGTAGAATCGGGAAGGACAAGTAGCGTATTTAGACCTTCCAATTTTATTGCTATCCTAATGTCCCATAGAGTGCAGAGAACCAATCTATATTAAAAAATAGTTCACTTAGAAAACTATTAAAAGATGTAGTCAAAGCTGGAAGGACAATGTGGCAACCAAGTCGCACATATTTAATTTTCCATTTTATTGAAAATATACTTTAAAATATTTGTAATAATAACTTGCATAAAACAATAATAATAATAATAATAATACTTAAAATAATAATGCTGTACTTTAAAAAATGTAAGTGAAATGATTAAAACAATAGAATAATAAACAATAATATAGTAATTAAAATATAATATATTATATAAGAATAAAACAATATTATTAAATATTATTAATAAAATATTTCTAATAATGATTTCCATATAACAATAATAATAATAATTATTGTTATTTACCTATAATAATAAGAAATTATGTATTTATTCCAAGGCCAGACCATTTGAACGGACACATCAAGCAGGTTCACACTTCGGAGCGGCCTCACAAATGTCAGGTAGGATGTATTCATTTATTTCTCGATATCTATCTATCTATATCTGCCTGTTTACCTCTTCCCTCCTTCCTTCCTTTTGGAGTTTCCTCTTTGAAGAAAGCGCTGAGCAAAAAATAATATATATAACATATATAATAAATATATATTATAATATATAAATATTCTATGGAATATTTCTGTAATATAAATAGTAATATATAATAATCATTCTTCAATTTTTCTATAATGTAATAATAAAAAATATAATAATAGTAATATATAATAAATAATATATAATTATCCTAATAATAATTCTTCAATTTTTCTATAATATAATGAAATAAAAGTATTAATAAAATAATAATATATAATATAATAGTAATATGTAATGTATTATATATTACTATTGTATACCATTTTTATGTTATTATAAATTGAAGAATGATTGAAGAATGATTAGAATTATTCTTATATATAATTATTATTTATTATATATTACTATTATCATTGGAGCCTCCGGTGACGCAGTGGGTTAAACTGCTGAGCTGCTGAACTTGCTGATCAAAAGGTCGCAGGTCCGAATCTGGGCAGTGGCATGAGCTCCCGCTGTTAGCCCCAGCTTCTGCTAATCTAGCAGTTCAAAAACATGCAAATGTGAGTAGATCAATATGTAATATTATAAGATGGGGCTCCCGCTGTTAGCCCAAGGTTCTGCAAACCTAGCAATTCGAAAACATGCAAATGTGAGTAGATCAATAGGTACCGCTCCTGCGGAAAGGTAACGGCGCTCCATGCAGTCATGAGGCCACATGAACTTGGAGGTGTCTACAGACAACACCGGCTCTTTGGCTTACAAATGGAGATGAGCACCACATCCCAGAGTCGGACACGACTGGACTTAATGTCAGAGGGAAAACTTTTACCTTACTATTATCATTATATTATATTTTATCATTTGATTATTGCTTTTATTATAAATGGAAGAATGATTGAAGAATGATTATTAGAATAACTGTTATATAATATTATTGATTATATATTACTATGATATATAATTATTTTATTTTATATTATAAATTGAAGAATGATTATTAGAGTTATTATTATATATTATTTCTTATATGTTACTATTATTGCTCTGGTGGTGCAGCAGGTTAAACTGCTGAACTGCTGAACTTGCTGACCAAAAGGTCAGCAGTTCAAATCCAGGAAGCGGGGTGAGCTTCTGCCAACCTAGCAGTTCGAAAACATGTGAGTAGATCAATAGATACCACTGCAGCAGGAAGGTAACGGCGCTCCATGCAGTCATGCCGGCACCATGACCTTGGTGGTGTCTACAGACAACACCGGCTCTTCAGCTTAGAAATGGAGATGAGCACCAACCCCCAGAGTTGGACACGACTGGACTTAATGTCGAAGGTAAACCTTTACCTTTACCTATTATTATTACATTAATATAATATAATGATAATATATTATATTAATATAATAATAGTAATTTATAATAAATAATTATTTATTATATAGGACACGACTGGACTTAATGTCAGGGGAAAAACCTTTACCCTATAATAAGTATTAATAATTATATAGTTATACAATATTAATCATATATTACTATAAAAGTAATATCATTATATTAATATAATTATTATAATAATTATTAATATCTAGTATATATTGTTATTAAATATAACTTGTCTTACATTAATATAATGATAATATATTAGTATAATAATTCTTCAATGTATAATGTAATAAAATAAAAGTTATAATGTATAACAGTATTAGTAAGGAATAATATATAATTCTAATAATCATTCTGCAATTTGTAATAAAATAAAAGTAATAATAGAATAATAAAAATAAAAATAGTAATAAATAATAAGTATATATTATTTATTTTATATGAATCTTATATTAATAAAATGGTAATGTAATATATAATAAATAATACACATAATAATTATAATCATTCTTTAATGTCTAATAAAATAAAAGTAACAATAATATAATGATAATAGTAATATGTGATAAATAATATGATCTAATTTTCTTCTTGTTGTTGGAGGCGGGTCTTTCCCTCCCTCCTTTCCTGTGTCTAATGTTTCTACTTCCTGCCTGTTAAATTAGCAGGAAATGGGGAACAGCCTCCAAGGAATAGGCCCGGCGTCTGCCCCTCCGTCCCTAGAGCCATTGAGGCACCAAGAGGTATTTCGCAAAACAAACTTCCCGCCTTGCCTTTCTTGTAGAGAGATACATGCATCGCCGCGTAAGAGCTCCCAAAGGCCGTCCAGGGGACATTCCTTTTATTTTTATTGTTTTATTATTATTTGCTATTATTTTATTTATTACTATTATTTATTGTTCTTATTATTTGGTATTATTTATTTTTATTTATTATAATTGTTTAATTTTTATTATTTGGTATTTTTATTGTATTATTTATTATTTTATTACTATTATTTGATATTTTATTATTTGGTATTATATTATAATTATTACTTGGTATTATATTATTTTTATTACTTATTATTTGTTACTTTTATTATTTTATTATTATTATAGTAATATTTGGTATTACTGTTAATTAGTTTTCATTTTTTATTATTGGTATTATTATTTTATTAAATGTATTATTTTTTAAATGTATTACATTTTTATTATTTCGTATTATCATTATTATTATTGTTATTAAGTCTTTATTATTATTTGGTATTATTTATTTTTTGCTATTTATTGGTATTAAAATTTTGTTTAACATTTTAAAAATCCCATTGTACTTTTTTAGTTTTTGTTAAAAAAAACATTACTTTTTACTTTTTGACCAATGGGAACTGTTTCGTTGACTTTATTAATTTTTAAAAAACATTTAAGTTTAAATATTTTTAAATATTTCAGTTAGTTCATTGTCTTTTTAAAATTTTACTATTTCAATTTTGTCATTTCTTGATTTGTTTCTTACATTTAAAAAAAATATTTTTTTTATAAATTTGAAGTGTTTTACTTTTTTTAAAAAAATTACTTATTTATTTACATTATTTTTAATTTTTTTATTTATTTTAAATGTTAATATTAAAAATGATATATTTAGTTATTTCAGATTGTAAACCTATTTTGCTCAGTGCTTTGTCCAAAGAAATGGAAATATTGAAAAAATATCATATTTATGTATTTATATATTGATTATTCTATTTAATATAACTTATATTTCTCATTTAAGAGAAAAATATTTCTTATTTTAAGCAATAAATTGTCCTACTGTATTTCTGGATGTCTTAATTTTTCTATAATAAATTATAAATATACAATATAATAAAATAAAGGTAATAATAATTATTATGAAAGTAATAACAAATATGGAGCTCCCGGTGGTACAGCGGGTCAAACATTCGAAAGGTTGGCGATTCAAATGGACAATGCCGGCTCTTCAGCTTAGAAATGGAGTCGGATACGACTAAACTTTATGTCAAGCGGAAACCTTTACCTTAATAATATATAATAATAATAATAATGTTGTCCTCAGACGTGCCAGGCCTCCTTTGCTTTGTGAAACAAATAAATTATTATTATTATTATTGTAATAATGAAAATATAATAACAATACAATGAAATGAATAATATGTAACTATAATGTTTATGTAATATATATTTATATATAAATAATATTAAATTAACTAATAATAAGAAATAAATTAATAATAAAATATAAATATTATCATACCACAATACATGTAATACATAACCTGTATATTATACTATTATTATATAATATATTGTACTATATAAGTTGTGTGTGTGTGTGTGTATATATATTATATTATATTATATTACAATGCTATTTTTATATATTATATATATTATATTGTATATAAAAAAGGGCTGCAGCAGCCCAGCAGCTTAAACCACTTAGCTGCTCTACTTGCTGACCGAAAGGTTGGCGATTCAGATCCGGGGAGCAGAGTGAGTTCCTGTTGTTAGGCCCAGCTTTTCTGCCAACCTAGCAGTTTGAAAACATGCAAATGTGAGTAGATCAATAGGTATGGCTTCTGTGGGAAGGTAACGGCACTCCATGCAGTCATGATGGCTGCATAACCTTGAGGCGTCTACGGACAACACCGGCTCTTCGGCTTAGAAATGGAGATGAGCACCACACCCCAGAGTCAGACTCAGCTAGACTTCATGTCAAAGAGAAACCTTTACCTATATTGTATATAAAATAAAATCATATATAATAGTAAATAATAATTACAATGCAATAATAAACAAATAAATAAAATATAGTAATAATAAAATACTAAGAACATATAATATAAAATAATAAGGAAATAATACTATAACAATAATAAAAATAATATATTATAAAATATCTAATAATGACATTATATAATAATTTAATTAATAATAATAAAATAATAGTAATAAAATAAATTAATTTTAATAATAAAATTATATATATATGCATACAGTAATAAAAAGGATTTAATCATATTAAAGAATAATAATATAAATAATAATAATGAATTATGTGCTAGTTGTGCTTGCTCATAATGTAATGTATAATATATAATATTAATAAAAAATTTAATAATAAATATAATCAAATAATAAGTAATATATAATAATAAATAATGTATGATAATAATGAAAAATATAATATCAATAGTAATAATTTAATAGTAATTAATAAATAATAATAATAATGGCAACTCTCTATCCTTGTGCTTTGGGTGCAGACATGCCAAGCCTCGTTTGCCACGCGTGACCGGCTGCGCTCACACCTTGCGTGCCACGAGGACAAGGTTCCGTGCCAGGTGTGTGGGAAGTTCCTGCGGGCAGCCTACTTGGCTGACCACCTAAAGAAGCACAGCGAGGGGCCCGCCAACTTCTGCACCATCTGCAACAGAGGTAGAGAGCAGGGCATAGAGGAGGCGGGGCAGGGCTATGGTATTATTTTAATATTCCATTTCATTATTTTACAATATATTTTAATATATATTCTATTAGTTTATTAATATATTATTATACACTATTGCATAAATTTAATAGTATATTTTATTATGATATGGTATTAATTTACTATTTTAATACATTTTACCATATTTTAAAATATTGTATTGCTTTATTATTATTATATTTATTGTTATTATTAGATTGAATTGCCTTTTATTGTTATACACTACTGTATTATTTTAATATTATTTTATTATATGGTAATAATGTACTATTTTACTATATTTTATATATTATAAATAATAATGGAATAATAATCATAATAACGAAATAACAATGAAATAATATATTTTATTATATAACACAGTGGTATATAACAAGTAAATGCAATCTTTGATAATAATGAAATATAATATTAAGATAATACAGTAGTGTATGATAATAAAAATGCAATATTATGCAATAATAAAATATATTTCTAAAGAGGAGGCTGAGAGAGCGTGACTTACCTGAGGTCTGGGGCCCAGAACCTATTACTAGTTGTATAAAGTTATACATTTTATTATTATTATTTTATTATTATTACTTAATATTTTTATTATTTATTTTATATTATTATATTATTTTCTTATAATTATATTATTTGTTTTTGTTATTTTATTATATATTATATTACAATAGTAATATTATTTATTTTATAATAATAATAATAATAATTGATAATGGGGGGACCCCCTTCCCATTTTTCCCGTAAATCGGGGAGGAGGAGGAGCAGGAAGTGCAGAGTGAGAGGGGGGTGTGCTTCCGGGGCGCAGGATCTGACCTCCTTTTGTCTTGTCTAGGTTTCTCCTCTGCCTCCTACTTAAAGGTCCATGTTAAAACCCACCACGATGTTCCCCTTCCCCAGGTCTCCCGGCAACCGGAGCCCCTCCCGAATGGGGCGGGGCCAGCCGCCTGCCTCCACAGCGCCAGGACCTATGGCATCAAAGGCAAGTCGACATCTTTGACCTTTCACCCCCTGACCTTTGACTCCCCACGCCGCCCCTGGGGTCAAACATTCAATTATTAAATATTATATTATTTCATTATATATTTCATTACTTTATCATATTACGTCATTATATTTTATGTCAGTTGTATTATATTATATATTACTTTTTGAAATATTATATTTTCCTTCACCTGGACAAGCGTTATTCAATTAATAAATATGATATTACTAGCTCAGGTCCCCGGAGTTGTCCGGGTTATTTGAGACAGTACAAAATGCATAAGGTTGTCGGTGAACTACAACTCACATCACGCCAGGTTCACCCCAAGAAGCTCCATCAGTACTTAAAGTTTCTTACGTTGGGCAAATTTGCTAGATGCATCTTAGGTGAGGTTCAGTGTGCTCTCTGTCTGTAGGGTAAACTACAACTCCCACTTCGGTGAGTCAGTCCCCTCAAACCCCTCCAGTAAGTTGAGTTAGTCATGGGGATTCTCTGTGCCAAGTTTGGTCCAGGTTTGTCATCAGTGGAGGTCACTGTTTGTTTGATTGTGAGTGAACTACAATTCCCAGAAAGGAAGGTTAGTTCCCCACAAAGCCCTCCAGTTATCAAATTTCAGTATATCGGGTATGTGTGCCAAGTTTGGTCCAGATCCATCAATGTTTGGGTACATAGTGCTTTCTGGATGTAGGTGAACTACAACTCCCCCAAAGCAAGGGGAATTTTCCCCAAAGACCCCCAGTATTTTTTGCTGGTCATGGATGCTCTGTGTGACAAGTTTGGTCCACGTCCATCATCGGTGGAGTTCAGCGGGCTCATTGATTGCAGCTGAACTATAAATCCCAGTACCTACAACTCCAAAATGTCCAGATCCATCATTGTTTGCGTTCATAGTGCACTCTGGATGTAGGTGAACTACAACTCCTCTAAATCCCTCCAAAGGGCTCGAGTATGTTTTGTTTGTCATGGAGGTTCTGTGTGTGCCAAGTGAGTTCCAGATCCATCGTTGGTGGAGTTCGGAGTGTTCTTAGATTGCCGGCGAACTATACATCCCAGTACCTACAACTCCTATAAATCATGGTGAATTCTCCCCAAACCTCTCTTGCATGTTCTGCTGCTAATCAATTCCTAGGAAAGGGTTAAAGGAGAGGCAGTGGGTAGGATCATGCAAATTCCACACCAATGGAGAGTCAGAAACACTGGGATGTCTGTGGTAGAGGAAACACATCAACTCTATGGTCCCTATATGAAAGCCTTAACTTGGTTGGTAGGCAGTATGATGTTTGTGGAAGACATTGGCAGGGCTGTTGTACATGTTTACGGCACTCACTATAACCTACAATATTAGTGGAGGGAGGGCCGTAGCGTAGGTGTCTCCAGAGTAGTGGGAGCTATAGCTGTTTGTGGAAGCTTGTCTGTGTAAGTAGACATCCCTGCCACATGCACACATACATATTTTCACTTTGATTATATATATATACATATATAGAGAGAGAGAGAGAGAGCTATTACTTGATTATATAACAAGTATTACTTTATTATATAACTATTATATATTATTATGTATTATACATTCATATATATATATATATATATATATATATATCAGTATTACTTTATTATATAAGTATTATATATTATCATTATTATACATTCATATATATATATCAGTATTACTTTATTATATAACTATTATATATTATTATGTATTATACATTCATATATATATCAGTATTTATTATATAAGTATTATATAATATTATGTATTATACATTCATATATATATATCAGTATTATTTTATTATATAACAATAATATATTATCATTATGTATTATATATTCATATATATATCAGTATTACTTTATTATATAACAATTATATATTATGTTTTATACATTCATATATATATATTTATATATATATATCAGTATTCCTTTATTAAATTTTATATTATATATTACTTCATTATATTATATATATGTTACTTTATTAAATATCAGTATTAATTGATGAAATATTATATATTACTTCACCCGCCGGGGTGAAGTAATTTGATTATGGAATGCTATATTGTATGTTACTTATATATATAATATATATTATATTACATATATTATATATGTAATATATAATATATATAATTTATATATAATTAAGGAAGTAATACATATATTACAATCTATAGATTATATAATATATTACCCATATGACGTTGTGCTCTTCCTCCTTCTCTCCCGCAAGGCCCGAAATGCTCCCCTTTGGACCCGATTGAGGGCCCCGACCCCGACCCCTACGGCGACCTCCCGGATGAGTTGAAGGCGACCCCCGATCCGGAAGCGCTGGAGGTGACCGAGCGGCGCTTCCCATGTGCGGAATGTGGAGGTGTCTTCCGCTCGAAGGCATTCCTGGGGAAGCACCTGGCCAAGGCTCACCCCCCTCGGCCACCAGGGTCAGGGGTCGCAACCCTGGCTGACCTAGGGGCATCGCCATTCTCCCCGCAGCAGAACATGTCCCTCCTCGAGTCCTTTGGCTTCCAGATCGTCCAGTCCGCCTTCGCCTCCTCCCTCGTCGACCCGGAAGCCGACCCCTTGCAGCAGGCCCCGCCTCTTGTCCCAGACAGGAAGTGACCCTCGTCTTCCTATTTTTTTTAGTATTAATAAATAAACAATTTTCTATTCTGGGAATGATAATACCAACCTTCAGGGCAGAGCAGGAGCAAGGAAATGATCCCAAAAATGCATTAAAATAATAATAATAATAATTAATTAATATGTTCAGGGCAAGGCGGAGACAAGGAAACGATCCCAAAAATGCATAATAAGAAGAAGAAAAAGAAGAAGAAGAATATGTTCAAGACAGAGCAAGGAAATAATCCCCCCAATTATTATTATTATTATTATTATTAATCCCTAACTTTATTTCATGGAATTATTATTATTACTATAAATAAATACATTTGTACAGGGCAGAGTGAACACAAGGAAATAATCCCAAAAATGCACAATAATAATAATAATAATAATAATTTAAAAAATAATTCCTTCAAAACAGTAGTAGTAGTAATAATAATAATAATAATAATAAATACAGGGCAGAGTGGACACAAGAAAATAATCCCCAAAATTATTATTATTATTATTATTATTATTCCCTGACGTTATTTCATGGAATTATTATTATTGTTCTTAATAAAAACATATGTTCAGGGAAGAGCAAAAATAATCACAAAATATTATTGTTATTACACACAAAAAAATTGGTGAATACATATACACGCACACAAACACACACACTTTAGGCCCCGCCCCTTTGTTGCCTCTACCCTTTGAGGGTAGAATCAGTTTGATTGACAGGCGTGGAAAAAATACTGAAATAATAGAACAATAATAATAGAATGGAAGGAAAAGAAAAAAGGAAACGAAATGAAATAATAGTAATAAAAGAATGAAATAATGTTCATTTTGGGATTATTTAACAAATTTAAATCGGCCATTCATATATATATATATATATATATATATATATATATATTCAATTTCAAAAACAGAAGGACTAAATGAACAAATGAAAATTAACATTGATTTTATATACCTGAATTTCAGTCGCTAATTAATGAGGAAATATTCCTTCTTATTAATTAAATGATATTAATTAATACTAATTAATATCAATTAATATATCAATTAATTGATATTAATTAATAGTAATTAATATTAATTAACTTCTATGAATTATTGCTATTATATTTTATGGTTTTTTTCTTTCTTAGCGCCTCTTTTCTAATAGTAATGATTTGCTACTGAAAAGAATTTGATTCTTAGATGTATAATAATTAATAAATAGTTGATTGTTTTTCTTTCTTTTTAACGGGATTTAATAGAAGCAAATGATTAAATATTTCTTTTATATTATATATATATATATATATTAAAACGCACTCGAGTTGGAATATATTTCTGGTTATTTGTTAAGGTTTTTTGTTTTCGTTTATTTCTTGACAAAAATGTATATATATATAAAAATGGTTTTCGGAGTTTTCAATTAAAGGCGTTTATAGAGTATTACTTTTGTACTGCTTTCTGTGTTCTTTTAATTTTTTAAAAAAATAATATATTTTCTTTGATTCTTACTATACCTTTAACATTATTAGTATTATGTTTTAATTTTAAAATAATATATATATTTTTATTTGATTATTATTCATCCCTTGTTATTAGTAAAGGTAATGTAATAACATTTGAAATTATTATTTCAATTTCAGTGGCCATTAAATTTTATTTAATATTATTATAATTGTATTTCAATTTTCTTATTAAAGTTTATTTAATATTATTTTCAATTATTATATATTTTATTTGTTTAATTTATGTTTTATTGTATTATCATTTATTCATTTATATATTTTTATTTCATTATTATTTATTATTTATTAGATATATAAACCCCCTTTTTTCCCAGCTTCAGCAGACCTCTGAGGATGCTTGCCATAGATGCAGGCGAAACGTCAGGAGAAATGCCTCTAGAACATGGCCATATAGCCCGAAAAAACCCACAAGAACTGAATTATTTATTCCGTTAATATTTATGTTATTTATTTATTGTATCAGGAGTGAACAAAAAACATACAAAGTTTAAAAACTTGGCATTATGCTAGATTTCCTTTGACCAGTAGCTGGCCACTTGGACTGCCTCTAGTGTTGCTATAAGAGGTCCTCCATTGTGCATGTGGCAGGGCTCAGGTTGCATTGTAGTAAGTGGTCTGTCGTTTGCTCTTCTCCCCACTTTGTGGCTCCATTTCTTAAGGTTGGCTCTGCATATCGTGATGCCAGAGCGCAGCCTATTCTGTGTGCCCAGTCTTCATCCAGTATCAGCCATTGAGGCGCTGGGTTTTAGCCTGCCACTTTTGGACTCTAGCTTGCTGAGGTGTTCCTGTGAGTATTTCTGTAGATCTTAGGAAGCTGTTTCTAGATTTAAGGCATTGGCATGCTGGCTGATATCCAAACAGAGAATGGGCCGGAGATGTCACTGCCTCGGCTCTGTCATTGTTAGCTGCTAGTTCCCGGCAGATGTCAGGTGGTGCAATACCGGCTAAACAGTACAATTTCTCCAGTGGTGTAGGGCGCAGACACCCCGTGATAATGCGGTGTGTCTCATTAAGAGCCACATTCACTGTTTTAACATGGTGAGATGTCTTCCACACTGGGCATGCGTATGCAGCAGAGTAGCCAAGTGCCAGGGCAGATGTCTTCACTGTGTCTGGTTGTGATCCCCAGGTTGTGCCAGTCAGCTTTTGTTTGACATTATTTCTAGCGCCCACTTTTTGCTTGATAGTCAAACAGTACTTCTTATACCCCTTGCTAGTTTGGCTCGGAGTTTCGGCCTGGACTGCTACCAATATGCAGACGGTACCCAACTCCTTCTGCACCTGGAGCCTGGAGCAACGTCAATTCCAGACAATTTCACCCTATGTCTGGAAGCTCTGTCAAACTGGCTACGTGCTAGCAGACTGAAGGTGAACCCGGCGAAGACTGAGATTCTCTGGCATGGCCGCCCGGCAGGTCTGACTCCTCCATTACCCACCTTCGATGGTGCCGCCCTATCTCCATCGACCACTGTTAAGAGCTTAGGTGTCATCCTGGATTCACAGCTGACAATGGAAGCTCAGGTCGTTGCTGCCAGCAAACAGGCCTTTTTCCATCTACAACAAGCGAGGCAACTGGCACCCTACCTATCTGACGAGGCTCTGGCAACTGTCATCCATGCCACAGTCGCATCGAGGCTGGACTATTGCAATGCCCTGTATGTTGGCCTTCCGATGTCTACGACCCAAAAGCTTCGTATTGTTCAGAATGCAGCAGCCAGGTTACTCACAAGAACGCCCATGAAATGCCATATAACACCAGTGCTGCAACATTTACATTGGCTTCCAACTGAGTACCGTGGCCTGTATAAGATGCTAGTTCTGACCTTTAAAACTCTTTACGGCCAGGGTCCATCGTACCTTAGGGACCATCTCTCCTTCTCCCATCATCAGAGGTCGCAACGACCAGCCCAACGTGACTTACTCCATATACCGGGTCCTAGAGAAGTGCACTCGGAAAGGACCAGACGCAGGGCTTTTTCTATTTCTGCCCCGCCTTGTGGAATTCCTTGCCGCCCTACATGAGACCCATGCATGACTTAGGGCCTTTTACTCAAGCACTTAGACCTCGCTTTTTACTAGAGCATTCGATCTGTTAATTTTTAATTTTTGTATGTATGTATTTTATCTTTTATAATTTAGCTGTAAATTGCCTAGAGCATTCTCGGATGGAGGGCGATTAATAAGTTATTAAATGATGATCATGATGATGATCATGATGATGATGAGTCAGAGCACGGTCCAGAGTGACTCCCAAGTATTTTGGTGTGCTGCAATGCTCCAGTGGGTTTCCTTCCCAGGTAATCCTCAGAGCTTGAGATGCTTGTCTGTTCTTAAGGTGAAAAGCACACGTCTGCATTTTAGATGGATAAAGGATCAGCTGGTTTCCCCTGTAATAGGCGGTAAGAGCACCTAAAGCTCTGGAGACCTTCTGTTCAACCATAGAATCATAGAATCAAAGAGTTGGAAGAGACCTCATGGGCCATCCAGTCCAACCCCCTGCCAAGAAGCAGGAATATTGCATTCAAATCACTCCTGACAGATGGCCATCCAGCCTCTGTTTAAAAGCTTCCAAAGAAGGAGCCTCCACCACACTCCGGGGCAGAGAGTTCCACTGCTGAACGGCTCTCACAGTCAGGAAGTTCTTCCTCATGTTCAGATGGAATCTCCTCTCTTGTAGTTTGAAGCCATTGTTCCATTGCGTCCTAGTCTGCAAGGAAGCAGAAAACAAGCTTGCTCCCTCCTCCCTGTGGCTTCCTCTCACATATTTATACATGGCTATCATGTCTCCTCTCAGCCTTCTCTTCTTCAGGCTAAACATGCCCAGCTCCTTAAGCCGCTCCTCATAGGGCTTGTTCTCCAGACCCTTGATCATTTTAGTCACCCTCCTCTGGACACATTCCAGCTTGTCAATATCTCTCTTCAATTGTGGTGCCCAGAACTGGACAAAATATTCCAGGTGTGGCCTAACCAAAGCGGAATAGAGGGGTAGCATGACTTCCCTGGATCTAGACACTATGCTCCTATTGATGCAGGCCAAAATCCCATTGGCTTTTTTTGCTGCCACATCACATTGTTGGCTCATGTTTAACTTGTTGTCCACGAGGACTCCAAGATCTTCACACGTACTGCTCTCGAGCCAGGCATCCCCCATTCTGTATCTTTGCATTTCATTTTTCCTGCCAAAGTGGAGTATCTTGAATTTGTCCCTGTTGAACTTCATTTTGTTAGTTTTGGCCCATCTCTCTAATCTGTCAAGATCGTTTTGAATTCTGCTCCTGTCCTCTGGAGTATTGGCTATCCCTCCCAATTTGGTGTCGTCTGCAGACTTGATGATCGTGCCTTCTAGCCCTTCATCTAAGTCAGGGGTCCACAAACTTAATACAGAGGGCCAGGTCACAGTCCCTCAAACTGTTAGCGGGCCAGATTATAATTCTAAACAAACACGAATGAATTTCTATGCACACTGCACATATCTTATTTATAGTGCAAAAACATTTAAAAACAATACAATAATTAAAATTAAGAACAATTTTAACAAATATAAACTTATTAGTATTTCAATGGAAAGGGTGGGCCTCCTTTTGCTGATGAGATAGGATTGTTGTTGTTATTGTGTGCTTTCAAATACTTTCATACTTCGTTTGACCCTGAGCGAGGGCCGGGTAAATGACCTTGGAGGGCCGCATCTGGCCCCCAGGCCTTAGTTTGAGGACCCCTGATCTAAGTCAATAATAAAGATGTTGAACAGGACCGGGCCCAGGACAGAGCCCTGCTTGTGGCACTCCACTCATCACTTCTTTCCAGGATGAAGAGGAAGCATTGGGGAGAATCACCCTCTGGGTTCGTCCCCTTAACCAATTACAGATCCACCTCACCGTAGTTTTGCCTAGCCCACATTGGACTAGTTTCCTTGCCAGAAGGTCATGGGGGATCTTGTCGAAGGCCTTACTGAAATCCAGGTACGTAGCGTTACAAGCTGGCATTCCCCGCATCTACCCAGCTTGTAGCTCTATCGAAGAAAGAGATCAGATTAGTCTGGCATGACTTGTTTTTGATAAATCCATGTTGACTATTAGCGATGACCGCATTTGTTTCTAAGTGTTTGCAGACCACTTCCTTAACAATCTTTTCCAGAATCTTGCCTGGTATCGACTAGAGGCTGACTGCATGGTAATTGTTTGGGTCGTCCTTTTTTCCCTTCTTGATGATTGGGACCACATTGGCTCTCCTCCAATCTGCTGGAACTTCTCCCATTCTCCAAGAATGCTCAAAGATGATTGCCAATGGTTCCGAAATGACTTCCGCTAGTTCCTTCAGTACTCTTGGGTGTAGTTGATCTGGCCCTGGGGACTTGAACTCATTTAGAGCGGCCAGGTATACCTGGACGACTTGTTTCTCAATTTGGGGTTGGATGTCCTCTAATCCCTCATCCACTCCATCTTGCTGAGGCTGAAGATGACTTCCTTTTTGTGAAAGTCATCTTCAACCTTCTTCCATTTCAAAGCTCCCTGCTTGGGTGGTGATGGCATGATCGTCAGCATAGATGACACTCTCTGTCCCTTCTGGCAGTAGCTAGTAATTTGTGTAAATGTTGAACTTTGATGGAGCAAGCACGCTCCCCTGAGGCAGGCCGTTCTTCTGTCTTCGCCATCTGTTTCTCTGGCCCTGGAGCTCAACAAAAAAGCTCCTGTTTTGTAGCAGATTTCCTATGAAGTGGGTGAGGTGGTGGTATCACAAAGGATTCAGTTAATATTATATTATATTATTATTAAGGTGCCCCTGTTGGTACAATGGGTTAAACCCTTGTGTCAGCAGGACTGAAGGACAACTCGGAGCTTTGAATCCAGAGGTTTGTGGTTTGCTCTTCTCCGCACTCGCATGTCGCCAACTCGACGTTGTGACTGTCAGGACATGAGAGAAACCTCCCACAAGGATGGTAAAACATCAAGAAAAACTTCCGGACATTCCCTGGGCAACGTCCTTGCAGACAGCCAATTCTCTCACAACAGAAGCAACTTGCGGTTTCTCAAGTCGCTCCTAACATGGAAAAAATGATTATTATTATTATTATTATTATTATTATTATTATTATTATTCAGATGGCATTTAAATTTCATTTAATATTATGGTTAGATTTAAATTTTGTTATTGAAGTTAATTTACTTTTTAAAATTATGATTAACACATTGTTATATTTAGTATTATTAATATAATTATTAATTATATTAATAATACTAAATATTTAGTATTATTGATATAATAATACTAATATAAATTGATTAATTAATAATAATTAATATTATTAATATAATAAGCTGAGGCTCCCGCTGTTAGCCCGAGGTTCTGCCAACCTAGCAAATGTGAGTAGGTCAATAGGCACTGCTCCAACGGGAAGGTAACGGCGCTCCATGCAGTCATGCTGGCCATATGACCTTTGAGGTGTTTATGGACAAAGCCGGCTCTTTGGCTTAGAAATGGAGATAAGCACCAACTCCTGGACTTAAATGTCAGGGGAAAACCTTTACCTTTACCTACTAATATAATTATTAATATCTGAATAAATGTCCCTAAGACTAAATGTCCCTAACATTTCATTGAATTAATTATTAGATACATGAAATAATGAATGAAATAATTATTATTATATTGTGTTTAATTTATATTATAGATTATATATCTATAATAAGATTAGATGGAATTTTTATTTAATATATTTAAATTTTATTATTATTGCTAAATTTATATTTAATTTTGTTATTATTATAATCATATTCCAATATATTGCATATTATAATTATGATTGTATCCTAATAGCCTTTACATTTCATTGAATATTACACACACACACACACACACACACACACACACACACATATATATATATATATATATATATATATACTAGCTGTCCCCTGCCACACGTTGCTGTGGCCCAGTCTGGTGATCTGGAAAATAAAGTAATGAGAAAGTGTTGGTTTCTAATATATGTATGTATGTATTTATTTATTTATTTATTTAGTACACTTGTATACCGCTAATATCTCAGCCTAAAACGGCGACTCATTGCGGTTTACAACATTTAAAAACAACAATATTCCAATTAAAAATATAAAACACATACATATACAATACACAGTATTGGGCCACCAATACAGACCAATGCATCTCTTAAATTAAAATCATAATCCAATTTCGTTGTCTGTGATTGTCAGTCCTTGATCAGAGATTTCATCGCATCGGATTAGCCGAATGCTTGCTCAAACATCCATGTCTTGAGTTTTTTCCGAAATACTATCAGCGAGGAGGCTGATCTTATCTCTATAGGGAGGGCATTCCAAAGCCGCGGGGCCACCACAGAAAAGGCCCTGTCTCTCGTTCCCGCCAGCCGCACCTGTGAAGCAGGCGGGATGGAGAGAAGGGCCTCTCCCGAAGATCTTAGGGTCCTGGTGGGCTGATAGGCCGAGATACGTTCGGATAGATATGTTGGGCCAGAACCGTTTAGGGCTTTAAAGGCCAATGCCAGCACTTTGAATTGGGCCCGGTAGCTAATCGGCAGCCAGTGGAGCTGGTACAGCAGAGGAGTTGTATGCTCCCTGCGCCCTGCTCCTGTTAGTACCATGGCTGCCGCCCATTGGACTAGTTGGAGCTTCCGAGCCGTCTTCAAAGGCAACCCCATGTAGAGAGCGTTGCAGTAATCAAGGCGGGATGTAACCAGAGCGTGGACTACCGTGGCCAAGTCAGACTTCCCAAGGTACGGTCGCAGTTGGCGCACGAGTCTTAACTGTGCGAATGCTCCCCTGGTCACCGCCGAAGCCTGGGGATCCAGGCTCAGCGATGAGTCCAGGATCACACCCAAACTGCAAACCTGTGTCTTCAGGGGGAGTGCGACCCCGTCTAACACAGGTTGTAACCCTATACCCTGTTCGGCCCTGCGACTGACCAGGAGTACCTCTGTCTTGTCTGGATTCAATTTCAATTTGTTCTCCCCCATCCAGACTGTCACAGCGGCCAAGCACCGGTTCAGGACCTCGACAGCCTCCTTAGTAGCAGGTGGGAAGGAGTGACAGAGTTGGACATCATCTGCGTACAGATGACACCGCACCCCGAAACTCCGGATGATCTCGCCCAGCGGCTTCATGTAGATGTTAAACAACATGGGGGACAGTATTGAACCCTGAGGAACCCCACAAAACAAAGGTTGTGGGGTAGAACAGGAGTCCCCCAGTAACACCTTCTGAGACCGACCCTCGAGGAATGACCGGAGCCACTGCAAAGCAGTACCTCCGAGACCCATTCCCGCGAGGCGTCCCAGAAGGATACCGTGGTCGACGGTATCAAAGGCCGCTGAGAGGTCGAGTAGCACCAACAGGGACACACTCCCCCTGTCGAGCTCCCGACGGAGATCATCCACTAAGGCGACCAAGGCTGTCTCGGTACCATGCCCCGGCCTAAAGCCAGACTGTGCCGGATCCAGATAATCCGTGTCTACCAAGAATGCCTGGAGTTGTGAGGCCACCACACGTTCCATGACTTTGCCCAAAAAGGGGAGATTGGAAACAGGCCGATAGTTGACGAATTGAGTGGGGTCCAGTGATGGTTTCTTCAACAGCGGTTTTATCACAGCTTGCTTTAAGCTGGCTGGAAATATGCCTTCCCGAAGGGAGGCATTAACCACCACCTTAACCCACTCGGCCAATCCCCCTCTGGCCTCCTTTAGAAGCCAGGATGGGCAGGGGTCTAGGATGCATGTGGTAGCTCTCATTCCTCCAAGCACCTTGTCCACATCCTCGGTTTGAACTAATTGAAATGAATCCATCAAAATTGGACAAGCAGATGCTCGTGTTACATCCTCAGAGACTGCCGTTAATATGGTATCCAGTCCAGAGCGGATCAAAGCGACTTTGTCTGCAAAGAACTGAGCAAAGGCTTCACAGCGAGCTGCCGAGTCATCAGGGCACCCATCCTGAATGGTGGGTTTTAACAGGCCTCTGACAACTCGGAACAGTTCAGCCGGACGGTTCTTTGCAGACGCAATAGTGGCCGCAAAGAAAGTTTTCTTTGCGGCTCTTATTGCCGCGGCATATGACCTTAAAAAGGACACAAACCGTGTTCGATTTGGCTCGCTCGGATCCGAACGCCACACGCCCTCTAGTTCCCTCTTCTTTCGCTTCAACGCTGCCAGCTCCTCAGTAAACCAAGGGGCTGGTTTAGTTCGGCTACTTGAGAGGGGACGTTCTGGAGCGATCGTGTCTATTGCCCTAGTCATCTCCCCATTCCAGAGAGCGACCAGGGCATCAACAGGATCACCAACCGAGGTGGCGGGGAATTCCCCAAGAGCCATCAGGAATCCCTCCGGATCCATAAGCCTCCTGGGGCGGACCAATTTAATAGGTCCTCCACCTCTGCGGAGGTTAGGGGGTGCAGTAAGTCTAAAGCTGACCAGGTGGTGGTCGGTCCATGGCAACGGAGAGATGGATAACTCCTCAACACCGCCGCCTTCCTCCCATCCCTGACAGAAAACCAAGTCCAATGTATGTCCAGCACTGTGGGTGGGGCCAGATACTTGTTGGGACAGCCCCATGGTCGCCATGGTAGACATGAAGTCCTGAGCCGCTCCCGTTAGGGCAGCCTCGGCGTGGACATTGAAGTCCCCCAGCACAAGCAGCCGTTGGGACTCCAGTGCCAGGTCCGAGACCACCCCCGCTAGCTCAGGTAGGGAGACTGTAGTGCAGCGAGGTGGACGGTACACTAGCAGAATCCCTAATCTGTCCCGGTCACCCACCCTCAGGTGGACGCATTCAAAATTTGTTGACTGCGGGATGGGGGTCCTGGTCAGAAGAATGGAATTTCTGTAGACTACTGCAACCCCGCCTCCCCGCCCTCCGGATCTCGGTTGGTGCTGCACAGAGAACCCGGGTGGACAAAGCTGGGTCAAATTTACACCTCCCGCTTCGTCCAGCCAGGTCTCTGTGATGCACGCCAGATCTGCCCGTTCATCCAGGATTAAATCTTGGACGAAAGTTGTTTTACCATTGACAGATCTGGCGTTCAACAGCACCACTTTCAATCCCGAGGGACCGCCAACCCGGTTACACCAACTTACCGTATCAGGAGACCGATTTGGGATTACTAATGTTGTTCTACGTTCCCTAGGCCGAATTAAAGGTCTCCCTTTCCTGTATCTCCCCTTCCCCACCACGACTTCTATGGGGGCTCCTCGGTTAACGGAAGCCTCTCCCTCCTCCATGACGCATTCAACATCCATAATAACAACCCAAGGATCATTGTAGACTGTTTGACATATTACAGCTCCAATTTGCCATGTAATTCCTTTCTGCTTGTGGGTAAACAGTATTTCTTGTTGTTTCTTTGTCAGTGTTGATGTGGAGAGAGTCTGCTTTGCCTACTCTGGAACATGCAACATATCATAGTCCTTCTTTAAGGGTCTCTTTCAAATCTATGATACTATATCTGTGTGTGTGAGAGAGAATCATATCTATCTATCTATATTTATGGCTGGATGGCTCTTTGTCAGGAGGGCTTTGATTACGTTTTTTTGCCCTGGTGAAAAGAGTTGGACTGGATGGCCTTAAATATTTTCTGTTAGTCTTGGGGGTTCTGTGTGGAAATTTGCCCCATTTCTGTCGTTTCTGGGTTTCAGGATGCTCTTTAATTGTAGTGAACTATAAATCCCAGTAACAACAACTCCCAAATGTCAAGGTCTATTTCCTCCAAACTCCATCTGTGTTCATATTTGGGCATACTGGGTATTCGTGCCAAGATTGGATCCATCATTGTTTAAGTCCACAGTGATCTCTGGATGTAGGTGAACTACAACTCCCAAACTCAAGGTCAATGCCCACCAAAACCTTCCAGTGTGTTCTGTTGGTCATGGAAGTCCTGTATGCCATGTTTGGTTCAATTCCATCATTGGTGGAGTTCAAAATGCTCTTTGATTGTAGGTGAACTATAAATCCCAGTAAGTACAAATCCCAAATGTCAAGGTCTATTTCCCTTAAACTCCATCTGTGTTCATATTTGGGCATATGGAATATCCGTGCCAAGTTTAGTCGAGATCCATCATTGTTTGAGTCCACAGTGCTCTCTGGATGTAGGTGAACTACAATTCCCAAACTCAAGGTTAATGTCCACCGAACCCTTCCAGTTTTTTCTGTTGGTCATGGGAGCCCTGTGTGCTAAGTTTGGCCCAATTCCATCATTGGTGGAATTCAGAATGCTCTGTGATTGTAGGTGAACTACAAATCTCAGCAACTACAACTCCCGAATGTCAAGATTCTGTTTTCCCCCATCTCTATCAGTGTTCACATTTGGGCATATTGAGTATGTTTGTAGAGTTTGGTTCAGATCCATCATTCTTTGAGTGCACAGTGCTCTCTGGATGTAGGTGAACTACAACTCCAAAACTCAATGTCAAGGCCCACCAAACCCTTGCAGTATTTTCTGTTGGTCATGGGAGTTCTGTGTGCCACGTTTGGTTCAATTCCATCATTGGTGGAGTTCAGAATGTTCTTTGATTGTAGGTAAACTATAAATCCCAGCAACGACAATTCCCAAATGACAAAATCAATGTTTTTCAGTGGAGGACATACATTGGACTGTTAGGTGTCTTGTGTCCAAATTTGGTGTCAATTCTCCCAGTGGTTTTTGAGTTCTGATAGTATCACAAACTAACAGTACATTTTTATTTATATAGATATATTCCAATATTTAATATTATTATTAAATATGATTAAAAACGAAATAGTCTTAGTTATGGAAGGGCTTGTAGCTGTGGGCGGTGCTTGGGCGTGAGGGGCCAATCATCAACAGGAACGCTTGGGAGGAGGCGTGGCCGACTACGTCATTGCGGGGCGGGGCTTGGGCACAAACAACAGGGGCTTGGACTTCTCAAGTTTCAGAGGCAGCGTGCCCTGCGTGGCTACAGCAGCGGGGGCGTGTCCTGCGTGGCTACGTCACCATGGGCGGGGCTTGGTCCTGAGGAGGAAAACAACAACTGCCGCGTGTGGGAAGGAAGGAAGGTCGGAAGGCAGCGGCGTCGGCCATGTTTCCAGCGGAGGCGGTGTTGGCGTTGTGGCTGCTCGCGCTCAGCTCGGCTGCCGAGGAAGGTAAGCGTCCAGCGGGCCTGTCTTGCCTCAGGTTAGGCCTCTTGCAGGCCCCGACGGCGCATGCTCCGCTGAGGGGCGCGAGGATTGGGGACAAGCCACGCCCCCTCGCTCCCGATTGGCTGGCTGCCCACCTGTCTCCGACGAAGTCACGCCCATCTGCTCTTGCCCTGGACAGCCTCACTCTCAGTACCAAATGTCACCACCCCTTAAGACAGTTCCTCATTTTGTGGTGACCCCCAACCATTCCATTCTTTTGCTACTTCATAACTATAATGTTGTTTAGAAAAGGCAGAGGAACGAGAGACCAGATTACCAACATCCGCTGGATAATGGAGAAAGGCAGGGAGTTTCAGAAAAACATCTATTTCTGTTTCATTGACTATTCTAAAGCCTTTGACTGTGTGGGTCATCATAAATTGTGGCAAGTTCTTGGTGGTCTGGGCATACCAAAACACCATATCTCTTTCCTGAGGAATCTGTACAAGGACCAAGTAGCAACAGTCAGAACTGACCACGGAACAACAGACTAGTTCAAGATTGGGAAAGGCGTACAGCAGGGCTGCATACTCTCACCCAACTCGTATGCAGAACACATCATGCGATGTGCGGGGCTTGATGAATGCAAAGCTGGGGTGAAAATTGCTGGAAGAAACATTAACAACCTCAGATATGCAGATGACACCACTTTGATGGCCAAAAGCGAGGAGGAGCTGAGGAGCCTTCTAACCAAGGTGGAAGAAGAAAGCGCAAAAGCCAGGTTGCAGCTAAACATTAAAAAAAAAACAAGATTATGGCAACAAGAATGATTGACAACTGGAAAATAGAGGGAGAAAATGTGGAGGCCGTGACAAGACTTTGTATTTCTAGGCACAAAGATTACTGCAGATGCAGACTGTGGCCAGGAAATCAGAAGACGCTTACTTCTTGGGAGGAGAGCAATGTCCAATCTCGATAAAATAGGGAAGAGTAGAGACATCAGACTGGCAACAAAGATTTATTTATTTATTTATTTACTTTATTTCTATACCGCTCACGAAGAGTCGGAGACGACTGAACAAATGAACAACAACTATAATGTTGCTCCTGTTATGAAACATAATTTGAGAGTTGTAATTGCTGGGATTTATGGTTCACCTACAATCAAAGAGTATTCTGAACTCCACCAACGATGGAATTGAACCAAACTTGGCACACAGAACTCCCATGGCCAACAGAAAACACTGGAAGGGTTTGGTGGGCATTGACCTTGAGTTTGGGAGTTGTAGTTCACCTACAGAGAGCACTATATCTGGACCAAACTTGGCACGAATACTCAGTATGCTAAATGTGAACACTGGTGGAGTTTGGGGATAATAGGCCTTGAAATTTGAGAGTTGTAGTTGCTGGGATTTATAGTTCACCTACAATCAAAAAGCATTCTGAACCCCACAAATGATAGAATTGGGCCAAACTTCCCACACAGAACCCCCATAACCAACAGAAAATACTATGTTTTCTGATGGTCTTTGGTGACCCCTCTGGCACCTCCTGGCAACCCCTCCAGAGGTCCCGACCCCCAGGTTGAGAAACACTGCCTTACGTTGTTGTTGTTGTTTTTATTTTGTTGTGTAGAGTCGTCCACGGCCACAGGGGTGAAGGTGCCCTCCCCCTCAGAGTCTCCAGAGGCCTTTGGCCCGGCCCTGGAGAGCCTCCCGCCATCCCGGAGCGAAGCGGCCGCCGTGGAGCCGGTCGTGGGGAGGGGCCCTGGGGGTGGCAAGATGGCCGATAGGAAGATGCAGAAGAAGGACCTCGGTGTCATCGGTGAGCCAACAGGAAGCCCACCTCCCCTCCCCTCCCCCATTATATTCATTATATGTATCTATATAAATAAAAATGTAATGTTCGTTTGTGGGATTAACATAACTCAAAAACCACTGGGCGAATTGTCACCAAATTTGGACACAAGACACCTACTAACCCAAGGAGTGACCATCACTCAAAAAAATTGAGTTTGTCATTTGGGAGTTGTAGTCGCTGGGAGTTATAGTTAACATTCTGAACTCCACCAATGATGGAATTGAACCAAACATGGCACACAAGACTCCCATTACCAACAGAAAACACTAGAAGGATTTGGTGGACATTGACCTTGAGTCTGGGAGTTGTAGTTCACCTACATCCAGAGAGCACTGTGGACTCAAACAATGATGGATCTGGACCAAACTTGGCACGAATATTCCATATGCCCAAATATGAGCATAGATGGAAGTTTGGGGGAAATAGACCTTAACATTTGGGAGTTGTAGTCACTGGGATTCACAGTTCAACTACAATCAAAGAGCATTCTGAACCCCACTAATGACAGAATTGGGGCAAACTTCCCACACAGAACTCCCATGACCAACAGAAAATATTTAAGGCCATCCGGTCCAACTCCCTTCACTGGGGCAAGAAAACGTAATCAAAGCCCTCCTGACAAAGAGCCATCCAGCCATCGATATAGATAGATATTTTATTTATTTATTTATTTCGAACATTTTTACCCTGCCCTTCTCAACCCCTGGGGGGACTCGGGGTGGCTTACAATGGGCAATAATTCAATGCCGCATCATAAAACACAGAATAACAAATATAACAATTAAACATGAACAATAATAAATAAAGATTAAAACAGTATACTTACACTCTGATTAGCTATTGCCCGTCTGGTGGCTGTTTAGCTAGCCATCTACTAATGATTACTCCGCTTAACTTATCCAAATCCTCTTCCATGCCATAGTCAAACATTATCAATTGTCTTTTAACCTGATTGCCCGAAGGCCTGGTCCTACAGCCACGTTTTAACCTTTTTTCTAAAGGTGAGGAGGGATGACGATGACCTAATGATATGATTCACATACACACAGATATAGTATCATAGATTTGAAAGGGACCCTTAAAGAAGGACAATGATATGTTGCATGTTCCAGGGTGGGCAAACCAGCCACTCTCCACATCAACACTGACAAAGACACAGCGAGAAATACTGTTTACCCACAAGCATAAAGAAATTACATATATCAGAAACCAACACTTTCTCGTTACTTTATTTTCCAGATCAACAGACTGGGCCACAGCAACGCGTGGCAGGGGACAGCTAGTATATATATCAAAATGTAATGTTTGTTTGTGGGATTAACAGAACTCAAAAACCACTGGGTGAATTGACACCAAATTTGGACACAAGACATCTATCAGGCCAACGAGTGACCATCACTCATAAAAACATTGAAAAATACAGCAGAAGAGACTTAAAAGCCAAAAAACAAAAAAAATACATTACAACACATGCGCAAAACCACATATGTACACAAACACACATATATACACATTCTTTATTTTATTTATTTATTTACTGTATTTATGTACCGCCGTTCTCAGCCTGAGGGCGACTCAGGGCGGTTTACAAGACGGCACAATTTGACACCCACAATAACATAAAAACAGTTAAAACATTTAACATAATAAAATTCAGTAAATGATAAAACCCATAAAAACATAGAGCCTCCACGTCTCATTACCAAAATCATTATCCAATCGCATTGTCCAGTTGTTCTGAGATCAGGGTTTGTTCGGTACACTGCATTTGAGAAAGCCTGCTCAAAAAGCCAGGTTTTGACTTTTTGGGAAATGTTAAGAGAGTGTGGGCCAATCGAATGTCCCTAGGGAGAGCGTTCCACAGCTGAGGGGCCACCGCTGAGAAGGCCCTCTCTGTGTCCCCGCCAACCAAATCTCTGAAGAAGGCAGGACTGAGAGCAGGGCCTCCCCAGAAGATCTTAGATTCCTAGATGGTTCATAAGGAAAGATAATGTTCAGACAAATAAGCTGGGCCAGAACCATTTAGGGCTTCATAGGCTAAAGCTAGCACTTTGAATTGTGCTCGGTAGCAAACTGGCAGCCAGTGGAGCTGACACAACAGAGGAGTTGTGTGCTCCCTGAGCGCTGCTCCTGTTAACAACCTGGCTGCCGCCTATTGGACCATTTGAAGCTTCTGAACAGTCTTCAAATATACACAAATATATACAGAAATGTATACATACATATATGCACACACAAAACACGTACACAGAACGGGGGAAGGAAGGAAGGAGAGGTGGGAGAAAGAGGGAAAGAAGGAAAGAAAGAGGGAGGGAAGGAAGGAGAGAAGGAAATAAAAAGTGAAAGGGAAGGAAGGAGAGAAGGAACGAAAGAGAGAAAGAGGGAGAGAAGGAAGGAAGGAAAGAGACAAGGAAGGATAGAACCAAAGAGCAAAGGAAGCGAGAGAAAAAACAGGTAGAGAAGGAAGAAAGAAGAAAGGAAAGAAAAAGAGGGAAGGAAGGAAAGAGGGAGGGAATGAAGGAGAGAAAGAGGGAGCGAAGGTTGGCCACAGCAACGCGTGGCAGGTACAGCTAGTCTATATAAATAAAAATGTAATGTTCATTTGTGGGTTTAGCGTAACTCAAAAACCATTGGACGAATTGACACAATACACCTATCAGGCCAACAAGTGACCATCACTCATAAAAACACTGGAAAACACAGCGGAAGATACTTTCAAGGCAATTTTTTTTTACAACGCATGCGCAAAACCACATATATACACATGTACACAAATATATACACATACACACATATATACACACACAAAACATACACAGACTGGGCCACAGCAATGTGTGGCAGGGGACTGCTAGTTATATATATTACTGCCACGTGTTGCTGTGGCCAACCTTCCCTCTCTCTTTCTCTCCTTCCCGCCCTCCCTCTTTCCTTCCTTCCCCTCCCTTTTTCTTTCTCTCCTTTCTTCCTTCTATACCTATTCTTGGACTGTAACTCCCAGCAGTCCTCCTGATTGAACTATCTACCTACTATCTATCTCTATGTAATCTATCAGTCTTATGTATCTGGAGGATTGCTGGGAGTTGCAGTCCAGGAATAGGAAATATATACGGATTGGGATGCTCTCAAAGAAATCCAAGGAGAAGCAAGTTAGCAGCTTGGAAGTAGTGCATTTGGAGTATCCTTTTCCCCTAAAGGGCCTGGTCAAAGGGATACTGGGAGCTGTAGCCTGGAAGAGAGTGCTGGTATGCTATTGTGTGTTTTGTTTGCCAGGGGGAGTCATCGTGCGCATGCACTGTAGCGTCTTTTTGCATTTTTGGGGCTTTTTAAGTCACTTCCACTGCATTTTTCAGTGTTTTTATGAGTGATGATCACTCATTGGCTTGATAGGTCTATTGTGTCCGAATTTGGAGTCAATTCGTCCAGTGGTTTTTGAGTTATGTTAATTCCACAAATTAACATTACATTTTTATTTATATAGATTATAATCTTCAATATATTTATTCAATATTGTTTATTATATTTATTATTATATTCCTATTCCTATTATTCCTATTATATTCCTATTCCTATTATTTTATATTTATTACTGTTATGGGAAGCTGGAGCTAACAGACAGAGGGAGCTCATCCACACTGTCCCTGGATTCAAACCTCCGACATGTCGGTCTTTAGTCCTGCCAGCACAAGGGTTTAACCCACTGCGCTACTAGGGGCTCCATTATTTTATTATTATCTATATTACATTATATATTTTAGTTGTTTATTTATTATTATTATTATTATTATTATTATTTATTTCTATTAATAATAATTTCCCCCCTTTTTCAGGCTATGTTTTGGGGGTCATTATGGTTGTGATCATCATCGCCATCGGGGTCGGCATCGTTATGGGTTACGTCTACAAAAGGTAAACAGGAAAATAATAATAATAACAACAACAATAAATAATTGTATTAATCTTTTTCTTTTGAACACCTTCATTTCTTTCAATTATGATAATAATAACAATAATTGTTAATATTATTATACTTTCCTTCCTTTTAATAATAATATAATAATAATATTCCACCTTCACTTCCTTCCTAATAATATAAATAATATAATAATATAATATCCACTTCCTTCCTAATAATAACAATAAGAATAACAATATCTTCCGATTCCTTCTGATAATATAATATAATATTTTTCACTTCCTGATAATATTAATAATATAATAATATCCACTTCCTTCCTAATAATAATATAATATAAGGAGAATTTCTCTCCTTCACTTTCATCCTAATAATAATAATAATAATATTCCTCCACTTCCTTCCTGATAATTATAATATTATAATAATACATTAATAATATCCTTCTTTTATTAATAAATAGCTTGGGTACCTGGCAGTGCCTGGGTAATTTGAAGAAGGCATTGTTTTGGGGTGTTAGATAATTTAATTAGTAATACTATTTATTTAAAAAAATAGCCAACCTGATTTTATGAATGCTCCCATTAAAAAATACATGACGATGTCGGTGAACTACAATTTCCAGAATCGTGGGTCAGTCCTCCCCAAACCATGTGAGTTGGTGACATAAGTACCCTGTGTTCTATCAAACTGGATTCCGTGAAGACACTGCAACTGGTGGAGGGACAGAATCTCTTAAAAGCTCCTGATTTGTCTCTGTTTGAGTCTTGAGAAACCTTAGCAACAGATCTAACTTGGCAATCTTGTCCAAAATTTGTCTCCTCCACCTGTTTCAATTTCGCCCCAATTGAAGTCTCCACACAGAAGGAACTTTGTGGAGAGGTGTTGATTTTCCAGTAGGGTAAAGGTTTCCGATAGGCTAGTCCAAACATTATTAGGGCCTCTGGTTTTGATAGTCTAGGTGGAAAATAAACATTTACACAGATTAAACCACCGAAATCCATGCTCTTAATGAGAAGGGCCTGTACACATTGAGGGTTGGTACTAAGGGTTGGATGTTGACTTGCAGCTCCACTGAAATAAGTGTAATGAGGCCACCGCTGCCACGACCTTTAGAACTTATTTTTACAGCTGGAACTGAGAAAGATCAAAAACCACATCAGCCTACATCTCTTGCAGGGAAATTAGTCTAAATTTTTGCAAATTCCTTGCAAAGTCTGCATCATGGAATTTATTTGGCCACCCCATAATGTTCCAGGATAACAAATGTAGTTGTCAAGATGGTGCGAGCAAACCTGGATCAACACTAGTACTCAGGGCTTGGGTTTGCGCTCAGACTTTTGGGTTAGAGGATAGTCTATGTGGAGGGGGGGTGTTGTTATCCCTCCTAGGTTCTAAGAGTTGTATTGGAGATGTGGCTGTGATCTCTTTTTCATTCATCACAAATAGATCGACAACAAGACCTCCTTCCAGGTGCCTCCTAGCATGAGAGGGCTCTTCGATGGGTACTAAGTTCATCAACAGTTCAGCCAAGTCCTTTGTTGATAACCTGTTTATAAAATGGTCCAACTTAAAGGCAATGTCACGTTGTTCATTGCAGTTTGAACTACTTAGGTCCTTATAGGCTGTTTCGGTGGGCCCTTCCACACAGCCCTATATCCCAGAGTACGTACTTACTTACTTAGGCAATCCCTCGTTGGCCAAGTAGGATAGTCTTCCAGGGTCAGTATTCTTGTGGGTCCGTAGGTGACTGTGGAGCCCTATTCTTGATCTATATCTTCTCCCGCAGTGAGGGAATTGGTTTCCAGGTGGAAGGCGGTCTCAGTCGGGGTTGGCTTGACGCGCCTTCCTCTTGATTGTTTCTCTCTTTCGCCCTTCATTCGTGCCTCTTCAAATTCTGCAGCACTGCTGGTCACAGCTGACTTCCAGCTGGAGTGCTCAAGGGTCAGGGCTTCCCACTTCTCAGTGTCTATGCCAGAGTTTTTAAGGTTGGCTTTGAGCCCAACTTTGAATCTCTTTTCCTGTCCTCCAACATTCCGTTTTCTGTTCTTGAGTTCGGAGTAGAGCAACTGCTTTGGGAGATGGTGGCCGGGCATCCGGACAACATGGCCGGTCCAGCGGAGTTGATGTTGGAGGACCATCGCTTCAATGCTGGTGGTCTTTGCTTCTTCCAGCACGCTGACGTTTGTCCGCCTGTCTTCCCGAGAGATTTGCAGGATTTTCCGGAGGCAGCGCTGATGGAATCGTTCCAGGAGTTGCATGTGACGTCTGTAGACTGTCCATGTCTCGCAAGCATATAGCAGGATTGGGAGGACAATAGCTTTATAAACAAGCACCTTGGTATCCCTACGGATGTCCTCGTCCTCAAACACTCTCTGCTTCATTCGGAAAAATGCTGCACTCGCAGAGCTCAGGTGGTGTTGTATTTCGGTGTCAATGTTGACTTTGGTGGAGAGGTGGCTGCCAAGGTAGCGGAAATGGTCAACATTTTCTAATGTTACACCATTAAGCTGTATCTCTGGCATTGGAAAGGGGTAAGCTGGTGACTACTGGAACAGCACTTTGGTTTTCTCGATGTTCAATGACAGGCCAAGCTTCTCATAGGGTTCTTCAAAGGTGTTTAGATTGGCTTTGTAGGTCTTCTTCTGAATGAGCACAAACAACGTTGTCATCAGCATACTGGAGTTCTATAACAGATGTTGTAACCTTGGTCTTGGCTTTCAGTCTGCTGAGGTTAAACAGCTTGCCATCTGGCCAATAGATGATTTCCACTCCGGTGGGCCGCTTCCCATCAACAAGGTGAAGTATCATAGCAATGAAGATGGAGAATCAAGGCAGAAAATCCCACAATATCTGCTTTGAACTGGGTTATCTGAGTCCACATTCACATAATGTGGGATTTCATGCCTTGATATTCTGGGATATAGGGCTGTGTTGAAATACTGGAGGTTTTGGCTGGGCTGGATTGCAGTCTGTTCTTGCAAGAAGTCTCCCTGGGAGTTGAGGGGTCTCTGGCATGCAAAGGAGTTATCGGAGGGGTGATGTTCAAGTCTCGAAAAACCCATGTTGGAGTTATTTGGAAGTTATGTAAGAAAAGTTTCATCTTTATCAGCATGGGTTGCTGGAATGTCAGAAGAATTCTCTTGTCTGCAGCTACTTGGGGAAGCCACTCATATCAATGCTGTGGAGTCTATATGGAAAAGTTGACACAAAGATGTTCTGATGGCTCTTTGTGATCCTCATCTGCCCTTATTTCTTCTGTTGTTAGCGGTTTGCAACATTGGGTTGTTGTGAGTTTTTCGGGCTGTCTGGCCATGTTCCAGAAGCATTTTCTCCTGACGTTTCGCCTGCAACTATGGCAGGCACCCTCAGAGGTTGTGAGGTCTGTTGGAAACTAGAAAAATGTGGTTTAGGTATCTGTGGAATGGGTTGTTGTAGGTTTTTTGGGCTATATGGCCATATTCTAGAAGCATTCTCTCCTGATGTTTCGCCTCCATCTATGTCAAGCATCCTCAGCGGTTGTGAGCTCTCAACCTCTGAGGATGCTTGCCATAGATACAGATGAAACGTCAGGAGAGAATGCTTCTAGAACATGGCCATATAGCCCAAAAAATCCTACAACAACCCAGTGATTCCAACCATGAAAGCCTTCGTCAATACATATCTGTGGAGTGTCCAGGGTGGGAGAAAGAACTTTGGTCTGTTTAAGTGTGAATGTTCAATTGGCCACCTTGATTAGCATTTAATGGCCTAGCAGCTTCTTACTGCCTGGGGGAAGCCTTTGTTGGGGGTAATTAACTGGCCCTATTGTTTCTTGCCTGGAATTCCTCAATTTTTGAGTGTTGTTCTTTATTTACTGTTATGATTTTAGAGTTTTTTTAAAAAATGGTAGCCAGATTTTGTTCATGGTTTTCTCCTTTCTGTTGAAATTGTCCACAGGCTTGTGGATTTCAGTGGGTTCTCTGTGTAGTCAGACATAGTGCTTACTTACTTACTTAGGCGATCCTTCGTTGGCTGAGTAGGATAGTCTTCCAGGATCAGTGTTCTGGTGGGTCCATAGGTGACTGTGGAGCTCTATTCTTGATCTGCATCTTCTCCTGCAGTGAGGGCATTGGTTTCCAGGTGGAAAGCAGTCCCAGTCAGGGTTAGCTTGGCACATTTCTCTTTGGCCCTCCATTCACGCCTCTTCAAATTCTGCAGCACTGCTGGTCACAGCTGACCTCCAGCTGGAGCGTCAAAGGCCAGGGCTTCCCAGTTCTGTCTGACATAGTAGTCAGTAGTCTGACATAGTAGTTGTTCGAGTGGTCCAGCATTTCTGTGTTCTCCAATAATATGCTGTGTCCAGGTTGGTTCATCAAGTGCTCTTCTATGGCTGACTTCTCCGGTTGAAGTAGTTCTTTCTCCCACCCTGGACATTTTTCCACAGATATATAAACCTCACTTGCCTAGTTTCCAACAGACCTCACAACCTCTGAGGATGCATGTCATAGATGCAGGCGAAACGTCAGGAGAGAATGCTTCTGAAACATGGCCAGACAGCCCAGCAAACTTACAACAACCCAGTGATTCCAGCCATGGAAGCCTTCAACAGTACATTGAACAATTCGCAACATTATTTGTCTTGCTTGTAAAATCCTGTTGCAATTTTCCTTTCGCAACTCCTAAGTAGGAACGACTGAGCTCTGTGCTGTTGGCTTGGGCTGGGCTATCTTTTCAAGCTGCATTTTTTTTTGAACGAAACAATCAAAACGGAAAGCTTAGGAGCTCAAGTTGTTTTGTATTTTTTTCTAAAGTTTCAAATTGCTGTGGTTTTCTAAACCCACAACAGTGTAGGAAGTCAGAATACATTGTTTCATCACAAAATCAGGAGAGTATGCTTGTTGTTGTTCAGCATTTTTTTGTATCTCCGTAATTAGTGAGTTCTCCCCAAACATATCTACTGCACATGATTCCAAGGACACTCTCTTGTGATAACCAGTCGAGTTACCGAAGCTTGTGTTTTTATTATCCAAAGCTAAAAAGCTGTTATCAGTAAGCAGAGCCTTTAAGTCTGGCTTACTCAGTTTCCTCCCCGAATAATTCATCTATTTTGAGTTGTTTAGTGGGCTTGTGGGGTCTCGTCATCTCCGGGCTTCTCCTGGTCTGGGGTTGGTTTTTTCTTTTCTTTGTTTGTTCCCCATTTGCAGAAGAATAGCTCAAAACAGAAGGAAATTCTAAACAGCAGAGATATCGGAGTTCCTTAAAACACCTTCTATCATGCCGGCATCATCTTTTTCCTCTAAGAATAATATAATATGATAATAATATCCCTCCTTCCTTCCTAATAATAATCATAATAAATATAATAATATCACACCTTCACTTCCTTCCTTCCTAATAATAATCTATATATATAAAAAATGCTCTGTGCATAATGAGTACCTTAAAAACAAAAGAACCAATGAATGAAATCACACTAAATTTGGCAACAAAATGTCTCACTACACAAGGAGTGACCATCACTCAAAAAATTATGATTTTGTCATTTGGGAGTTGTAGTTGCTGGGATTTATAGTTTACCTATAATCAAAGAGCATTCTGAACTCCACCGATGGAATTGAACCAAACTTGACATACAGGCCTCCCATGACCAACAGAAAATACTGGAAGGGTTTGGTGGGCACTGACCTTGAGTTTTGGAGTTGTAGTTCACCTACTTCCAGAGAGCACTGTGGACTCAAACAATGATGGATCTGGACCAAACTTGGCACAAATATTCCATATGCCCAAATATGGACACAGATGGAGTTTGGGGGAAATACACCTTGGCATTGGGGAGTTGTAGTTACTGGGATTTATAGTTCACCTAAAATCAAAGACCATTCTGAATGAACCCCATGAATGACAGAACTGGGGCAAACTTCCCACACAGAACCCCCATGACCAACAGAAAATACTTAAAGCCATCCAGTCCAACTACCTTCACCAGGGCTAGAAAACATAATCAAAGCCCTACTGACAGAGAGCCATCCAGCCATAGATATAGATAGAAATATATGATTCACACACACACAGATAAAGTATTACAGATTGGAAAGGGACTCCTAAAAATGGACAATTATATGTTGCATGTTCTAGAGTAGGCAAACCAGACAATCCCTACATCAACACTGTCAAAGAAACATCAAGAAATACTGTTTACCCACAAGCAGAAAGACATTACATATATTAGAAACCAGTACTTTCTAATTAATTTATTTTCCATATCATCAGACTGGGCCACAGCACCGCGTGGCAGGGGACCGCTTGTAATATTATAATATCCCTCTTCTACTTCCTTCCTAATAATATAATAATAATCTATCATTCACTTCCTAATATTAACAATATTATAATAATATTATAATATCCACTCTCTTCCTAATAATAATAATAATAATAATAATAATAATAATAATAAGTTGTAGGTTTTTTCAGGCTATATGGCCATGTTCTAGAGGCATTCTAGGAGAAAATGCCTCATTTTAGGAGAGAATGCCTCTAGAACATGGCCATATAGCCCGAAAAAACCTACAACAACCCAGTGATTCTGGCCATGAAAGCCTTTGACAATACAAAATAATAATAATAATAATAATAATAATAATAATAATAATAACAACTTTATTTTTATATCCTGCCACCATCTCCCTGAAGGGACTCGGGTTGGCTTACATGGGGACCAAGCCCAACAAAAAACAGAATAAAAAATAGCACAATTAAAAAACATTGCATTTTGAGAATTAAAACGATAAAACCAAACAACAGACATCATATAATAATAATAATATATAATAGTCTCTTTCTTCCTTCCATTTAGTAATAATAATGTATTAATCTTTTCCTTACTTCCATCCAATAATAATACATTTATTGCCCTTCTCTTCTTTCTTCCTTCCTTCCTTCCTTCCTTCCTTCCTTCCTTCCTTCCTAATAATAATGTAATAATAAAAGTAATATCTCTCTTTCATTTCCTTCCTTCCTTTCTAGTAATAATAATAATAATAATAATAATAATAATAATAATATCCCTCCACTTCTTTCCTGATAATAATATAATATCCTTCACTTTCTTCCTAATATGCTCACTCTCTGGAATGGGGAGATGGCTAGGGCTGCCGATCCAATTCTGAGCACAATTCAAAGTGCTGGTCTTGACCTATAAAACCCTATACGGCTCCGGTCCAGCGTACCTGTCTGAACATATATCCTACGTCCCACCTCGGAGCTTAAGATCGTCTGGGGAGGCCCTGCTCTCGGCCCCACCTTTGTCTCGAACACGCTTGGCGGGGACGAGGGACAGGGCCTTCTCGGTGGTGGCCCCTCGCCTGTGGAATTTGCTCCACGGGGAAATTAGGTCATCGTCATCCCTCCTCACCTTTAGAAAAAAGGTTAAATTGTGGCTGTGGGACCAGGCCTTCGGGCAATCAGGTTAAAGGACAATTGATAATGTTTAACTATGGCATGGAAGAGGATTTGGATAAGTTAAGCGGAGTAATCATTAGTAGATGGCTAGCTAAACAGCCACCAGACGGGCAATAGCTAATCAGAGTGTAAGTATACTGTTTTAATCTTTATTTATTAATGTTCATGTTAATTGTTATATTTATTATTCTGTATTCTGTATTTTATGATGCGGCATTGAATTATTGGCAATTGTAAGGACGGGGTAGAAATGTTCGAAATAAATAAATAAATAAATAAATAGGGCAACAGACACAATTTCTCCGGAACGGCCCCTCTCAAGTAGCCGAGCTAAACCATCTCCTTGGTTCAACGAGGAGTTGGCAGCGATGAAGCGAAGGAAGAGGAGCCTAGAGAGCGTATGGCGTTCGGACCCAAGCGAGCCAAATCGAACACGGCTTGTGGTCTTTCTAAGGGCATATGCCATGGCAATAAAGGCCGCAAAGAAATCTTTCTTTGCGGCCAATATTGCGTCTGCAAAGAACCGTCCGGCGGAGCTGTTTCGAGTTGTCAGAGGTCTTTTAAATCCCACCGTTCCGGATGGGAACCCTGACATCTCGACAGCCCGCTGCGAAGCATTTGCTTGGTTCTTCACGGACAAAGTCTCTTTGATCCCTTCTGATCTAGACGTCATGTTAACGGCAGTCTCTGAGGATGTAACGAGAGCATCTGCTTGTCCGATTTTAATGGATTCATTTCAATTGTGAAACCTGAGGATGTGGACAAGATACTTGGAGGAATGAGGCCAACCACATGCATCCTGGACCCCTGCCCATCCTGGCTTCTAAAGGAGGCCAGAGGGGGATTGGCCGAGTGGGTGAAGGTGGTGGTTAATGCCTCCCTTCGGGAAGGCAACATTCCAGCGAGCTTAAAACAAGCTATCATAAAATCGCTGTTGAAGAAACCATCACTGGACCCCACTCAGTTCGTCAACTATCGGCCTTTTTCCAATCTCCCCTTTTTGGGCAAAGTCTTGGAATGTGTGGTGGCCTCACAACTCCAGGTATTCTTGGAAGACACAGATTATCTGGACCCGGCAGAGTCTGGAACCGAGACAGCCTTGGTCGCCTTAGTTGTTGATCTACGCCGGGAGCTCAACAGGGGGAGTGTGTCCCTGTTGGTTCTGCTGGACCACTCAGCGGCCTTCGATACTGTTGACCACGGTATCCTTCTGGGATGCCTCGCTGGAATGGGCCTGGGAGGCACTGTTTTGCAGTGGCTCCGGTCCTTTCTGGAGGGTCGTACCCAGATGATGTTACTGGGGGACACCTGCTCAACCCCACAACTGTTGTCTTGTGGAGTTCCTCAAGATTCTATGCTGTCCCCCATGTTGTTCAACATATACATGAAGCCGCTGGGGGAGATCATCAGGAGTTTCGGGGTACGGTGCCATCTGTATGCAGATGATGTCCAACTCTGTCACTCCTTTCCACCTGCTACTAAGGAGGCTGTCCAGGTCCTGAACTGGTGTTCAGCTGCTGTGACGATCTGGATGAGGGCTAACAAATTGAAATTGAATCCAGACAAGACAGAGGTACTCCTGGTCAGTCGTAAGGCCAAACAGGGCATAGGGTTACAGCCTGTGCTGGATGGGGTCGCACTCCCCTTGAAGGCGCAGGTTCGCAGCTTGGGTGTGATCCTGGATTCATCACTGAGCCTGGTCTTGCCAGTGACCAGGGGAGCATTTGCACAGTTAAAGCTTGTGCGCCAGCTGCACCCGTACCTTGGGAAGTCTGACTTGGCCACGGTAGTCCACGCTCTGGTTACATCCCGTATAGACTACTGCAACGCTCTCTACGTGGGGTTGCCTTTGAAAACTGTCCGGAAGCTTCAGCTGGTCCAACGGACAGCAGCCAGATTGCTAACTGGAGCGGCTCTCAAGGAGCATACAACCCCCTTGTTGCGCCAGCTTCACTGGCTGCCAGTTCGCTACCGGAAACAATTCAAAGTGCTGGTTCTAGCCTATAAAGCCCTAAACGGTTCTGGCCCAACTTACCTGTCCGAACATATCTCCCCTTATGAACCACCTACGACCTTGAGATCGTCCGGAGAGGCTCTGTTCTCGGCCCCGCCTTCGTCACAGGTACGTTTGGCGGGGACGAGAGACAGGGCCTTCTCAGCGGTGGCCCCCCGGCTATGGAACTCCCTCCCCAGAGAGATTAGATCTGCTCCCTCCCTCTTAACGTTTCGGAAGCAACTCAAAACGTGGCTGTTTGAGCAAGCGTTCACAAACAGAGTAACGGATACAGATAACTGACATAGGAACTGATGACTGATGATGGAACTGGACAATGCTTGACAATAAGGAGACGCCAATGATGTTGTTTTTATTGTTGTTGTGATTTATGTAATTTTAATGTTTTAAATTGTATTATGATACTATGTATACTGTTTTGTTGGAAACTGCCTTGAGTCGCCGATAGGCTGAGAAAGGCGGTATACAAATACAGTAAATAAATAAATAATATTAATATTCTTCCTTCCCTTCCTTCCTAATATTAAATATAATTCAATAATAATATTCTTCCTTTTTTCCTAACAATATTAAAATATAATAATAATAATAATAATAATAAAATCCGCCTTCTTCCTAATAATAATATAATAGAATAACAATAGTACTAATGATAACTGTCTTTCCCCTACATGTCTCCTTCAGGGCTCGTGATCTGAGGTTGCGCCACGCACGGAAGGCGGAGGAGCGTGAGCAGCAGCGTGCGTCGCTCCGCTTGTCAGCCTTTGTGAATCAGGCATGTGAGGAGGAGGCCACCGTGTGTGAAGCCACAGCGCTGGAGGCTGGGGAAGGGCCTTCCCCACTCGTGGCCCAGGCAGGCACCCCTGGCGCCTGACAGAACAATGGCCACCAAGCAGGAAACGCCCAGAGGTCACTTCCGATACATTTCTCGGATTTTTTATCATTTACTTCCTGCTTTGGGGGAAGAAGAAAGCGGAAAGAAGTGGACCGTCCATTCGGTGTCATTTCGGGCACAAAATGGGGTCTGGACAGCAAACCAGATGGAGATGGAAACTTCTGGAAGGTTCCAGAAAGTTTCAGAAACTTCCTGAATGTTTCTGAGAAAGTCTGGAAAGTTCCGGAAAGTTCCAGAAAAGAAACGATTCAGAAACTTCTGGAAGGTTCCAGAAACAAGTTCGAATGGTTTTTCCTGTGTTGCGGTGGGGGACGAGGACGGCATTTGAATGTATATTTTGGCTTTGGCTCTCTTTCTTTCTCTGTCCTTCTCTGGACTCGTTAATCGGCATTCGTTAATTTTTCCTCCCGGAAACGATTGAGATCAGCTCCAAAGCCAGGTGGGAAAGAGGTCGTTCTCACTTAGGAAATTCCCCATATAATTTAAAAACTCACTAAATACGGTAAATAACAAGAATAGATTCATGAAGGAAGGGATGTTTTGAGTAAATTACAAGGACAACATGGCCACCTTCTTGTTTTTAATGAGACAAATGTTGTTTGGGAAGATTTAATCGGGAATTTTCTGATAATATTCAAATTAAAATTGGGAATTTTCCAAGGAAAGAAATTGTAAATTAAATTGGGATTTTCTGATAAAATCATTAAAAATTGAAATCCAAATTTTCTGACCAAATTGGTTGTTTTTAGATGAAGTAATTTGAAAATCAAGTCAGGATTTTCAGAAAAATTGGAACATTTTCCATCTCATTCTCTTTTCCAGGTGGTTTCAGAAATTTCCGAAAGGTTCTGGAAATGCCTGGAAAGTTTCAGACAGATTCATTCATCTAGGTTCCTAAATGTCTAAAATGCAAGCCAATGTTTTCTTATGGATTCATGTTTATTCAAAGAATATTTCTTTTTATATAAATATAACGTTTGAAAGACCTTTGAATATCGTTTTTCTTTGTCGGTGTTTGAAAACCCTCATCAATTGTACGATTAAAAGAAGGAAACGATGTTCAATTAGATTTCTGTCATTCCTTGAATTTGAAAATTAGAAATCAATTTATTGCTTTATTTATTCCAGTTTTATGGTGAAAAATATACATAATTTCAGTTAACAGCAGATTAATTGTCCCTTTAAAAAGAGCATTAAGGTAATAAAAAAATCCCCTCTGAAAAATCTATTTGTTCTGTAACAGGAAGTGGACCCAGTTACCGGAATCCGAAAGAAAGAGGTAGAGAAAGACCTGACAATATGGCCGCCTTTTCGAGTCATAAATTAAAAGACAATATATATATATATATCCCTCCCGGAATATTCGAACTAATTATATTCGAACTTAGTGTTGATAAACCCATTTGGTCCATTTGTAGGAGTAGTAGTGTGTCTTTGGTGGAGTTGTAGAGGTGGTTCTGGAAAAGCAAAAAAAAAAAAAAAGAGGGCTGCCCTTTTCTAAGATGGCCGTCCCCCTTACTAATTGGCCATGGCGCCCAGTAATCCACAAGAAGCTGAAAACAACCAAGAGAAAGAAAGTCACTTGCAATATTCTCGGTTTTCCCGGAAGCATGGCTGATTTCTTGTTGCGGTGTCCAGGAATCCAAAAGAAGCTGAAAACAATCAAAGGAATGGCGTCGTTTGCAATATTCTCATTTTTCTGGAAGCTTCTGGAAGTGTTGAATTATGCCATTTTTCCAGAACATTCTAGGCATCAGGTGACTGTCGGCGGACGAGTCCAAACTGGGCGGTAACGGTGTGGTCCAGTTCTTCCAGTTCGGAGGGAAGCGGGATTCCCAGTTCTCCCAGATAAAGGGCCAGCGCCTCCAAGGAATCCTCCAGCTTTGAAAAGGGTGGCCTGGTGGGAGGAGGAATAGCATTAGTATTAGTATTAGTATTATTACATAATAATTATTTGCCTGAATTATTAAATAAATAAAAACAATAATGTTTTTATTTATTGATTTAAGAATAGTAAATTATTTAAATAATAATATTGTTATTTAATAATAATAGTTAATATTTTTTATAATGTATAATGATTTTATTTATTTAATAATAAATGTAAATAATTTTGATAATATTTTAATCTAAATAAAAACATTATTACAATTACCATTTACCTTTATTATTAATTAAATCAATAGATAAAAGCCATATTATTTTAATTACGATCATTATTTACATTTATTAGTAAATAAATAAAACCAATATTGTTATTATAATCATTGGCATTTGTTATTAAATAAATAAATAAAACCATTATTATTATTTACATTGATTATATTCTAATATATTAAAATATTAAAATGTATTTGATTTATTGATATATTTAAATATTTAAATGCATTTAATATATTCTAATATTAAAATATATTTAATATATTCAAATATATTAAAATGCATTTAATATATTCAATTATATTAAAATGCATTTAACATATTCTGATATATTCCAATATTAAAATGTATTTAAGATATTCCAATATATTGAAATGTATTTAATATATTAAAATATATTATTATATTCCTGTATTAAAATGCAGGATTAAATACATTTTAATATATTGGAATATATGAAATGCATTTAATATATTCCAATATAGAGATGTCTTAAATATCTTCCAATATATTTAATTATTTAAATGCATTTAATGTATTCTGATATAGTAAAATATTAAAGTGTATTTCGTATATTCCAATATATTAAAATGTATTCGATATCTTTCAATTATTATTTAATATATTTCAGTATATTCCAATATGGAAATGCATAGACTGAGACCAACCGGCCCTCAGGCTGGAGGCAGCAGGAGTGGACGGCCAGTGGGAAGAAGGCGGGTGGGCAGTCGCTGGGAACGAACTTCTCCCAGAAGAGCACCACGTTCAGGCCAAAGTCCAGCTGCCGCGGGAGGACGTCTGGGTCTGCATACACCTGGCCGATGATCTGGAAGCAGGAGGAAGAAATTTATTATTAGTATCATTATTAGTATTATATTGTAATATATTTTTATCATTATATGATCATTTATTATTTATATGTTTAAAAGAACTAATATGATAAAATAATTACAATGATTAATAATAATAATAATAATAATAATAATGTAGCTGACCTCGCAAAGGACGATCCCAAAGGAGAAGATGTCCACCTTCTCATCGTAGCTCTGTCCTATAACATAAGGAATATATATTGACAAAGGTATATATATATATATATATATATATATACACACACACACACACACACACACACACACACACACTCTATATATGCTGCCTAAAGCTATTACATAAATAGAAAACCCAGTAAGGAAATAATTAGTTTAATACTGTTATATTGTTATATATTTTATTACATTTTTATCATTATATAGTATTATTATTATTATATTTTATAATATTTTATCATTATAATATATAGTATTGGTATTACTTTATTATATCTCATATATTATCATATATTTTATATTTTTATCATTACATATCATATATTTTATTGTATTTGTATCATACAGTGTTATCATTTATTGTTGTATTATATAGTATTACTATGATAGTATATATCATACATATTTTATTATATTCGTATCATTATTACATTATTATATATTTTATTATCTTTTATCATCATTATATAGTAGTAGTATTATATTATTATATTTTATCATCATTATATAGTATATATTTTATTATATAGTATATATTTTATTATATGTCTATCATTTTATAGTATTTTTAATTTTTTATTATACAGTATTATTATATATTGTATTATATTTGTATTGTTATATAGTATTATGATTATTATATATTTTATTATGTTGTTTCAGTATTATGTATTTTATTATATTTTCATCATTACTATTATATAATATTAGTATTGTAATAGATTTCAAGATAAGTTTACATACCGTTAAGCATCTCGGGGGCCATCCAGAAGGGGTTCCCCACCACGGTGTAGCGCTTCCTGCGGCCGCTCTTCCTCAGGCTTCGCCTCCGGCCTGGTTGTGAGAGGGGCCAACCAAACCCCGCTCCCGCTGGCTCTGCCCCCTCCACATCCTCCTTTGCAATCAGCCGTGAGAGGCCAAAGTCTGCCACCACCACCTGGGAGTCCTATATAAATATATAATAATAATATATAATAAAGCATCTAATATATGTTAATATGTTCATGTCCCAACAGATGGCGTTGTTTTTGATAAAAAGCATATTTGTCCTGTCACAGGTGTGACATCTATATAATCGTAGGCATGTGATAACATAAAAACACACACCTATTCGAATACTACGTTGTGTCAAATTTTTAAAGCAATCGGTGAAGTATTTTGGGAGATTTAAGATTTTAAACAAACATTTACATTTTTATTTATATAGATTTTATTATGAAATGTTGAGACAGAAGCTCACCCGCTTAATGAGACAGTTATGTGAGTTCAAGTCGCGGTGGATGATGGACATCGAATGCAGGTAGGCCTGGGGAAGAATATATGATATAATAAATAAAATTAAATATAATTAATAGAATATAATTAATAGAATAGAATAGAATAGAATAGAATAGAATCCAAGGTCTGGGAGAAGACCTTGGTTCACTTCTGATACAATAAATAAATAAATCCCAGAGGTGAAATCTTTTAAAATGCAATATTTAATACAATATAAAATAAAATTATAATATAAATGTAATACAATATAAATACAATATTAATATAATATATTTTATCTCACCATCCAAATATAATATGATACAATATAATATTAATATAAGATATAACTATACATATAATACAATATTGATATAACATTAATATAGTAATATTGCTATAATATAATATCACAATAATATAAATGTTTTATCTCACCATCCAAATATATTAATATTAATATAACACTATTATTATAAATAGTGTTATATTAATATTAAATATATTAAATATATTAATATAACACTTTAATATAATACAATATTAAATATATTAATATAACACTTTAATATAATACAATATTAATATAATAATACAACATACATGTAACATTAATATAATAGTAATATAATAATACAATATATATAACATTCGAATACACATGTGTATTTAGAGTAAAACTAGCAGTCCCAAGGATAGAAAAAAAGGCCACCAAAAATGATCCTAGTAACCACTCACAGCCTAGCTATCATTTTACATCAGCAGTAGAAGAAATGTAAACTCAGCTCTAGCAACCATTGTGCAGCTTTCCTTTTACCTCAGCAGTAGAATAACTAATCACTGTGCATTTTCCTTTTACCTCAGCAGTATAAGAAATGAAAGCTGAGCTGTGACTGGTTGTTATTGGCAACACAAATAGAACCAGGGAATGTGTTTGGGATTTTTAGCACAGGTGGTTTCGCCGGCCATAGAACGGGTTTTAGGAGTTGAATCGAGAAGAAGAGCAGCACAATCGTCTCAACAACGCCAAGCACAATTAGATCTACAGTGAAGACGTACGCAGCTGCAATATCTGAATTATTGAGTTTCATATCCTTAAGTCAGGATTATTAAATACAGCAGCCTTTAGTTCTACGTCATAGTACCACATTCATTAATCATCTGTAATGCCTTGCCCACATTCGAACATAGGCCGCAGTTGCACCTCACAAAGGTGCAGACATACTACTTTCCTTTCCTTTCCCTCCACAGCAACGCAAGGCAGGGTATTGAACTGAATGATATGTTTCCTCAGTGAATCTATGTTTGCAACAATACTTTTATTTACTTCCACATTCATTTTATATCAGACTGAGCCACAGCAAAGAGTGGCCGGGTTTAGCTAGTATAATCTATATATATATAAATGTTGTTTTCATTTTGAGTGACATCATAACTCAAAATCCGCTGGATGAATTGCCATCAAATTTGACAACAAGACACCTACTAACCCAAGAAGTGACCATCACTCAAAAAAATGATTTTGTCATTTGGGAGTTGTAGTTGCTGGGATTTATAGTTAACCTACCATCAAAGAGCATTCTGAACTCCACCAATGATGGAATTGAGCCAAACTTGGCACACAGGACTCCCATATTTATTTATTGTGTCAGGAGCAACCAGACATTTGTATTACATTTTTAACAAAGCAAACAAACAAACAGACAAACACAAAGTTTGCAAGCTTGGTAGTTGATTAAATGTCCTTTGACCAGTATCTGGCCCCTTGGAGTGCCTCTGGTGTTGCCGCAAGGAGGTCCTCCATTCTACATGTAGCAGGGCTCAGGTTCAGGACTCCCATGACCAACAGAAAAAACTAGAAGGGTTTGGTGGGCATTGACCTTGAGTTTTGGAGTTATAGTTCACCTACATCCAGAGAGCAGTGTGGACTCAAACAGTGATGGATCTGGACCAAACTTGGCACGAATACTCCATATGCACGAATATGAACACAGATAGAGTTTGGGGAAAACAGATCTTGACATTTGGGGGTTGCAGTTGATGGGATTTATAGTTCACCTACAATCAAAGAGCATTCTGGACCCCACCAACAAAAGAATTGGGACAAACTTCCCACACAGAATCCCCATGATCAACGGAAAATACTGTGTTTTCTGGGGGTCTTTGGCAACCCTTCTGACACCCCCTCGCAGCCCCCTCCAGGGGTCCTGACCCCAGGTTGAGAAATGCTGCCTCAAAGCCATCCAGTCCAACTCCCTTCACCAGGACAAGAAAACATAAAGCCCTCTTGACAAAGAGCCATCCAGCCATAGATATAGATACATATGATTCACACACACATATATGTATATGGCAGATATAGAATCATAGCTTTGAAAAGGACCCCTAAAGAAGGACAATGATATGTTGCCTGTTCCAGAGTAGGCAAACCAGACAATATCCACATCAACATTGACAAAGAAACAATAAGAAATACTGTTTACCCACAAGCATAAAGAAATTACATATATTAGAAACCAACACTTTCTCAGTACTTTATTTTCCAGATCACCAGACTGGGCCACAGCAACACGTGGCAGGAGATGGCTAGTATAATATAAATATAGATATATGGTAATCTCACCATCCCGGAGGCGATGTCCTTGGAGAAGCTGACCTTCTTCTCCCAAGGAAAGGGATCCTAGGAGAGAGAAAGAAAGAGGTGGAAAAGGTTATCATCGATTCCTTCCGCCCTTCCTTCCAAGATGGTGGGCGGGCACTTGTCCTGGCCCTTCCCGCCACTCACCGCACTGCGCAGGAAGTCCTTCAAGGTCCCGCCCTCGATATACTCGGTCAGGAGGTTGAGCTTCCTGTCTTTGTAAAGGACCCCCAGGAAGCGCAGCACGTTCGGGTGGCCCAGGCTGCGCATGAGTTTCACCTGAAATGGATAATATCATAAATATAAATATAAATATAATATAATAATTATAATATAATATATATGAGGTCAAAGGGGATGACCTCCAACCTCAGTGAGGAAAGTCTTCTGGGTCTCTTCGTTGCAACGAATCAGCTCCTTCATCACCATCACTTTTCCTGTTGCTTTGTGTGTCACCTGCACAAATAAAATCATCATCATCATCATCATCATCATTTATGATAATTTATGCACCCTGTAAAATCGCAGACATCTTGGAAAATGCAAAACACATGCCCAAAAGACAATAACAGTCATGATAATAATATATAATAGGAATAATAAATGGCAGTTCAGCCTTGATTATATATATTAATATAATAATAATAACAACAATAATAACTTTATTTGTATTCTGTCCTATCTCCCTGATTATAATACAATCTATATATATAAAAATGCTCTGTGCATAATGAGTAACTTAAAAACGAACCAATGAACGAAATCACACCAAATTTGGCAACAAAATGTCTCACAACACAAGGAATGACTATCACTCAAAAATTATGATTTTGTCATTTGGGAGTTGTAGTTGCTGGGATTTATAGTTCACCTATAATCAAAGAGCATTCTGAACTCCACCAACAATGGAATTGAACCAAACTTGGCACACAGGACTCCCGTGAGCAACAGAAAATACTGGACGGGTTTGGTGGGCATTGGCCTTGAATTTTGGAATTGTATTTCACCTCCATTCAGAGAACACTGTGGACTCAAACAATGATGGATCTGGGCCAAACTTGACAGGAATACTCAATATGCCCAAATGTGAACACAGATGGAGTTTGGGGGAAATAGACCTTGACATTTGGGAGTTGTAGTTACTAGGATGTATAGTTCACCTACAATCAAAGAGCATTCCGAAACCCACCAACGATGGAATTGGGCAAAACATCCCACACAGAACCCCATGACCAAGAGAAAATTCTGTGTTTTCTGGTGGTCTTTGGTGACCCTTCTGACACCCGCCTGGTGACCCCCCTCCCGGGGTCTTGACTTCCCAGGTTGAGAAATGATGCCTTAAGGCCATCCAGTCCAACTCCCTTCACCAGGGCAAGAAAACATAAAGCCCTCCTGACAAAATTCCATCCAGCCATTCCCACACACACATATATACGTATATTACAGATGCAGTATCAAAGATTTGAAAGGGACCCCTAAAGAAGGACACTGATCTGTTGCATGTTCCAGAGGAGGCAAACCAGACAATCTCTACATCAACACTGACAAAGAAACAGCAAGAAATACTGTTTACCCACAAGCGGAAAGACATTACATATATTAGAAACCAACACTTTCTCATTACTTTATTTTCAAGATCACCAGACTGGGCCACAGCAACGTGTGGCAGGGGACTGCTAGTATATAATATAATAGCATTAAATAGCAATTATAATATAATATAGTATATAACGGAATAGACGACACACCTTGAGGGCCCGGCCAAAGAAGCCCTTTCCCAGGACCTCTCCGTGGAGCAGGTCGGAGGGGCGGAAGATCTGCGGAGAGGAAGGGTCAGAGCGAAGGGACTCTGAGCGCCACAAGTCCCGTCCCCAAACCGGGTGGGCCTCCTTTGGGGAACCCGGGGCTGGCGAGCGAGATGTGCTGTTACTCCGTCTGGCAATAATATAAATGATAATATGATATATAATAAGAATTGATTATTATTATAATGTAATATATAATAATAGAATTAAAAGAATAAAATACTTATAATAATGATAGAATTTCAATAATATAATATAAATGATAATAATATATAATAGAACTAAAATAATAAAATATGTGATAATAATATAATAATTATAATGGTAATAACAGACTTAATATAATATAAACTATAACAATATTATGTAATATATAATAATGATATGATTGAAAAATAATAATGTATTATATAATGATGATACTAGTGTAATTAAAATAATATAATAATAAAATGCAATATATAATAATAGAATTAAAATTATAAAATAATATAAACTATAATATATAATAAAAATACTGTATTATAATAATTAAATAATAATTATAATATACAATATATAATATATTATAATAAAATGTACAAAGAATAATATAATTAAATAATAATATATGAAATAAACACAAATTATATTATAACAATATAATAATATATTAATGTGATAAAATAATATAATACTATTATAATATATAAAAAACCAAAAATTTTATTATATTATAATATATGAAATAAACACAAATCATGTTATAATATAGCAATATAATAATAATGATAATAATAATAATAATAATATAATGAACCATATATAATAATATTATAATGCAATAGGCGATAAATATATGAAATACCGGAGGGAGCGCCTTTGGGGGGAGGCCCTGCCCCCTTCCACCTCCTCTTCCAATCGCAGCTCCTCCAGCCGCTCCAGGCTCTGCCCCAAATAGCTCATAGGCTTCCTAATAATATACAATGGAATAATACACAAAGAAGACATATATATATATATATATATATAAAAGGCGACTGGGTGTATAAGACGACCCCCAACTTTTCCAGTTAAAATATAGAGTTTGGGATATACTTGCCGTATAAGACTACCCCTCTTCCAACACACCAAATAAAAAATTTAAAAGCATCAGATTTGATTTCAATATGTTAATTTTCCTATTACTGTACCTCCTTCTCTGCCTCTCAGATCTCGCACCTGCGCACCTGCACCACTTCACTGCAGTCTTCAGGAGCGAGATCTGAGAGGCAGAGGAGGAGGTACGGTAATAGGATACAAGGGCAGGCCACACAGGTAAAAGAGGTGTGTTTGTCTGGGCACAGAGCCACTCCATCTCTTTTTTCCATACCCCGGGCGCCCCGGACGCCTGCAGCTTGCTCCGCCCTTCACTTACACCTTTCCCTAGGCACCCCTTCAACTAACCATCAGGACCGCATTAAGTCCACAAATCCTGATGAATGGATTTTCTTCTGCCGTACTTGTACAGCGTCGCCCTTAATGCTTTCATACAGTTGCTGTATACGGCAGGGACGCGGCCACTGCCATTTTTGGCTCCCCCCACAATATGCAGCAACCACAGATTCTCCAATCCAGATTGGAAGTTTCAGCGCCCGCTCTATAAGACAACCCCACATATAAGGCTACTCCCATGACCCCGGACTTTTGTGAAGATTTTCTTGGGTTAAAAAGTAGTCTTATACACCAGAAAATACGGTATATATAGACACACATAACATATTATTATAATATTTTAATAATAATAATAATAATAATAATGGAGATGGGGGCTACTCACTCTGTGGCACAGGTGCCTCCTCCCCCTGTCTCCACGGCAATGCCCTTTGATCCCTGGTTGACCTCCGAGGTGGAAAAGAGGCTCAGGCACTTTGCACTAGGAAGAAATAAACAGATAGATAGATCTAGATCAGTGTTTCTCAACCTTCTTAATGCTGTGACCCCTTAATGCAGTTCCCCATGTTGTGGTGACCCTCAACCATAACATTATTGTCGAAGGCTTTCATGGCTGGAATCACCAGAGGGTTGTTGTAGGTTTTTTTCGGGCTGTATGGCCATGTTCTAGAGGCATTATCTCCTGACATTTCGCCTGCATCTATGGCAAGCATCCTCGGAGGTTGTGAGGTCTGACGTCAGGAGAGAATGCCTCTAGAACATGGCCACATAGCCCGAAAAAACCTACAACAACCCATAATTTTATTGCTACTTCATAACTGTAATTTTTTTTTCTCATAATGTAAATATCTGATCTGCAGGGATGTATTTTCATTCACTGGACCAAATATGGCACAACTCCATTGGGGGAGGTTGAAGGATTTTGTCATTTGGGAGTTGTAGTTGATGGGATTTATAGTTCACCTACAATCAAAGAGCATTCTGAACTCCAACGATGGATTTGGGCCAAACTTGGCACACAGAACTCCTATGATCAATAGAAAATACTAGAAGGGTTTGGTGGGCATTGACCTTGAGTGTTGTAGTTCACTTATATCCAGAGAGCAGTGTGGACTCAAACAATGGTGGATCTGGACCACACTTGGCACAAATACTCAATAATAATAATAATAATAATAATAATAAACTTTATTTGTATCCAGCCACCATCTCCCCAAAGGGGACTCGGAGCGGATTACATGGGGCCAAGCCGGAACAAGAATTACAATATAACAATGCAAATTGCAATCAAATAAACAACATAACATTAAAATATAAAACATCAAAGCATATAAAACAATATACACAAAACATAGGAACTAAGCATAATGACAGAAAGACAAAGGGCAGGCCGCATGTACATAAAATGATTTAAAAACTCCAGGTGAGATAAGGGGGGAGAACTAATTGTAAAGGTGAACTCATAGAGAGATAGAAAATTAAGGCAACCTTCGTAGGGGGGGGGGGGGGTCCTTGGACAAGCATAAAATTATGTGGCAGAGCCAGGTCTAAAGACTCTTTTTAAAAGTTTCCAAGGTCGGGGGCTTTCCTAATCTCTCCAAGCAGTGAATTCCAAAGTCGGGGGCCACAGAGGAGAAGGCTCTCTCCCTTGTACCCACAAGGTGAGTCTGAGAGACTGGTAAGGGTGAAAGGAGGGCCTCGCCTGAAGATCGAAGGGTACGGGCTGGTTCATGGAGAGAGATACGGTCACGAAGGTAGGCGGGTTCCAAACCGTTTAGGGCTTTATAGGTAAGAACCTGTAATTGGGACTGGAAGATGAACGGCAGCCAATGGAGCTCCTTAAACAGGGGGGTTGACCTCTCCCCGTAAGTTGCCCCAGTTATTAATCTGGCTACCGACTGTTGGACAAGTTTGTAATTTCCGGGCTGTCTTCAAGAGTAGCCCCACGTAGAGAGCATTGCAATAGTCCAGTCTATTATGCCCAAATGTGAACAATGGTGGAATTTGGGGGAAATAGACCTTGAGATTAATTGTCCTGTCTAATATGCCTAAATGTGAACAATGGTGGAGTTTGGGGAAAATAGACCTTGAGATTAATAGTCCCGTCTAATATGCCCAAATGTGAACAATGGTGGAGTTTGGGGGAAATAGACCTTGAGATTTGGGAGTTGTAATTGCTGGGATTTATAGTTCACCTACAATCAAAGCATTCTGAACCCCACCAATGATAGAATTGGGCCAAACTTCTCACAGAGAACCCCCATGCTTTGAAGGAACCCGCTGGCAAGAGCCTCCCTCCAACCTTGCACACTCTCCCTCACTTGCACATGCGCACCACACTGCTATGCACTGAGCACGCCTGCTCTCCCCTCCCCGCTTGGAGTTTCAGAAACAGCCCGGCGCTTGACTGAGAGGCCAGCCAATCACAGCGGAGGAGGGCTTTTGGTGGGAGGATTTGCCGTCTGTTTCCAAAAGGGAAGTGAAGGACAGGTGGAGAGATTTTCAGCCTTCTTTGTCAAAGGGGTTCCGAAGAACATCAGAAATATGTGTTTTCTGATGGTCTTTGGCAGCCCCTCTGAACCCCCAGGTTGAGAAATGAGATAGATAAAGAGAGTGTTCAATTCCTCAACTCACCAATAGAGGGCCGAGGGTTGGACAAAGGCATGAGGGTCGCCATCCTCGATTATGACCTTGCAGCTCTGGCAAGCAAAGCATTCTGGGTGGAATTTGGACTCCCCCGACACCTAATAAGGATATACAGAATAATTATAATAATAATAATGATATATAACATAATAATAATAATAATAATAATAATAATAATAATAATAATCTTTATTTATACCCCGTCCCCTCTCCCCAGAGGGACTCAGGGTTAATAATATACAATATACAAAAGTATATATAAAATTGTAATATTATAATAGCACAATATTATAATATATAAAATAACAAGATAATGATGATATATAATAGAATCATAGTTGCAAGAGATCTCGTGGGCCATCCAGTCCAACCCTCTGCCAAGAAGCAGAAAAATTGCATTCAAAGCACCCCCAATAGATGGTCATCCAGCCTCTGTTTCAAAGCCTCCAAAGGAGCCTCCACCACACTTTGGGGCAAAGAGTTCCACTGCTGAACAGCTCTCACAGACAGATAGTTCTTCATGTTCAGATGGAATCTTCTTTCCTGTAGTTTGAAGCCATTGTTCCGCATCCTAGTCTCAGGACAGCAGAAAACAAGCTTGCTCCCTCCTCCCTATGACTTCCCCTCACATTTATACATGACCATTATGTCTCCTCTCAGCCTTCTCTTCTTCAGGCTAAACATGCCCAGCTCTTTAAGCTGCTCCTCATAGGACTTATTCTCCAGACCCTTGATCATTTTAGTCGCCCTCCTCTGGACACATTCCAGCTTGTCAACACCTCCCAGAATTGGACACAGTATTCCAGGTGTGGTCTAACAAAGGCAGAATAGAGCGGAAGCATGACTTCCCTGGATCTAGACACTATATTCCTATTGATGCAGGCCAAAATCCCGTTGGCATTTTTTGCCGCCGCATGACATTGTTGGCTCATGTTTAACTTGTTGTCCACAAGGACTCCAAGATCTTTTCAACACGTACTGCTCTCGAGCCATGCGTCCCCCATTCTATATCTTTGCATTTCAATTATTATATAAAATAATGATTTCAAATATTATATAAAATAATATAGAAATTAACATAACAACATGATTTTTGTTGTTGTTTATTCGTTCAGTTGCTTCCGACTTTTCATGACCTCATGGACCAGCCCATGCTGTCACCATCCCCAGCTCTTTCAGAGTCAAGCCAGTCACTTCAATGATGCCATCCATCCATCTTGCCCTTGGTCGGCCCCTCTTCCTTTTGCCTTCCATTTCCCCTAGCATCATTGTCTTCTCTAAGCTTTCCTTTCTCCTCATGATGTGGCCAAAGGACTTCATCTTGGCCTCTACTATCCTTCCCTCCAATGAGCAGTCGGGCTTTATTTCCTGAAGTATGGACTGGTTGGATCTTCTCGCAGTCCAAGGCACTCTCAGAACTTTCCTCCAACACCACAGTTCAAAAGCATCGATCTTCCTTCGCTCAGCCTTCCTTATGGTCCAGCTCTCACATCCGTAGGTGACTATGGGGAATACCATTGCTTTTACTATGCGGATCTTCATTACCAGTGTGGTGTCTCTACTCCTCACTATTTTATCAAGATTGGTCATTGCTCTCCTCCCAAGAAGTAAACGTCTTCTGATTTTCTGGCTGCAGTCTGCGTCTGCAGTAATCTTCGCTCCTAGAAATACAAAGTCTCTCACTGCCTCCACGTTTTCTCCCTCAGTTATCAATCAGTCTGGTTGTCATCATCTTGGGTTTTTTATTAGTTTAACTGCAAACCAGCTTTTGCGCTTTCTTCTTTCACCTTGATTAGAAGGCTCCTCAGCTTCTCCTAGCTTTCGGCCATCAAAGTGGTATCATCTGCATATCTAAGGTTGTTAATGTTTCTTCCAGGAATTTTCACCCCAGCCTTGCATTCCTCAAGCACCACACATCGCATGATGTGTTCTGCATACAAGTTGAATAGGTTGGGTGAGAGTAGACAGCCCTGCCGTACACCTTTCCCAATCTTGAACTAGTGGTAATATATAATACATAAAATAGTACCATATTTATAATTATATGTTTTTGTTATTATTATTATATTGTGTTGTTGTTTATTCATTCAGTCCTAACTTTTAGTGACCAGCCCAGACCAGAGCTCCCTGTCAGCCATGGCCACCCCCATTTTCTTCAAAGTCAAGCCAGTCGCTTCAAGTATAACATCCATCCATCTTGCCCTTAGTCGGCCCCTCCTCCTTTTTCCTTCCATTTTCCCCAGCATCATTGTCTTCTCTAACCTTTCCTGTCTTCTCATTATGTGGCCAAAGGACTTCATCTTTGCCTCTACTGTCCTTCCCTCCAGTGAGCAGTCGGGCTTTGTTTCCTGGAGGATGGACTGGTTGGATCTTCTCGCAGTCCAAGGCACTCTCAGCACTTTCCTCCAACACCACAGTTCAAAAACATCTCTCTTCCTTCACTCAGCCTTCCTTATGGTCCAGCTCTCACATCCGTAGGTGACTATGGGGAATACCATTGCTTTAACTATGCGGATCTTCGTTGCCAGTGTGATGTCTCTACTCTTCACATTATTATTATTATTATTATTATTATTATTATTATTTCATTGAGATTGGTCATTGCTCTCCTCCCAAGAAGGAAACATCTTCTGATTTCCCAGCTACAGTCTGTGTCTACTATAATATTATATTTTATAGTATTATTGTATTATATTCATTATATTATATTATAATTATTATAGCTATTATTACATCAATATAGTTAATTTAATATTAATATAATAATAATAAACCAACAATACAACATAATATAATCTATATAAATAAAAATGCAATCTTTGTTTGTGGGATTAACATAACTCAAACACCACTGGACGAACTGACACGAAATTTGGACACTACACCCCTAACGAATGACCATCACTCATAAACCCCTCCCAAAAAACAGCAGAAAGGACTTAAAAACCCCAAAAAGCTAAATGTCGATACAGCGCATGCACAAAAACGACAGCTCCCAGCATGCCCTAGACCAGGCCATTTAGGGGAGGAGGATGCTCCAAGTGCACTGCTTCCAAGCTGCAAGCTTGCTTCTCCTTAGATTTCTTTGAGAGCATCCCAATCCGTACATATATCCTATTTCCTATTCCCGGACTGCAGTTGTTGAGGTATCAAGATGTTGGCAATTGTGAACCATCCTGAGTCACCTCTGGGATGAGAATGGTGGTATATAAATGTGGTAAATAAATACATAGATAAATAATAATCACCTTAGATCGAACACTAGCATATAGGAAACACTGCTTGAACACCAAGTACAAAGGAGCTGCACGCAATAACATCCTGCGGAAACTTTCTGGCAGCACATGGGGTGCAGACCCAAAATTAGTAAGAACATCACCCCTGGCCTTGTCTTACTCAACCGCTGAGTATGCCTGCCCTGTTTGGCATAGGTCTGCCCATTCAAAGCAGGTGAACATAGCATTGAATGAAACGTGCAGAATAATAACAGGATGTCTTAAACCTACACCTGTTGATAAACTCTACAAGCTAGCTGGCATTGCCTCCCCCCCCCCCCCCCCCGATGTGCGACAGGAAGTTGATGCTAACTGTGAGAGAAATATAAGGTTGAACACTGTGAAAGCCACTCACTGCATGGCTACCAGCCTCCTCCCAGTAGACTCAAACCAAGGAAAAGCTTTATGATAACAACCACCTCTCTTGGTGTCCCCCCAGCAACAGCAAGAGTATCCCTCTGGGCAGCTAAACCAGGAAACCCCAACTGGATGGCCCCCCATGAGGGTCTTCTTCCAGGGGCAAATCAAGAATGGGCAACTTGGAAGTCCCTGAACAGACTCAGAAATGGAGTGGGCAGATCACAAGACAAAATGGCACTACCTAGAAGAATCCCACACCTTGTGTGACTGTGGAGCAAGACACCTAACAACCCAATCTATGTCCTTCACTCAAAAAAATGATTTTGTCATTTGGGAGTTGTAGTTGCTGGGATTTATAGTTCACCTACAATCAAAGAGCACTCTGAACCCCACCAACGATGGAATTGAACCAAACTTGGCACACAGGACTCCCATGACCAACAGAAAATACTGAAAGGGTTTGGTGGGCAGTGTCCTTTGGTTTTGGAGTTGTAGTTCACCTACATCCAGAGATCACTGTGGACTCAAACAATGATGGATCGGGAACAAACTCTACAGAAAAACTCAATATGCCCAAATGTGAACACTGGTGCAGTTTGGGGAAAATAGAATCTTTACATTTGGGAGTTGTAGTTGCTGGGATTTATAGTTCACCTACAATCACAGAGCATTCTGAACCCCACCAATGATAGAATTGGGCCAAACCTCCCACACAGAACCCCCACGTGGGCCACAGCAACACGTGGCAGGGGACGGCTAGTCTATATAAATAAAAATGTAATGTTCGTTTGTGGGAGTAACATAACACAAAAACCACTGGATGAATTGCTGAGTTTTATTTATTGTTGTATTACTGCTGCTAATGTTTTATTGTTGTATTGTGTTCTCGGCCTCATGTAAGCTGCACCGAGTCCCTTGGGGAGGTGGTAGTGGGGTACAAATAAAGTTTAATAATAATAATAATAATGAATGGACACCAAATTTGGCCACAATACACCTATCAGGCCAATGAGTGACCATCACTCATAAAACACCGAAAAACACAGCAGAGACGACTTTAAAAGCCAAAAAACAAAAATTACATTACAACGCTTGCACAAACCCACATATATACAAATATATATTGTTGTTGTTCATTCGTCTCCGACTCTTCATGACCTCATGGACTAGCCCATGCCAGAGCTCCCTGTCGGCCGTCACCACCCCCAGCTCCTTCAAGGTCAGTCCAGTCACTTCAAGGATGCCATCCATCCATCTTGCCCTTGGTTGCCCCCCCTTCCTTTTACCTTCCACTTTCCCCAGCATAACTGCCTTCTCTAGGCTTTGTTGTCTCCTCATGATGTGGCCAAAGTACTTCAACTTTGTCTCTAGTATCCTTCCCTCCAGTGAGCAGTCGAGCTTTATTTCCTGGAGGATGGACTGGTTGGATCTTCTCGCAGTCCAAGGCACTCTCAGGACTTTCCTCCAGCACCATAGTTCAAAAGCATCGATCTTCCTTCGCTCAGCCTTCCCTAAGGTCCAGCTCTACATCCGTAGGTGACTACAGGGAATACCATGGGTTTGACTATGCGGATCTTCGTTGCCAGTGTGATGTCTCTACTCTTTACTATTTTATCGAGACTGGACATTGCTCTCCTCCCAAGAAGTAAGCGTCTTCTGATTTCCTGGCCACAGTCTGCATCCGCAGTAATCTTTGCGCCTAGAAATACAAAGTCTGTCACGGCCTCCACATTTTCTCCCTCTATTTTCCAGTTGTCAATCATTCTTGTCGCCATAATCTTGGTTTTTTTGATGTTTAGCTGCAACCCGGCTTTTGCGCTTTCTTCTTTCACCTTGGTTAGAAGGCTCCTCAGCTCCTCCTCGCCTTCGGCCATCAGAGTGGTGTCATCTGCATATCTGAGGTTGTTAATGTTTCTTCCAGCAGTTTTCACCCCAACTTTGCATTCATCAAGCCCCGCACATCGCATTATGTGTTTCTACATACAAGTTAAAAAGGTTGGGTGAGAGTATGCAGCCTTGCCGTACGCCTTTCCCAATCTTGAACCAGTCTGTTGTTCCTTGGTCAGTTCTGACTGTTGCTACTTGGTCCTTGTACAGATTCCTCAGGAGACAGACAAGGTGGCTTGGGATGCCCATCCCACCAAGGACTTGCCACAATTTATGATGATCCACACAGTCAAAGGCTTTAGAGTAGTCAATGAAGCAGAAATAGATGTTTTTCTGAAACTCCCTGCCTTTCTCCATTATCCAGCGGATATTGGCAATTTGGTCTCTCGTTCCTCTGCCTTTTCTAAACCCAGCTTGAACGTCTGGCAACTCTCACTCCATGTATTGCTGGAGTCTTCCTTGCAGGATCTTGAGCATTACCTTACTGGCATGAGAAATCGGGGCCACCATACAAAAGTATGAGCAGTCTTTCGCATTTCCCTTTTTTGGTAGGGGGATATAAGTTGATTTTTCCAGTCTGATGGCCATTCTTGTGTTTTCCATATTTGCTGGCATATGGCATGCATCACCTTGACATCATCATCTTTTAAGATTTTAACCAGTTCAGCTGGGAACCCGTCGTCTCCTGCTGCCTTGTTGTTAGCAATGCTTTTTAAGGCCCATTTGACCTCACTCCTCAGGATGTCTGGTTCTAATTCATTCACCACACCGTCAAAACTATCCTCGATATTATCCTTCCTAGAATCATAGAATCAAAGAGATGGAAGAGACCTCATGGGCCATCCAGTCCAACCCCCTGCCAAGAGGCAGGAATATTGCATTCAAATCACCCGACAGATGGCCATCCAGCCTCTGTTTAAAAGCTTCCAAAGAAGAGGCCTCCACCACACTCCGGGGCAGAGAGTTCCACTGCTGAACGGCTATCACAGTCAGGAAGTTCTTCCTCATGTTCAGATGGAATCTCCTCTCTTGTAGTTTGAAGCCATTGTTCCGCGTCCTAGTCTCCAAGGAAGCAGAAAACAAGCTTGCTCCCTCCTCCCTGTGGCTTCCTCTCACATATTTATACATGGCTATCATATCTCCTCTCAGCCTTCTCTTCTTCAGGCTAAACATGCCCAGCTCCTTAAGCCGCTCCTCATAGGGCTTGTTCTCCAGACCTTTTATCATTTTAGTCACTCTCCTCTGGACACATTCCAGCTTGTCAATTATCCTTCCTATACAGATCTTCTGTATAGTCTCGCCACCTTCTCTTCATCTCTTCAGCTTCTGTTAGGTCCCTGCCATCTTTGTTTCTTATCACTCATAAAAACACTGAAAAACACACCAGAAGGGACTTAAAGGCCCAAAGAATACATTATAATGCGTTCACAAAACCACACACACACACACACATATGCAAACACACAGATATACACAAAAAATATGCACACATATACACACAAAACACATATACACAGACTGGGCCACAGCAACGCGTGGCAGGGGACGGCTAGTCTATGCTAATGAACGATATGATCTGAGGAGCAGCCCCACCCTTCCTTCCCCGTTCCCTCCCTCCTGCTCCTCCCGCGTTGCCTGGCAACAGCGAGCCCCTCCCTTCGCCCTCCTTACAACGGAGAGAGCGGATTCCGTTTGTCCCTCACCGGCCTCCTTCGCCGCCGCGTCTCCTCCATCGCGGTCCACCATAGCGCGTGACGTCACCCTTCACCTGGGCGCCTCTCAGGCCCCGCCCCTCGACCAATCAGCGCTGCCGCTCCTCCCAGCCCTCGCCTCCACTCCCCCTCCCTTGACTCTGTCGTCACTCCTGGCCAATCAAAACGCGGGGGGCGTGGCCACACTGAAGCACGCCTCGCTCCTTGCGAAGGCTCCCTCTCATTCACTCCAGGGGACCGCGGGGCTCCGCCCACTGAGTGACGTCACCCCGCGGCAAGGGTGGGAAAAAGGTCCTTTAGTTATTCTCTTATTAATATTATTAAAAATATTAAAAAAATAATTAATTCAGCGACAGAGGGCTGGGAGGCAATAGAATCATAATGATAAGTTGATAATATATAAAATAATAACATAACATATCATATAATATATAAAATAATGTGTAAATAAGCAATCTATAAAATAAATATCACATAATATATAAACTATTAATCATAATACAATAATATATATATATAATATAAATATTATATAATATAATAATATATAAAATAATGTGTAAAATAGCAATACAATCTATAAAATAACATAAATATCACATAATATATAAAATGTGAATCATAATACAATAGAATAATATATAAAATAATATATAATATAAATATTATATAATATATAAAATGTGTAAAATAGCAATACAATCTATAAAATAATATAAATATCACATAATATATAAAATATTAATAATAATACAATATTATATATATAATTTAAATATATAACATAATAATATATAAAATAATGTGTAAAATAGCAATACAATATATGAAATAATATGAATATCACATAATATATAAAATATTAATCATAATACAAAATTTATTTATTTATTATTTATTTGATGCACTTATTAACCGCCATTCTCAGCCCTTACGGGCGACTCATGGCGGTGTACAGTACACATAAAAAGACAGTTACAGAGGCCAGTATCAACAACATATGACTATACGACAAATACAAACTACATAAAAATCCGCTTCGTCTCTTAGTAGAATCATAGCCAGTCTCATTTTCCTTATACCATTCCAGTTCTCATTACCGTAATGTTGTTGCTTAGCACTTAATTAAATGCCCTCTCGAACAGCCAGGTCTTAAGGCTTTTTCGAAAGGACATGAGGGAGGGCGCCTGTCTGATGTGTGCCGGGAGAGTGTTCCACAGCCAGGAACACTATTTTATATATTATAAAATAATATATAAAATAGTATATAATATAAATATTATATAATATAATGATAAAATGTGTAAAATACCAATACAATCTATAAAATAATATAAATATCACATAATATATACATTATTATTAATAATACAATATTATATATAATAATATATAAATATATAATATAATAATATATAAAATAATGTGTAAAATAGCAATACAATATGTGAAATAATATGAATATCACATAATATATAAAATATTAACAATAATACAATATAACATAATATATAAAATAATATATGAATATTATATAATATATAAAATAATGTGTATAATAGCAATACAATCTATAAAATAATATAAATATCATATAATATATAGAATATTAATCATAATGAAATATAATCTATAAAATGTAAAATAATATATAATATAAATATATAATAAAATAATATAAAATAATGATAATATATAAATTACAATATAATACAATAACATAAATATTATACAAAATGATAATACGATATAACAATGTATAAAATAATATATATTATATAAATGTATAATGTATAAAATGTGTAAAATAGCAATACAATTTATAAAATAATATAAATATCACATAATATATAAAATGTTAATCATAATACAATATAATATATATATATAAAATAATATATAAATATTATATAATATAATAATATATAAAATAATGTGTAAAATAGGCATACAATATGTGAAATAATATAAATATCACATAATATATAAATATTAATCATAATGAAATATAATATATAAAATATAAAATAATATATAATATAAATATATAAAATAATATATAATATAAATATATAAAATAATATAAAATAATAATATATAAATTACAATATAATACAATAACATAAATATTATACAAAATAATAATACAATATAACAATGTATAAAATGTGTAAAATAGCAATACAATATATAAAATAATATAAATATAACATAATATATAAAATCTTAATAATAATACAATATAATATATAATATATAAAATAATTTATAGATATTATACAATATAATAATATATAAAATAATGTGTAAAATAGCAATACAACATGTGAAATAATATCAATATCACATAATATATAAAATATTAATCATAATACAATATAATATATAAATATAAAATAATATAATATATAAATTACAATGTAATACAATACTATAAAATATTATATAAAATAGTAATACAATATAACAATGTATAAAATAATATATATATTATATAAATAAAGGTAGAAGTTTTCCCCTGACATTAAGTCTAGTTGTATCTGACTCTAGGGGTTGGTGCTCTTATTTCTAAATTGAAGAGCTGGTGTTGTCCATAGACACCTCCAAGGTCATGTGGCCAGCATGACTGCATGGTGCGCCGTTACCTTCCCGCAGAAGCGATACCTATTGATCTAATCACATTTGCATGCTTTCGAACTGCTAGGTTGGCAGAAGCTGGGGCTAACAGCGAGAGCTCACCCCACTCTCGGGATCTGAACCACTAACCTTTCGGTCAGCAAATTCAGCAGCTCAGTTGTTTAACCCACTGTGCTACGAGTACGGCCTTAAATATAAATACAAATGTATAATAATAATAATAATAATAATAATAATATATGTTGGTGTTGTTTGATTCAATATGGTGATGAGGCCTAAGGGCTAACCAATAAAATGTATTTATTAAGAATAATAATCTAATAAATACTAATAATCCCTGTGTGTGTTTCTCTTTTTTTAGAGGCCAAAAATGGAAGGGAAAGCAAATCCAGTCATTGATCTTTCTCCCTCTTTTTCTTTCTCCCTCCTTCTCTTCTCCTTCCCTCCATCCAGATCTCCTCCTCCTCTCTTCCCTGCAAAAAAAGCCAGAGCAAGAAGAGAAGGAGGAAGGGAAGGAAGGAAGAAGGGCAGAACCCCCCCGCTTTGCACTCTTTTACTCTTTTTCATTCCTTCCTTCTCTCCCTTCCCTCCTGCTTTTTCTCTCTTGATCCCTTGCATAGAGACACCTCCAAGGTCATGTGGCCGGAGCAATGTTATCTTCCCACAGAAGCAGTATCTATTGATCTACTCACATTTGCATTGATCTACTCACATTGGCTTCAAACTACAAGAAAGGAAATTCCATCTGAACATTAGGAAGAACTTCCTGACTGTAAGACTGTGGTTTTTAAATGATTTAAAATGTATTTATATTATTTTAATACTAAAATATTAAATACTTGGATTGCTGAAAGCGAGAAGGAGCCAAGGAGCCTTCTAAGCAAGGTGAAAGAAGAAAGTGCAAAAGCTGGGTTGCAATTCAACATTTAAAAAAACCCAAGATTATGGCAACCGGACTGATTGGTAACTGGCAAGCAGAGGGAGAAAACGTGGAGGCCGTGACAGACTTTGTATTTCTAGCCACAAAGAGTACTGCAGATGCAGACTGCAGCCAGGACATCAGAAGATGTTGCCTTCTTGGGAGGAAAGCAATGACTAATCTCGATAAAATAGTTAATCCGATCCACGATGGCTATCAAGATCGCCTCCAAGGAAGAAAGACAAGGCGCAAAATGAACACCCAAGCCCTTCAGCAGTCCTCCAGACGAGCCCTTCTCCAAACAGCACTCAAGGACCATCTACCCACAGAACACCCCGAAAATGTTGAGGAACTTTGGAACAAACTGAAGACCTCCATCATCACAGCCTGCAAAGAAACTATTGGATATCAAACCAAGAAACATCAAAATTGGTTTCGACGAAAATGACGAGATTCAACAGCTAATTGACAAGAAAAGGAAAGCCTTCCAAACATGGCAGAGAGACATCAACTGTGCTGCTAAGAAAAAGATCTACGCCAGTGCAAAAGCTGAGGTCCAAAGAAGGACAAGAGAACTCAAGAACATCTGGTGGACAAAGAAGGCTGAAGAAATTCAACACCTGGCAGATACCCATAATGCTCAGGGATTTTTCAAAGCCACAAAGGTCATCTATGGACCAAGAAACCATGGCATACAGCCTCTCCGCTCATCAGATGGAACCAAACTTCTGAAGGACAAAAAACCAATTGCCCTATGTTGGAAAGAACACTACCAAAGCCTCCTGAATCGCAGCTCCAACATGGCCAAAGAGATTCTCTCACAAATCCCGCAACAACAAACCAGGGATGAGCTTGCAGCACTGCCTAGTTTGGAAGAAGTCAGCAACACCATCAGCCAACAAAAAAATAACAAAGCCAGCGGACCTGATGGGATCCCTGCTGCACTCTTTAAAGAGGGAGGACCTGAGCTGACACAACAACTCCACCAGTTCATCAAAAAAGTGTGGGTAACCGAGAAAATCCCAACAGACTTCAAGGACGCCACCATCATCACCCTTTTCGAAAAAGGGGAAAGACCAGACTGCGGAAACTATCGAGGTATCTCCCTTCTAACCTCAGCTGGGAAAATCCTCGTAAGACACCCTCCCAGAATCCCAGAACGGCTTCTGCCCCTCCAGAGGAACAGTGGACATGATTTTCACTGCATGACAAGAAAAAGGCAGGGAACAAAATCAACCTCTGTACATGGCATTCATTGACTTTGCAAAGGCATTCGACACAGTGAATCGCAGCGCTCTCTGGACCATCCTCCAAAAAATTGGGTTCCCTGATAAATTTTTGAGCATCCTGCAGCTCCTCCCTGTTGACATGATAGCAACAGTCTTAGACAGCAGTGGCTCCCAAAGTGACCCATTTAAGGTGGAATCAGGTGTCAAACAGGGAGGTGTTATTGCCCCAACCTTATTTTCCACTATACTTCACCTTGTTGATGGGAAGCTTCCCACTGGAGTGGAAATCATCTGTCAGACAGATGGCAAGCTATTTAACCTCAGCAGACTGAAAGCCAAAGCCAAGGTCACAACAACATCTGTATGCTGATGTCAACATAGTCTATGCATTCAGAAGAAGACTTAAAAGCCATTCTAAACACCCTTGCAGAAGCATACAAGAAGCTTGGCCTCTCATTGCACATCAAGAAAACCAAAGTTCTCTTCCAGCAGGTACCAGCCAATCCCTTTCCAATGCCAGAAAAATACCTTAATGGTGTAACAGCAGAGTTTGAGGACCGGGGCATCCGTAGGGAGACCAAGGTGCTTGTTTCCCAGTTTCTGGTTGGCTCTTCCGAAGCAGAACCAGAACAGGAAGCTATCGTCCTCCCAACCCTTGCAAAATGTGGACTGTCTATAGACTCCATCAGCATTGATTCCATCAGCATTACCTCCAAAAAAATCCTGCAAATCTCTTGGGAAGACAGGCGGACAAGAAGCAAAGACCACCAGCCTAGAAGTAATGCTCCTACCCCATCAACTCTGCTGGACCGGCTACGTTGTCCGAAGGCCCGAAGATCACCATTGTCTCCCAAAGCAGTTACTCTACTCCGAACTTAATGGGAAACGTAATGTTGGTGGACAGGAAAAGAGACTTAAAGATGAGCTTAAAGCCAACCTTAAAAACTGGCATAGACACAGAGAACTGGGAAGCCCTGACCCTTGAGCGCTCTAACTGGAGGTCAGCTGTGACCAGCAGTGCTGCAGAATTTGAAGAGGCACGAATGTAGGGTGAAAGAGAGAAATGTGCCAAGAGGAAGGCGCGTCAAGCCAACCCCGACCGGGACCGCCACCCACCTGGAAACCAATGCCCTCGCTGTGGGAGAAGATGCCGATCAAGAATAGGGTTCCACAGCCACCTACAGACCCACCCCCAGGACACTGAACTTGGAGGACCATCATCCTCGGACTACAAGGGATCGCCTAAGTAAGTAAGTAAGCTGGACTTGGTATAATATACATTCCATTATTCGATTGAAGAATAACAATGCTTAAAAGTATTAAAAACAAGAGGAAATATTTTCATATTTTCAACAATAATAGGTCAAAACATACCAAATATCTCACCTATGTCATCTCAGCAAAGCTAACTCCTACTTCCTCCCATGGCTATCATGAGTTGGAAGCGACATGCAATCTACTATTTAAATGGCAGTCCTCTTGCCCTGCTAGGATTGTGGGGGGGGGGGGGGGGGGGGTTGCGTTGCTGAGGGAATTGCCCTATGGTAATGAATTAAGTGAATCAAATTGTTGAAGAATTTTAGCTAATTGGTGTCTCCCAGCCTGACACCCTCAATCCTGACTTAATTGGCAGTAGCTACTGTGAGCAATGGGAGTCTATTCTCCTCCTGATCAGGACGCATGAGACTGAAGTTCCCACCTCCCTTCCCTCCAGCGATCTTGGATGTAACAGTCAAAAAGAGGATCCCTGCCAAAATTTGTACTCGTACGACAAATTGCTTGCAGGAAGAAAATGGGAATCTTAACCTGCTGCAAATTGATTGACAGGAGAATAGACCTTCCATTGCTCACAGTAGTTGCTACCTGGTAAGTCAGGACTTTTATGATTCCTGTGTATTCCCTACAAAAATGAAAATAAAGATATTGAGAACACGAAAAACAAGGAGGCGATAGGGCCTCTTCGAGGAGAAGATGGGGCAATGCTGACAGGGAGTAGGGAAAAGGCAGAACTACTTAATGCCTTCTTTGCCTCGGTCTTCTCACAAAAAGGAAGTCATCTTCAACCTCAGCAAGATGGAGTGGATGAGGGATTGGAGGACATCCAACCCCAAATTGGGAAACAAGTCGTCCAGGAATACCTGGCCGCTCTAAATGAGTTCAAGTCCCCAGGGCCAGATCAACTACACCCAAGAGTACTGAAGGAACTAGCGGAAGTCATTTCCGAACCATTGGCAATCATCTTTGAGAGTTCTTGAAGAACGGGAGAAGTTCCAGCAGATTGGAGGAGGGCCAATGTGGTCCCAATCTTCAAGAAGGAAAAAAAGGATGACCCAAACAATTACCGCCCGGTCGATACCAGGCAAGATTCTGGAAAAGATTGTTAAGGAAGTGGTCTGCAAACACTTAGAAACAAATGCGGTCATCGCTAATAGTCAACATGGATTTATCAAAAATAAGTCATGCCAGACTAATCTGATCTCTTTTTTCGATAGAGTTACAAGCTGGGTAGATGCGGGGAATGCCGTGGATGTAGCGTACCTGGATTTCAGGAAGGCCTTTGACAAGGTCCCCCATGACCTTCTGGCAAGGAAACTAGTCCAATGTGGGCTAGGCAAAACTATGGTGAGGTGGATCTGTAATTGGTTAAGGGGATGAACCCAGAGGGTGCTCCCCAATGCTTCCTCTTCATCCTGGAAAGACGTGACGAGCGGAGTGCCACAGCAGGGCTCCGTCCTGGGCCCGGTCCTGTTCAACATCTTTATTAATGACTTAGATGAAGGGCTAGAAGGCAGGATCATCAAGTTTGCAGACGACACCAAATTGGGAGGGATAGCCAATACTCCAGAGGACAGGAGCAGGATTCAAAACGATCTTGACAGATTAGAGAGATGGGCCAAAACTAACAAAATGAAGTTCAACAGGGACAAATTCAAGGTACTCCACTTAGGCAGAAAAAACGAAATGCAAAGATACAGAATGGGGGACAATGCCTGGCTTGAGAGCAGTACGTGTGAAGATCTTGGAGTCCTCGTGGACAACAAGTTAAACATGAGCCAACAATGTGATGTGGCGGCAAAAAAAGCCAATGGGATTTTGGCCTGCATCAATAGGAGCATAGTGTCTAGATCTAAGGAAGTAATGCTACCCCTCTAGTCTGCCTTGGTTAGACCACACCTGGAATATTGTGTCCAATTCTGGGCACCACAATTCAAGACAGATATTGACAAGCTGGAATGTGTTGAGGAGGGTGACTAAAATGATCAAGGGTCTGGAGAACAAGCCCTATGAGGAGCGGCTTAAGGAGCTGGGTATGCTTAACCTGAAGAAGAGAAGCCTGAGAGGAGACATGATAGCCATGTATAAATATGTGAGAGGAAGTCATAGGGAGGAGGGAGCAAGCTTGTTTTCTGCTTCCTTGGAGATTAGGACACGGAACAATGGCTTCAAACTACAAGAAAGGAGATTCCATCTGAACATTAGGAAGAACTTCCTGACTGTGAGAGCCGTTCAGCAGTGGAACTCTCTGCCCTGGAGTGTGGTGGAGGCTCCTTCTTTGGAAGCTTTTAAACAGAGGCTGGATGGCCATCTGTCAGGGGTGCTTTGAATACAATATTCCTGCTTCTTGGCAGGGGGTTGGACTGGATGGCCCATGAGCTCTCTTCCAACTCTATGATTCTATGATTCTACGAGTCAGTTGTGCACATGCAACTCCAGATTACAGATTTGTAACTGCAATTCGGAACTCAGTCAATGGTGCCAAAAGAACGGACCTTTTTCATATGCCATTGGCAGCAAGAATAATATGCAAAAGATGAAGAAAATGAAAGATATATCTCAAAAATGGTATGTTAAACATTGGGAGTTAGATAAATTGAATAAAATTACTTGGTGTGCACACATAAATATATGATATATAACATATTTATATATTGTTTATATAATAAAATAATTTTAATTATTTTTATAAGGACCCAATAAATATTTTTCCCAATTAAAAATACCTTTATTATCCTTCAAATGCATCCAAAAATATAAAAAATGAAAGAGGTGATATATATATTTAAATATATAAAAATGTTTTATATATATATGTTTTAATGCCAAAACATTTCATATTTTAACTGCAAATAATACAACAGACCAAAAATAATATTTTCATTGCAAATGAAATAATCTAAATAAGGAATAATAATAAACATTTTATTACTATTGTTTTGTTGTAAATGAAATCATTTGAATGTGGAAATTATATTTATAATATTTATTAATTCATTTGGCTTCCAAAATAATATTTTGTGAAAATAACATAATTCAACAAATAATGCAAATAATAATATTTTCTTTTTATTATCATTCATTATTGTCTTGCATTTATGCCATTAGGTCCCAGTGTTTCATTATGTTGTAAAAAATCCAAAAAATATTTCACATTTTTCACCATTTTTTCCATTGTAAAAATCCAGAGAAATATTTCCATTATTTTCCCAACTTTTTTATTACACAAATCTGGATAAATATTTTTCATTATACCTATTTTTTCATAGAATTTTTTTTTCATAGGAAAAATCCAAGGAATTTATTCACATTTCCACCGATTTTTTCATTGTAAAAATCCGGAGAAATATTTATAATTATTCTATCGATGTATTCATTGCAAAAATGTGGAGAAAGATTTCTAATTTATCTGTTGCAAAAACTTAGAGAAATGTTTCTAATTTATTCGTTGCAAAATCCAGAGAAATATTTCACATTTATTAGCCCGTTCCTTTTGTTGGAAAAATCTGGAGAAATATTTATAATTATTTCATTGCAAAAATCCAGGGAAGCATTTCTAATTACTCTACCAATATTTGTTGCAGAATCTAGATAAATATTTCTAAATTATTCATTGCAAACATTCAGAAAAAATATTGCATAGATCCAGGAAAAAATCAGAAAAAATATCTGTAATTTATTCATTGCAAAAATCTGGGGAAATGTTTATAATTATTCCATTACAAAAATCCAGAGCAGTGTTTTTTGCAAAATCTGGGGAAACATTTCTAATTTATTCATTGCACCAATCCAGGAAAATATTTCTAATTTATTCATTGCAAAAATCCAGGGAAATATTTCACATTTTTCCACCAATTTTTTCATTGCAAAAATGCAGGGAAATATTATTATTCTACCGATTTATTATTATTCTACAAATTTATTCATTGCAAAAATCTGGATAAATATTTCCATTTTTTTCATTGCATAAATCTGGAAAAATATTTCAAATTTCTTTTGTTGCAAAAATCCGGAGAACTATTTCATTGCAAAAATCTAGAGAAGCAATTCTAATTATTCTACCATTTTTTGTTGCAAAATCCAGGGAAATATTTCTAATTTGTACATTACAAAAATTCGGATAAAGATTTCAAATTTATTCATTGCCTATATTTGTGGAAATATTTCTAATTTATTCATTGCAACAATCTGGGGAAATATTTCACATTTCTGCCATTTTTTTGTTGCAAAAATCCAAAGAAACATTTCTAATTTATTTGATGCAAAAACCTGGAAAAATGTTTTGCATTTATTTGTTGCAAAAATCCAGAAAATATTTTTTATTGATCCACTGCAAAAAGTTGTGCACTGCAAAAATTGGAGAAATATTTCACATTGTTTTGCGAATCTTTTCACTGCAAAATGTGGAGAAATCGTTCTCATTTTTTCATTGCAAAAATGTGAAGAATGATTTCTCATTTCTTAGTTGCAAAAATCCAGATAATTATTTCACATCTTAAAGCAAATTTATTCGTTGCACAAATCCGGGGAAATAGTTTTGATTTATTCATTGCAAACACCTGGAGAAATATTTCACATTGTTTTGCAAAAATGCGATTTCTAATTTCTTCGGTGCAAAACCCGGAGAATTGTGTCACAGTTTGCTTTTGTTTTTTGCAAATTAATTGATTGCACAAATCCGGGGAACTGTTGCAAATGTTGGAGAAATGCAGGGGGTGGGCGAGGTCAGGCAATGAGGAGCCAGAACATGATGAGCAGGGCCACAAACAAGAAGAGGCGGGACAGGAACTGCTCGTCGATGTACTGCGGGGTCCCTGGGGCGGCTGCGGGAGGGAAGGAGGGAGGAAGCAATGGTTAGCACAGGCTGTTAGGAATTGTGGGTGTTGAAGTCCATAACACCTGGAGCGCCTGATGTCATGATCTCTATCACATGCCATCCAACTATCTGCCTTTCTGACCCATGGCACCATGGGCCAGAAAGGAAGACAGGACATATGAACCAGCCATAAAAGTCAATTGCCCCAAGGTGGAGGAGAGTGGGCTCTGGAATGTGGAAAGGGGCTAGCTCCAGGCACCAGGACTCCTGAGTGATTTATTATATTTTAGCTAGGACTATATAGATGGGCGGTAGTGCATGACTCTCATATTCCGAACATTAAAGACATTTGGTATCTTCAGCCCTTCTGTGTCTCTGCCTGTTTTTTCAGAGAAGACTGATCCACAGCAACACAAGTTGGAACTGAGAAACCTTACACCAGTGTTTCTCAACCTTCCTAATGCCCCTTAATCCAGTTCCTCATGTTGTGGAGACCCCCAACCATAACATTATTTTCATTGCTACTTCATAAATGTCATTTTACTACTGTTATGAACTGTAATGTAAATATCTGATATGCAGGATGTACACACTAAACCCCCATGATGAACAGAAAATACTGTTTTCTGATGGTCTTTGGCGACCCCTCTGACACCCCCTTGTGACCCCCCTCCCAGGAGTCCCGACCCTCAGGTTGAGAAACACTGCCTTACACCCAAGTTTGCCCATTCCTGGATTAGCACTTCCTCCTGGATAGCCTGTTCTCTCACTCCCAAACCATTCACATGGACGCACCTGGAGGGGGCCGCCCATCGTTGACGTTGAAGGCGGTGGCGAAGATCCCGAAAGGGAAGGCCCCAATCCCAAAAGACATCTGGAATCCCCCATCCCCGAAGCCAAAGCCCTGGAAGCCCTGCAGAAATAGGAAGGCAGCCAATAACTTTGTTCCAAAACTAAACATGTGACAAAATGGCCTCCTTGTGCTCTTTTCTTCCTCTTACTGTTACCCTACACCTATACGGACCTTTCCAGCAAACAGGAAGTGACCCAATGCTACTTCCCGTTTGACAGGAAGGGCGTTAGAAACTACAGAATCTGACATAAAAGCCTCCTTGTGTCCTCTTCCTCCTCCCACTGTTTTTCTACACCTTTGCACCAAACAGGAAGTGACCCAATACCACTTCCTGTTTTGGAATGAATGCATTCCGAACCCAAATGTGTGACAAAATGTCCTCCTTGTGCTCTCTTCTTTCTTCCACTGTTTTTTTACACCTACATGGACCTTTTCACAAAACAGGAAGTGACCCAATACTACTTCCTATTTATAGGCAATAGTGCAAATGGCTCACCCCTCGGTTTTCCGGTTCGGGCCTCTGTCCCTGAGGTCTCGGCGGGGTTTTCTCTCTGGAAATTAAGGATAATAATAAATATAAATAATATAAATAAAAAATGCAATATAATATTAACTCATTGATATAATAGTAAAATAAATATAATAACACAAAATAAATAAAATATAATATCTGATAATAAAGAATAAATAAATATAATATGAAATATAAATAATACTAATAAATGCAATATAACATTAATATACTAGTAACTGATATAATAGTAAAATAAAATACAATTATAATAAATATAAATAATATGATATAACTAAAGTAATAATAAAAGATACACTAATAAAAATTATAATATAAATATAATACTAAATAAATTAATAATTATAATACATAAGATAATAAATAAATATAATGTATAATATAAATATTAAATGCACTATAACATTAATATACTAATAACTAAAATAATAAAATATAACAAATAATAATAATCATAATGATGATGTCCAACCTCCCCCTCACCTGGGGTCCTGCTGCCCGGTGCTCCCCCTCCCATAAAGAGGGATGACTTTATCTCTGCTGATTCCTGCTTTGCACACCGGACACACTTGCCGGTTTGGACGGGTTTCTAGCCACTGGAAAATAAACGTATTATTTTATGATTAATATATAATTTTATTACATTTCTTTGTTAACTATTTTTATTATACGGTCATACTAATATTTGATTTTACTAGTTATATGATTCATTATATTAATATTATATTAATTAGTATTACTATATTGTATTTATTACAATATTTTATTATAAATATATATATTATTGTATTAATATGATTTTGCATTTATTAGTACTACTATATTATATTGATTATATATTATAAATATATTATTGTTATATTATTATATTTCATTATCATATTTATTTATATTGTATTTTAGTTTACTAGTTATATCATTTATTATATTGTTATATCAATATTGTATTGCATTTATTATTACTATATTATATTCATTACTATATGTTGTTATATTTATTGTATCTATTATAATTATATAAAATACTATTATTACTATATGATTATATTACATTTCATTATATTAATATTATATGGCATTTATAAGTATCACTATATATTTATTATTATATTACTATATTATATTACATTTCACTCTTATCATATTACTTTTATTTTTTATATGTATAGTTTATTGTTATTATGTTTATTATATTATAATTATAATATTACATTTGTTGTATTATTATATTATTACTATAGTCTCATCTTAATTATATTCATTCATTCATTCATTTCCTTACCTGGTGCAAACAAGGCCAGCTGTGAGGATGGATCCACCATAGAAAAAAAGGAGAAGAGAAAAGAAAGTGTCAGTCTAGATTCCCTTTGGGAACCCTGCTCTATTCAATTATATAGAATGAGATATGAAATACTCTATAATATAATAAATATACTATAATAATATAATGAAGTAATACCATAATTATTATACATTATAATGGATATATAACATAATCTAAAATGTTATAATAATGTATAACATTTATTTAGAATATATTTAATATTTAACATAAATATATTGACTTGGAATATCTAATTTAATATAACATTTATTATATTATCATTATTATGATTATAATAATATAAGGATAATAATACAATATCATAATAATAAATAATACCCTTACATGTTAATATAATGATAATGATCTATTATAACATGTGATCCAATTCAACAGCCAGCAGAGAGTGTGCTGTGGACTCATCTTGTTGTGTTTCAAATAATAATAATAATAATAATAATAATAGTTAAAAATAGTTAGGAAATAGAGGAAATCGGGTTATGACTTTACTGATGAGACGTGATGGGTTAGTTATATGGATGTATTGACGTTATATTGATGTATTGATGTGCTGTTATATTGATGTAGTTGCCTTAGTTACTGTTTTAAATGCTAGTGTTGTGCACTTTGTATATTGACCTGGTTGTAAACCGCACTGAGTCGCCTGCGGGCTGAGAGAGTGCGGTATACAAATAAAGTAAGTAAATAAATAAATAAATATTATTATTACTGTGAATAGCTTCATGATTTTTGTGAATATTTTAATGATTATTTCTGTGAATATTTTAATGCTATAATAATATAATGAAAGAACAATACTAAATGTACGACTAATAATAATGAGGAGGAGAACTGACCAGAAGAGGTGGCCGCAAAGGCTAATGACGGCATCCTTGGCGGTGTCCAGGCAGATGTTGCACTCGAAGGTACTGTCCTGCCCGCCCGGTCCCTCTCCGTTCGTGCTTGAGGCATTGCTACTGCTGCTGCTCAGGGTCGCCATCTTACATAAATGTAATAAGAATTATAATATATAATAATGCAATAATATAATATTAATATAATGATTACGTGTCTATACACATAATAAAAGCGAAAATGTGTATGTGGCGGAGGTGTCCACTTACACGGACAGTCTCCAGCCTCCAATAACCCACAGTTTGGAACAGCCACCAAAGCACTCCCTCCAAAGACATTGCAGGTTATAATGACCTCCGGAAACATGTCCAAGAGCCCTGCCAATATCCTCCACAAACACCATACAGCCCCCCCCCCCCCCAAGTGAAGGCTTTCATTGGGGGACAATTTCATCCTGGATTTTCTGTTTTTCCTCCAGAATGGACATCCCAGGGTTCCTTTGTATCTCCATGGGTGTGGAATTTGCATGACCACGCCCACTGCCTCTCCCTTAAGCCTTTCTTACCCTTTCCTATGGAACACAGAAAATAGAGGTATTGATCAGAAACCAAACAAGAGGTTTGGGGAGAATTCACCATGATTTATAGGAGTTGTAGTTCACCTAAATCCAGAGAGCAGTGTGGGTACCCAAACAATGACAGACCTGGACCAAACTTGCCACACAGACTCCCCATAATGCTCTTTACATCCTGGTGAAGTTTGGAGGACTGACCATGGGTGGTGGGATTTGCAGTACATTCACCCAATTCAGCTCCCACAGACCACTGTGAACCCCCCATGAATGACAGACCCGGACCAAATCTGGCACACAGACCCTTCATGACCCACTTTACATTCTGGTGCAGTTTGGGGGAGAATGGACTATGAATGATGGGCTTTGCAGTTCTTTCACACACATCCTGAGACTACTACGACCCCCATAAATGACAGACCTGGACCAAACTTGCCACAAAGACCCCCCCCCCCTCCATGGACAACTTTGCGTCTTGGAAAGTTTTGGGAGAGGATTGACCAAGGATGATGGGAATTGCAGTATCTTCACTCACTTCCAGCAACCACTGCAAACCCCCCCCCCCCCCCCCAAATGATGGATATGAACCAAATTTCCCACACAGACTCCCTATGATGCACTTTATGTCGGGTTGGGGAGGATGGACCACAAACAATTGGATTTGCAGTACCTTCACCCACTTCACACAGACACCCCCATGAATGACGGGCTTGGACCAAACTTGGGATACAAGACCCTCATGACCAACAGAACATACTGGAGGGGTTTGGGGAAGTAATCCGCCAGTGTGGGACTTGTAATACACCCTACATCTAGAGCTAGGGTCCTCAAACTTTTTAAACAGAGGACTTGGTCAAAGTCCCTCAAACTATTGGAGGGCCGAATTATAATTTGTTTTAAAAAAACATGAATTAATTCCTATGCACACTGCACATATCTTATTTGTGCAGAAAACACTTTAAAACAATAATACAATTGAAATGAAGAACAATTTTCACAAACATAAACTTGTGTTTCAATTGCTTTTGGCTGATGAGATAGGATTGTTGTTGTTGTGTGTTTTCAAATCATTTCAGACTTAGGTTGATCCTGAGCGAGGGCCGGGTTAAATGATTTTGGAGGGCCATATCCGGCCCCCGGGCCTTAGTTTGGGGACCCCTGATCTAGAGCATTCTGAACTCCCATCAATGACAGATCTGGCCCAAACTTTGAACACAGTACCCTGGTGACCAACATAGCAAGTTGGAAGAGTTTGGGGAAGGATTACCCCACCCTTGTGGGAGTTGTACTTCACCCTGCACCCAGAGAGCATTCCGAAGCCTCCAATAGCAGATCCGGAACACACGTGGCACACAGAACCTTGATGACCAACAGAACATATGATACAATAATATAATAAATAAATATATAAAATATATTCCAGGATGTTTCCTATATTATCTATTAATATTTGATATATTGTAATATTGTAATATATTATGATAATGATATTCTACAATAGATTATTATTATTATTAAAATAATGATAATCTAATCTAATAAATAATATAATACAGAAGTATAATATATTATTAAATCATATAATATCATATTATTATAATTATAACATTGCATTATAATATTTATTTATTATATTCTACTATATATACCATAGAATGAGATAGAAAACATCCTAGAATATAATAACAATAAATAATATAATGAAATAACAATAAATAAATAATAAAACACTAATACAATCATACCAGCCTAATATAATAAAATAATATAAGCTATAATATCAATATAATTATATAATACTATAAAAAGGTAATAATAAAAACTCATCTTACCTAAATTAACATGGAGAAATTCTAGTTGAAAATTCCTTTATTTGTATTTCAAAAAAGGATTTTTTTGTCAATTTCCATATAATAAAACCCAGGAAGGAATGCTTCCTCGAATGAAGAAGGAGATCAATATTCATTTCAAAGCTTACAGCATCATGATGATTATTCTAAAGGAATTCCCCAAAGAAATGCATTGGTTTCCCAGGAAAAAATACTCCAAGGAATATTATAACACCATTGAAACCTATTGCATCATAATGGCATTCATCAAATATATTGCCTTCTTTAAAGGATTTAAATATTAAATATAAATATTATATTAGTATATTTATTTATTTAAATATTTATTTATTTATTTAAATACTATAAATATCATTATCATTATTATATTATTGTAATATTCAAATTTATATTATTTATTTATTTATTTATTTATCGTGTCAGGGGCAACCAGACCATTGTAATACATTTCTAACAGAACAAAACAAACAAACTGACACAAAACAAAGTTTGCAAGCTTGGTAGTTGATTAAATGTCCTTTGACCAGTATCTGGCCACTTGGAGTGCCTCTGGTGTTGCCGCAAGAAGGTCCTCCATTGTGCATGTGGCAGGGCTCAGGGTGCATTGCAGCAGGTGGTCAGTGGTTTGCTCTTCTCCACACTCGCATGTCGTGGATTCCACTTTGTAGCCCCATTTCTTCAGGTTGGCTCTGCATCTCGTGGTGCCAGAGCGCAGTCTGTTCAGCGCCTTCCAAGTCACCCAGTCTTCTGTGTGCCCAGGGGGTAGTCTCTCATTTGGTATCAGCCATTGGTTGGGGTTCTGGGTTTGAGCCTGCCACTTTTGGACTCTTGCTTGCTGAGGTGTTCCAGCGAGTGTCTCTGTAGATCTTAGAAAACTATTTCTTGATATAAGGCGTTAATGTGCTGGCTGATACCCAAACAAGGGATGAGCTGGAATGTCCCTGCCTTGGTCCTTTCACTATTGGCTGCTACTTCCCGAGGGATGTCAGGTGGAGCAATGCCGGCTAAACAGTGTAATTTCTCCAATGGTGTAGGGCACAGACACCCTGTGATAATGTGGCATGTCTCATTAAGAGCCACATCTACTGTTTTAGCGTGGTGAGATGTGTTCCACACTGGGCATGCATACTCAGCAGCAAAGTAGCAAAGCACACAGGCAGAGGTCTTCACTGTGTCTGTTGTAATCCCCAGGTTGTGCCAGTCAGCTTTCGTATGATATTGTTTCTAGCACCCACATTTTGCTTGATATTCAGGCAGTGCTTCTTGTAGGTCAGGGCACGGTCCAGGGTGACTCCCAGGTATTTGGGTGTGCTGCCATGCTCCAGTGAGATTCCTTCCCAGGTAATCCTCAGAGCTCGGGGTGCTTGTCTGTTCTTAAGGTGAAAGGCACACGTCTGTGTTTTAGATAGTTGGTTTTCCCTGTAGTAGGCGGTAAGGACAACTTCGGAGAGCTTCTGTTCTACCATCTCAAATCTCCCTGCTTGAGCAGTAATATATTCTAATATATTCTACAGACAGCCTTGCGCCTCCACAAACAGGCTCTAGTTCCAAGTGTAGAGAAGCCTCCAAAGGCACTCCCTCAACTGACATTACAGGTTACAGCAGGCACCATGAACATGTATTCCAATCTTGGCCAATATCCTCCCCAAACACCATACTGCCCACAACCCAAGTGAAGGCTTTCATTCAGGCCAGGGCCGTAGCCGGGGTGTTGGGGGGGGGGGGGTGTTTAAGGGTTCTAAACACCCCACCCCACCCCGAAACCTGCTTCACTTATGAATTTTTAGCAAGTTTCCTTTTTAACCTGACACATTTAAGGGCAGGGTTGAACTTTTAAACCCCTCCCCCTCTCGCTACGGCCCTGATTCAGGGCCCATTTCATCTTAGATGTTTTGTTTTCCCTCCAGAATGGACATCCCAGTTCCACAGACCACTGCAACCCCCACAAATGAAAAGCCTAGACCACAAGACCAACAGAACATACTGGAGGAACATGTTACAGGATATGGATTTGTATAGTAAGTTTTGACAAGGATCATCTCCTATGTGGGTGTGTGTTGAGGAAGAACACCAGGACACTGAAGCAATTAAATGTGAGCCACTCCCTGATTAGTGTATATCAGGTGAAGTCTTTCTTGATGTATTCAGTGAGTGAGATGGTGTGTGAGAGAGAGGAGGTCTGATCAGATAATCAGAGACCAGATGGGATTACACTACAAGAATTGCTGACTATTTACCAAGAAAGAAGCAGCTAATGCATGTATTTAATGCATGGATTTTGTAAGTTATTTTTTCTGCAATGGACAATGTATATTTCCAAGGCTGGTGTGCTTTCTTTGTAAAGCTGCATATTTGACTACTCAAGAGTAAAAGTTATTTTTTCCTTCTACTCTGTGTGATTCAACTTAAGGGCTGGAGCTGGGAAGACTGCTGAGTAGCTTCCGTATAGACTAATAAACCGCAACAGAACACACATGGCACACAGAATCTTGATGGTCAACATACCAAATTTGGCTTCTACCCCTCTAATAAATACTGTTACTAGTTAACTAAATGATATTACCTAACACCTAGAATATATTAATAATAGAATCGAATATTAGTAGAATATAATAATATAATAATACAATAATGGAATATATAATACAGTAGAGTCTCGCTTATCCAACCTTTGCTCAACAAACATTCTGAATTATCCAATGCAGTCTGCCTCCTGCCCGGAGACACAACTGTTTCAATAAATTGCGATGTTTTGGTGCTAAATTTGTAAATACAGTAATTACTAAAGAACGTTATTGTGTACTGAGTTACTTTTTCTGTGAATTTGTTGTAAAACATGATGTCTGGTGCTTAATTTGTACAATCATAATATAATTTTACATTCATTCCTCCTTATTATCCAACATTTCATTGATACAACATTCTGCCGGCCCATTTATGTTGGATAAGTGAGACTCTACTATATTACCAGCTGTTAGGATTTCTGGGAGTTGAAGGCCAAAAACATCTGGGGACCCCAGGTTGAGAACCACTGCTTTAAAACCATGTTCACCCACTTTCACTGTACTGGAACCCAATTATCTAGTCATGCCAATGACTTTTTATACTTGACTAGTATGTTGTTTTTTCTTTTTCTCTCTTTATTTTTAACTTAATGTTGATATGTGTTATGCCCATGCTATTCACTAATAAAAATGAATCTTAAAAAAATTATAGAAGCATATATTAATAGAATAAAACTATAATATAATAATGTGATATTAATAAATACCATACTGTAATATATATATCTATATAAATAAAAATGTAATGTTCGTTTGTGGGATTAACATAACTCAAACACCACTGGACGACTTGCCACCAAATTTGGCCACAAGACACCTACTAACCCAAGGAGTGACCATCACTCAAAAAAAATGAGGTTGTCATTTAGGTATGAAATTTTATCTTGACATTTTAATGATGATATTTTTAGTTATCTTTTAACCTAATCAGGTTTGAATGTGTGTTGGTTCGCTGTTGTGGGGGTCTTGGGATGGTGATTGTTGTCTGTTTTTGATGTTGATGCGGTCAATAGACTTTGCTGCTGAGGTTGTCATTTGGGAGTTGTAGTTTCTGGGACTTATAGTTTACTTACAATCAAAGAGCATTCCGAACTCCACCAATGATGGAATTCAAACCCAAATATGGCACACAGGACTCCCATGACCAACAGAAAACACTAGAAAGGTTTGGTGGGCACTGACCTTGAGTTTGGGAGTTGTACTTCACCTACATCCAGAGAGCACTGTGGACTCAAACAATGATGGATCTGCACCAAACTTAGCACGAATCTTCCATATTGCCCAAATATGGAAACAGATGGAGTTTGGGGGAAATAGACCTTGACATTTGGGAGTTGTAGTTACTGGGATTTATAGTTCACCTACAACCAAAGAGCATGCTGAACCCCACCAACGACAGAATTGGGGCAAACTTCCCACACAGAATCCCCATACTTATGGCCATCCAGTCCAATTCCCTTCACCAGGACAAGAAAACGTAACCAAAGCCCTCCTGACAAAGAGCCATCCAGCCATAGATAGAGATATATATGATTGACACACACACAGATACAGTATCATAGATAGAAAGGAACCCCTATAGATGGACAATGATATATTTCATATGTTCCAGAGTAGGCAAACCAGACAATCTCCACATCAACACTGACAAAGAATCAGCAAGAAATACAGTTTACCCACAAGCAGAATGACATGACATATGTTAGAAACGAATACTTTCTAATTATTTTCCAGATCACCAGACTGGGCCACAGCGACGCGTGGCAGGGGACGGCTAGTATAGTAATAATATAATAGTAGAATAATACTACTAATAATTAGATTAATATAAGAATATATTATTAATAACATATAATAGTAGAATAATAATAATATGAGAATAGTGGAATATATAAATAATAGAATAGACTATAGCAATAATGATGGAATATATGAATAATATAATAGTAGAATAATAATAATATTACTATAATAATAGAAGAATGCCCTGTGGTAATAATAGAAGGAAATACCATTGGAAACCCCTCTAATAAATATATATAAGGAGGAGGAGGCTAGGCCGCAAAGCCTGCCTGGGCGTGAGGCATGCCTCTCAAGCCTACTCACCGAAAGTAGCCCCCTGCCTACTTCCCCTCACGCCGGCAAGCCTCCCCGCCAGCGACGCCTCCCGTTCTCCCTCCGCCGTCAGCTGATTCGATTAAGAGGGTTTTCCCGGAACCGGAAGTTACCAGGGACACTTTAAGCTACGGCACCCGTGCGCGCCCTGAAAATGGTTCCGCCACTTCCGCGCAGGCGCACTCGCTTGAGAGGAAGCCGACCGAATGCCTGTTTTCGCGCGGACGGATGCGCATTCGTCTCCGGCCGTTGACTTTGGCTGGTCGTTTCGACGCATGCGTACTTATCTCCCTCCGTTGCCTTTGTTTTGTTGTCTCTACGCATGCGCACGCTGGTTTTTTTTTTTTTTGCGCCGACGCATGCGCACTCCGTTTTTCTGCCTCGGTCTGGAAAGGGTTGCCTCGCTTTCCCATCCCCGCGCATGCGCTTACTGCTCTGGAAGGCAAACTTATCGGCGCATGCGTACTTCGCCTGGCTTTCTCCTAATGGCGGCGATTGGGAAGAATGGTCTCAATATTGCCAGCAGCAGCAGCGACGAAGACGAAGCAGAGGTCTTGCAGCGTGTCCGTGAAGCCGCCTGGGACCCTCCCCGCGGAGGCTTGGAAGCCTCGGCCGGTAAGGCGACAAGGAAAGCCCGCAGGCTTCAAAAGCGGCCTACTCGCAGGCACGAGGGCGCATCCGGACTCCAACTCCCAGAAGCCTCTTCCCTCGCGGCCAATGGCAAAGTCTTTCGGGAGTTGGAGTCCGTACCTGCCGGAAAGGCCTCTGGGGATTGGTCTTCTCCAGGAATCACGTGATTATGCTGCTAGAAGCCTTTTCGAAGGAGGCTGCAGGAAACACAAAGATTTATAGATATAGCTATAAATATAAATATTTAATAAAATATAATAATAATAATAATAATAATAATCATATAGTAATAATTAAACTATACAATAAAGATAAAAGTAATAAAATATATAATATTAATATAAGATAATATAATCATCATTATACTATATTATAATGATAAACATAGAATGATACTATATAGTATCACATAATTATAATTAAACTATATAATAAAGATAAAATATAATAAAAGAATATAATAAAATGATTATACTATCAAGCAAAAAGTGGGTGCTAGAAACAATACCATACGAAAGCTGACTGGCACAACGTGGGGATCACAACCAGACACAGTGAAGACATCTGCCCTTGCACTATGCTACTCTGCTGCTGAGTGTGCATGCCCAGTGTGGAACGCATTTCACCATGCTAAAACAGTGGATGTGGCTCTTAATGAGACATGCCGCATCATCACAGGGTGCCTGCACCCTACACCACTGGAGAAATTACACTGTTTAGCCGGTACTGCACCACCTGACATCCCTCGGGGAGTAGCAGCCAATAGTGAAAGGACCAAGGCAGTGACATGTCTAGCTCATCCCTTGTTTGGGTATCAGCCAGCACGTCAACGCCTTAAATCAAGAAATAGTTTTCTAAGATCTACAGAGACACTCGCTGGAACAAGCGAGAGTCCAGAAGTGGCAGGCTCAAACCCAGAACCTCAACCAATGGCTGATACCAGATGAGAGACTCCCCCCTGGGCACACAGAAGACTGGGCAACTTGGAAGGCGCTGAACAGACTGCACTCTGGTACCACGAGATGCAGAGCCAACCTTAAGAAATGGGGCTACAAAGTGGAATCCACGACATGTGAGTGCGGAGAAGAGCAAACCACTGACCACCTGCAGCAATGCAACCTGAGCCTTGCCACATGCACAATGGAGGACCTTCTTGCAGCAACACCAGAAGCACTCCAAATGGCCAGATACTGGTCAAAGGACATTTAATCAACTACCAAGCTTGCAAACTTAGTGTTTTTTTTAATCTGTTTGTTTGTTTTGTTCTGTTAGAAATGTAATACAATGGTCTGGTTGCCCCTGACATGATAAATAAATATTATACTATAAGGTAAAGGTTTTTCCGTGACATTAAGTCCAGTCATGTCTGACTCTGAGGTGTGGTGCTCATCTCCATTTCTAATCCAAAGAGCCGGTGTTGTCCATAGACACCTCCAAGGTCATGTGGCCAGCATGACTACACGGAACACCGTTACCTTCTCGCTGGACCTGTTGATCTACTCACATTTGCATGTTTTCGAACTGCTAGGTTGGCAGAAGCTAGGGCTGACAGTGGAAGCTCATGACGCTGCCCGGAATCGAACCTGCGACCTTTCGGTCAACAAACTCAGCAGCTCAGCGCATTAACCCACTGCACCACCGGGGGCTCCGATTATACTATAATAAAATATAATATGTAAGAATGTAATAATAATTAAACTATATAATAATGATAAAATATAATAATATGATATATATGATATAATAATCATGCTATAAATTTCTCAAAATATTAAATATTTTATTTCATTTTTTTAGCCGAGAAGCTGCTTCTCTCAGACAAACCAAGCCTCAGGTATTTTTATATTAACATTAATAACAATAATTATAATTATTTGTTTCTATTTTTTCCTGATTTTATGACAAATTAATTCATTTTTCCCTATCTGTGGATAGAACAAAAGCCGGCCATAATGAGGAAGATGCAAATGAGTTACAAACAACTGCCGGATTCAAGGCACATGTGGCCAAGAAACTGGGAGCCATCTTGGACAGGTACATATTATTATTATTATTATTATTATTATTATATTGTTATTGTACTCTAATATCCTAGAATGTTTCATATCTCATTATATTTCATTGATTATTAAATGTATTATTTGTATGTCATTATATTCTAAAATATAATTATTTATATTATATTTTAATACAAACATTATATTTAATATAAAAAGTATAATATATTCAATATATTTATATATTTATATAATGTTTATTTCTTTTATATTAATTATATAATATACATATTATATTTTATATAAAATTATATTTAATATATTGTTATTGTGATTATTGTATTATTGTTATTATTATTGTATTATTATTATTATTATTATTAATATTTATTTATTACTAGCTGTCCCTGGCCACGCGTTGCTGTGACCCAGTCTGGTTAAATGGAAAAGAAAGAAAAGAGAAAGTGCAGGTTTTTAATATATTTAATTTCACAATTCTTGTGGATATACAATATTTGTTGTTGTTCCATTGTCTGCGCAGATACATTTATTTATTTATTTACGACATTTATATGCTGCCCTTCTCACCCCGAAGGTGACTCAGAGCAGTTTACAAGTTATATGTACATACACTATATTATATTATTAGCATAGCACAATATTAGTATTATATATTACTATATTGTACTATACTGTAATAGTATTAAAGGTTGTCCCCTGACATTAAGTCCAGTCATGTCTGACTCAAGGATGTGGTGCTCATCTCCATTTCTAAGTCGAAGAGTCAGCGTTGTCCATAGACACCTCCAAGATCATGTGGCCAGCATGACTGCATGGAGCGCCATTACTTTCCCACCGGAGCGGTATCTATTGATCTACTCACATTTGCATGTTTTCGAACTGCTAGGTTGGCAGAAGCTGGGACTGATAGCGGAAGCTCATGCCGCTCCCCAGAATCGAACCTGCGACCAGGGGCTCCATGTAATAGTATTACATTAATAATAAAAACTAATAATATATTAATAGTATTAATAATATAGAGATTGTCTGGTTTGCTGATTCTAGAACACCAACATATAATTGTCCATGTAAGAAGCAATCCGTGCCTAGATCTGAACCGCACATTTCTAAAGATTGGCCCTGAGCTTTGATGTTGGTGATTGCAAATGCCAATCGAATTGGGAATTGCAATCTCTTAAATTGAAATGGCATATCTGTTGGAATCATAGGAATGTGAGGAATGAGGACATCTTCAACACAGAATATCGAGGTAGATAATCCAGAATGTGTGCTTTGTACTGGATTATATGTCAGTGTGTACTTAGGGCCTTCCTTACAGCCATAGAACCCAGAACATCAAGTTAGATCATCCACAATGTCTGCTTTGAACTGGGTTATTTGAGTCCAGACTGCCATATGACACAGTTCAATGTGGATCGTATACAGCTGTGTGGAAGGAGCCTAAAGAAAGACACAAGGTGCCCAAAGTAGCCCCAATGAAGTAAATAATAAACATACAGCAGCATTCTGGAGGGTGGGGGTGGCATTGGAGGAAGGGAAGGGGGAGGATGGCCCGACCCTCTCAGAGGAGACAATGATTGACAGTGAGAGCTTTCTTAAAGGGAGGGCCATTGAAGTTAGGGAAATCCAACGGAGGGGGCATGATGCACATGCCCGTGCAGCCAAATAAACACACAGAGCCCAAGAGGCGAGACCTGCCTTACCTAGCCAAAGAGGCCTGGCTGAGTGGGTGCGTGGCCGAGGCGCACTCCCTCTCCCTCGGGCACAACTTCGGACTGAGGCAGAGAAGCAGCATTGGGGGGGGGGGGAGGTGAAGGCTTGCCCCCGCCGCCCACCCCCATGCAATCCCGTGCCCTTCAGGGCAGAGTGAGCAGCGCCGAAGCAAAGAAGGACAACAATAAACTGTACTCAGAAAACAAATGCTTTGGTAAATGACACATCTCAATTCCAATGCATTTAAATCAAAATGAAACTAAATCAAAATCTATTAAAATTCAATGCCGCAATGCATTCAGAAAGATTGAAATGGAATCGTAAAATGTGTAGTATAGCATGAGTTGCTTTGACATCCAGCAGATGGCACTGTTTTTGAATTTTTTTTTGTGACAGTTGTGACATCTAAATAATAGTAGGTATGTGAAAACATAAAACACGTGCCTATTCAAATGCTATGTTGTGTCAAAATTTCAAAGCAATCGGTGAAGTATTTTGGGAGATTTAAGGTTTTGAACAAATGGACATTTACATTTTTATTTATATGGATTTTATAATATATTATTGTCATAACCATTATATTATAACATTATATCCTAGGATGTTTCGTATTCCTAGGTCCTCCAAGGGGGTCTGTATTAAGAGGATGTATTATTAATTTAATATGCGCATAATTAAGAATAATTTCCTCAACAGTTCTGTGATGATTTGGAATCATCCGTCAGGAACCATACAGGAAAAGAAGGAAGAGGAAGTAGCAGATCCGCCCGATGATGGTAAGCCCCTTCCTTGATTTTTATATATATGTGTGTGTGTGTATATAATATCCAAGTAGCAACAGTAAGAACAGAACAACAGACTGGTTCAAGATTGGGAAAGGAGTACAGCAAGACTGTATCCTCTCACCCAACCTATCCAATTTGTATGCAAAATACACCTTGCGATGTGCGGGGTTTGAGGAATCCAAAGCTGGAATTAAAATGGCTGGAAGAAACATTAACAACCTTAGATATGCAGATGATGTCACTTTGATGGCCGAAAGCAGGAGGAGCTGAGGAGCCTTCTAACCAAGGTGAAGAAAAAAGGGCAAAAGCTGGGTTGCAGTTAAACATCAAAAAAACCAAGGTGATGGCAGCCAGACTGATGGATAACTGGGAAATAAAGGGAGAAAACGTGGAGGCAGTGACAGACTTTGTATTTCTAGGTGCAAAGATTACTGCAGATGCAGACGGCAGCCAGTAAATCAGAAGACGTTTACTTAATGAAATATAATAATAAAGAGATGTAATAATAAATAAAAATAAAATATAAACAAAATCTAATAGTAATCTATAATAAAGAAATATGAATAAAAATATATGATAACATATAAATAATTATATAAAATAATATATAACATATAATAATATAATTTTTAAAATAATATATATGTAAATTGTGATGCCATGTCTTCTTCCATAGGGTTCCGCCTCTTCTCCTCGTCACTTCCAGAAAATTCCGAAAAACCCGAATCATTGCCTTCCATTAGAAGGAAGAAGAGACGGTATTCCTCCTCCAGGTGAATTATATTATTAATGTTATTATGATAATTACTATATTATAATATAAAATAATACAATAATATATTGTATCAATATATTATTATATTATGTGGTATATTATATACCACCCAGAAACCCAGCCAGTATTACCAATTGCCCATGTTGGTTCTGTGTGCCAAGTTTGGTCCCGATCCATCATTGGCTGGGAGTTCTCTCTGCATAAGGGTGAACTACAACTCACAGATTCCCAGGGCAATCACCCCCAAACCCTGCCAGTATGCACAGTTGCCCATGTTGGGTCTGTGTACCAAGTTTGGTCCAGGGCTGTCATTTGTGGGGGTCGTTTTTTCCTAATTTCCTTTCTAATTCTTCATTGGGCATGTTCAAAAGGTACATTTGTGGTGTCGTTTTGAAATTTGTGTTTAACATCTTTTCAAGAATCTGTTTCCAGTAGTTGTTTACTTTGCTGCAAGTCCACCATGTGTGGTAAAATGTACCTTTTTCTTTCCCACATTTCCAACATTTCTCGGTATACATCTTGACTAGTCTTTCTGGAGGGAGGTACCATTTTGCATTTTGTAAACATTTTCTTTTAGATTTTGAGATGCAGTGTATTTCATTCTTCTCTTCCATGTCTTTTCCCATTGGGTCATTTTTATCTCTTGGCCTATGTTTTGAGCCCATCTAATCATCAAGTCTTTTACTACTTCTTCTTCCATGTGCCAAGTCAGAAGGTTTTTGAATATGTATAAGTCCTTTTGGTTTCTGGAATTATTATTGTATTATATTATTACTAGTAATATACTATTATTACTAGCTGTACCCGCCACGCGTTGCTGTGGCCAACCTTCCCTCACTCTTTCTCTCCTTTTTTTCTTTCTCTACTTCCTTCCCCTCTTTTCTTTCCTTCTCTCGTTCCTTCCTTCTCTTCCTCTTCCCTTCCTTCCCCCTTTTCTTTCCCTTCTTCTTCCTCCCCGTTCTTCCTTCTCTACCTATTCTTGGACTGCAACTCCCAGCAGTCCACCTGATTGATCTATCTACCTGTCTAATCTCTCTATCTGGAGGATTGCTGGAAGTTGCAGTCCAGGAATAGGAAACTGGAAATATGCAGGAATTGGGATTCTCAAAGAAATCCAAGGAGAAGAAAGCTTGCAGCTTGGGAGCAGTGCATTTGGATCAGCCTCCTCTCCTAAAGGGCCTGGTCCTAGGGGATTATGGGAGCTGTAGTCCGGAAGAGAGTGTGAATATGCTATTGTGTGTGTGGGGTTTTTTTTTTTTTTTTTTTGGCCAGGGGAGTCATTTTTGCGCATGTGCTGTAGCATCTTTTTGTTTTTTTGGCTTTTTAAGTCCCTTCTGCTGTGTTTTTCAGTGTTTTTATGAGTGATGGTCACTCATTGGCCTGATAGGTGTATTGTGTCCAAATTTGGTGTCAACTCGTCCAGTGGTTTTTGAGTTATGTTAATCCCACAAACTAACATTACATTTTTATTTATATAGACTAGCTGTACCCACCACACGTTGCTGTGGCCAACCTTCCCTCCCTCTTTCTCTCTCACCTTCCTTCCCTCCCTCGTTCCTTCATTCCTTCCTTTTTTTTCCTTTCCTTCTTTTTTTCCTCCCTCGCTCCCCCTTTTCTTTTCTTTTTCTTCTTTCTCTCCTTTCTTCCTTCTCTACCTCTTTCCTTCCTTCCTTTGCTCTTTGCTTCCATCCTTCCTTCTCTCTTTCCAGCTTTCTTTCCCGCCCTCTTTCTTTCTTTTCTTCTTTTCCTCTTTCCTTTCTTCGCTTCTCTACCTCTTGCCTGGGCACCGGCAGGAAGGGAGCCTTGTAGCCCTCAGCCTTGCTGGGCCAGGCGCGGGGCAGGCGGGATGCGCTGTTTGAGGCAGGCCTCGCTTATCCAGTGCCGCCCCTTCTTCTCTCTGCCATGGCTGTGGGGCACCTTCCCGCCTGTTTGCCAGCTGGGCACGCTGGCGGTGTCCTATGAAAGGCACCCTGCGGTTGCGGCAGAAAGAAGGGGCCAATGCTGGGTGAGCAAGGCCCACCTCGAAAAATGCCTGCCAGACCCAGCAAGGCTGAGGGCTGCAAAACTCCCTTCATGTCAGTGCCCAAACAAGAGAAGGCGAAGTCTGACAAACAGCGCCCGCATGGAGCAGCCACCTGCCCCTGCCTCACCGGGGAAAAAGAAGGAGGAGGGGTCCCTGTTTGGTGGGGCCAATAGGGGACAGAGACTAGGAGGGAGGTAAGGAGGGCCCATGTTAGGCCCCGGCGAGGCAGAGGAGGGTAGATCCAAAAGCACGGCTCGATGCTGTGAGATCCTGGCGGGGCACCAGTCCTCCTCGGCAGAGACTGCTTCAGCAAGGCCGCATGAAAGTGCAGCTCCCAAGACCCCATTGCATTGAGTTACAAGTGGGGCCAAACTGCATCCGTTCTACTGTGTGTGTCTGAGCCGCAGCCTGAACCCATGGCTAAGCCTCACTCAGTGCCAGCAGGGATTGCCAGCTTGCAATGGATAGTTGGTGCATTGTTTTTCCTTTGCAGGGGGCGGGGGTGGGCATTCATGCATGCGCTGTTACATACTCTTGGTTTTGGGGGGTTTTAAGTTCTTCCGGTTATTTTTTTTTTGTCTTTTTGAGTGAAGGACATACATTGGTTTAGTTGGTATATTGTGTCCAAATTTGAAGTCCATTCGTCCAATGGATCTGGCCAGGGTGGTCCATGCCTTAGTCACCTCGATTGGATTACTGTAGTGCATTGGGTTCTTGCTGTTGTGTAATATTGTATACTGTGCTCTTTTGTTTTGAATTGTATATTGTTGACTGTTTTTATCCTGTTGTAAACCGCGTTGAGTCGCCGGTTAGGCTGAGAAACGGCGGTATACAAGTAAAGTAAAGTAAAGTAAATAAATAAATAAATAAATAAATACTGTAATGCACTCTATGTGGGGCTGGCCTTGAAAATGGTCCGGAAATTTCAGTTGGTCCAACGGGCAGCGGCCAGGTTGTTAACTGGGGCTCCTTACAGGGAGCAGTCAACCCGCCTGTTTAAGGAGCTCCATTGGCTGCCGTTCATTTTCCGGTCCCAATTCAAGGTGCAGGTTCTTACCTACAAAGCCCTGAATGGTTTGGGATCTGCCTACCTGCGTGGCTGCATTTCTGTGTACGAACCCATACGATCTCTTCGATCATCTGGAGAGGCCCTACTCGCACTCCCACCTGCTTCGCAAGCACGATTGGTGGGAACAAGGGAGAGGGCCTTCTCGGTGGTGGCCCCCCGACTCTGCAACTCACTCCCCAAGGATATCAGGCACGCCCCGACTTTGGCAATTTTTAGGAGGAGCTTGAAAACGTGGTTGTTCCAGTGTGCCTTCCCAGAATAAGGAAACTCCCAGCAATATGTCCCTAATTGCACCTTATTAGTGATCTAGAACTGTCTGTACGCCCCATTCTTTTCCAAAATTCTATCCTAGTTATATTTCACCTGGTCTTGTCCAGCATTATTTTTAAAATTTTAACTATTACATTTGGCCCAGCCATTGGTTTTTAAATGTTATTGTGTTATTGTCTATGTTTACTGCCAATTTTTTGTTTGTGAGCTTTATTTTATTGTTTTGTATTACTGCTGCTGTTGTTTTTTTGCTGATGTATTGTGAGCTCGGCCTCACTGAGTCCCTTGGGGAGATGGTAGTGGGGTATAAATAAAGTTTTATTATTATTATCAAATCAAATCAAATCATTTATTTCGGTCATTGACCAGCACAGGAAATAGAGTCACATTTTCATACAAACTTGGTATGTTTGGTACATTAAAAATATAAATATAACTACTGAAGCACAATATGGGTGAGGGAGCGGAGGGGAAACAGGGTAAAAACATACAATGCCCAGATCCATCACCAAATTGTAGATTCAGAGAAGAAGATTACTGGGCACACAGTTAACTTTTGGGACTAGTCATTCCCTGACAGATTTTATATGCTGATGGACAGAACTTTGCAACATTGTAGGTTGTACCTGAATTAATATCTGCAAGTAGCAGGGAGGTATAAAATTGTCCTGAATGGCCTGGGTGCTTGTAACAGAGGTAAGATAAGCCTGGCACGGATATCCCTGTATCCCGAGGAGGATTGTCTTCCAAGATTATGTATTATTATTATTATTATTGAGAACATTACATTTTTATTTATACATATTGTTATGTAATGAATGGCTGGCTGGCTTTTCCCTCAGGGAGTCTTGGTGGTGGCCACCTTGGAAGTAATGCCTTGGGGATGGCCATCTTGGGTAGTCTGGCTCAATTTGAGGGCCTTGGGGCAACCAAAGAAATGCCTTGGGGCAGCCATCTTGGAATTAATGGCTCAGTGGAAGGCCTTGGGGGCGGCCATCGTTGCCTGATTTTCTGTTGAACTTTCCCTGCAGTTCTTCTTCGGAGGAATGGCGGCGTTGCCAGGAGGCGGCCATGACGGCGGCAGACATCTTGAAAGGGAGTGGAGCACAAAAGGGCGGAGAGGTCGAGGCTTCTGCCGTGACTGACAGGGGCCCGGCAAACATTTTGCGGAAGAAGAAGAAAAAGAAGAGAAAACAAGATGGAGACCAACATAATGTATAAATAAATTGTGGATTAAAAATGAATTCAAATATATTTATTATTGCGTGGAAATGAACGTCTCAATTCCTGATTCGGGGCTTTGATACAAGACCAAACTTCCGGAAGATGATACTACAAGAGAATAGAAAAAAAAAGAATATATTTATTATTAGTAGAATTCAATTAAATTATTTATTTAATATTATTTTTATTTTATTTAAAATATTATATTTTATTTATTTTATTTAATATTAATATTTTTAAATTTATCTATTCTTATTCAATTAAATTATTTTATTTAATATTAGTATTTCATTTTGTTTAAAAATATTGAATTTTATTTATTTTATGTAATAGTATTTTGAAATATTGAATTTTATTTATTTTATTTAATATTTTATTTTATTTTGAAAAATTATTCAATTAAATGGACTCCACCATAGTAAATATATTATAATCAATATTAGAAGTTAAATATTGTAATATATAAATTACAATCAATATTATAATATAAAATCATAAATATAATTAACGTGTTATAATAAATGTAATATTATAAATATGTAATATTTATTCATCATTATATGGATATGACTGCAGTGTTGGGGTGTGGCCACAAGGGGGCGAGGAAGTTGCAGCTGATAAATATATATAATTAATATTATAAGTTTATTAATAAATACTCTAATATAAATAGAAGCCATATTATAATCATAATAAGTATAATATTAAAATATAATGAATAGTATAATATTTAAATATAATGAATATAATATGAAATAATATAATATTAAAACATAATATAAAATTACAAATATATTGTAATATAATATCATTATCACCTATATATATGACTACATTGCTGATATGTGGCCACAAGAGGGGAGCACAGAGGTGGGCAGGATGAGCTGATAGGTATAGCTATAATAAATATTTTATAAATAGATGGATATATTTTAATAAAGTTTATTAATATAATGTAATAAATACTCTAATATTATGAATATATTAGAATACATATTTTAAGATTATAAATATAAGCAATAAAGCATAAATATAATCAATATTGTATAATATTGATAAATATATTATTATAAATATTATAAATATAAAATAATATAAATATATAATATTATAAATATATTTATTCATTATATATACGGTTGCAGAGGCCAGATGTGGCCACGAGATAGGAGGGAGGAGCGAATCGATATATGAGAGTTATCTGGAAATTAAGGTTACAAGGCAGGTAGCTCTTGCAGGCAATTTTCTCTGGGGAAGTTGGTATCACTGCTGTGTAGCGGGAAGCCAGTGGAAGTGAATGAGCAGTGCCAGTCGTTAGTAGCTCATCAAATGGCGTTGTGAAGGTTAGAGATGAGCATCTTCATTCCGTTTTCTTTTTCCCCCCAAGTGCGAAGTTCACATCACACTGTAATATGCTACCTAAATGCTAATGGCATGAACACTGCTGCAATTCATAGAAAATAGTTTCAGTTTATGAAGAGGACGTAATGTCAAGACAGCATGTGAGCAAATGGGTATGGAATATATTGTGAGACCATGAAGAAACTTCGCAGAGCCGTCCAAAACAAATGTAGTGGGATTCTGATGGCGGGCGTCTGTCTCCATGACAATGCACGTCCGCACACCACTCATGCAACACAGAGATGTTGACATCATTTGGTTGGGATGTTTTAAGCCACCCCTCTCACAGCCCCGATCTCGCACCCAGAGACTCATCTGTTCACTCAATTGAAGGAACACCTTGGTGGAAAACACTTTTTCGATGACAACAGAGTGAAAATTGAAGTGATGAACTGGCTGAAAAAGGTGGAGGGAAACTTCTATGGCACAGGCATCAAAAACCCGTCCCACAGATGACAAAACGTATTGAACTGAATGGTGATTATGTGGAAAAATAATGTAATACCTATGCTACAATCCGTATAAGTTTTATTAAAATATATTCATTCTTTGTATTTAAAAAAAATCTTGTAACCTTACTTTCCGGATAACCCACATATATACATATATGTATATATGGATGTAGTGCTGAGATGTGGTCACAAGAGGGCAGCATATAGAAATGAACTAATAGACATATATGGGTGCAATGCCCTGATGTGGCCACAAGGGGAGCAGCATAGGGATGGGAGGGAGGAGTGGCTGACCTGCAGGGCTGGAACTAAGCCGCTGCCCCGCCTGCAGGTGGGAAATGGCCACCTCAGGGCCTTGCAAGTGGACGGTGGATGCTTGACCAGTCGCGGTGTGGATCTCCGGGTCAGAGGTGAAAACCTAGGTCAAAGGGGAGAGAGCATTGTATCATTCCTGGAATGACCTCCCCCTGCGTTTGTTGCATCTCATGTGCTTGTGTAGCCCGCCTTACCTGTTTGGCTGGGGTCAAAGGGCTGAGGCTGGATGTGTCAGTCAGTAGGAAGCTGGTGTGGGCGTACGGGGCCACTTCCTGTTTGTGGCCGTAGAGCGCTATGAGGGGAACAACAGGAAATGAAGACAACGGGATGACTTGTTGCCCGAAGGTCACGACTCCCCATTTGACCGGCCCCCATTTTGCCCAAAAGTCATGTCGCAACTCCCACTAACCATGAGAGGCCATGAAGGGGCTCTGGACCTGTTGCTGGTATGACGGGTGGAGCTGCGGGGAGAACTGGACTGGTTGGAGAGTGGTCAAGCTGCTGCCCATACTGTTGAGGACGGCCGGGACGTTCTGGGCTTGAGTGGAGGCCAGGCCTGGAAGGGAGGGAGGCAATGCACGAGGACAGAAAGTCACCCCCTCCCCATGGAGGTCACCATTACAGAGACAGGAAGTCGTTTCCTCCCTGCTGAGGTAGCCATTAGAGAGACAGGAAGTCTGCCTCTCCATGCAAAGGCACAATTGAGAAGGACAGGGTCAGCCCCTCCCTGAGGAGGTCACCATTACAGAGACAGGGAGTCCACCTCTATATGCAAAGCTACAACTGAACGATGTTGGAGACACAGGAAGTCAGCCACTCCCTGCGGAGGACAGCATTAGAGAGACAGGAAGTCAGCTCCTCCCTGCAGAGGACACCATAAGAGAGACAGGAAGTCCACCTCTTCACGCGGAGGTCACCATTAGAGAGTCACAAAGGACTACCACCTCACCCGCCTCATAGGAAACCTGCTACAAAACAGGAGCTCTTTTGTTGAGTTCCAGGGCCAGAGAAGCAGATGGCGGAGACAGAAGAACGGCCTGCCTCAGGGGAGCGTGCTTGCTCCATCCATGTTCAACATCTACACAAATGACCAGCCACTGCCAGAAGGGACAGAGAGTTTCATCTATGCTGATGATCGTGCCATTACTGCTCAAGCAGGGAGCTTTGAGATGGTAGAACAGAAGCTCTCCGAAGCTCTAGGTGCTCTTACTGCCTATTACAGGGAAAACTAGCTGATCCCTAACCCATCTAAAACACAGACATGTGCTTTTCATCTCAAGAACAGACAAGCATCCCGAGATCTGAGGATCACCTGGGAAGGAATCCCACTGGAGCATTGCAGCACACCCAAATACCTGGGAGTCACCCTGGACTGTGCTCTGACCTACAAGAAGCACTGCCTGAACAAGCAAAAAGTGGGTGCTAGAAACAATATCATACGAAAGCTGACTGGCACAACCTTGGGATCACAACCAGACACACTGAAGACATCTGCCCTTGCGCTATGCTACTCTGCTGCTGAGTATGCATGCCCAGTGTGGAATGCATCTCACCACACTAAAACAGTGGATGTGGCTCTTAATGAGACATGCCGCATTATCATGGGGTGTCTGCGCCCTACACCACAGGAGAAATTACACTGATTAGCTGGTATTGCACCACCTGACATCTGCAGGGAAGTAGCAGCCAATAGTGAAAGGACCAAGGCAGAGACATCTCCAGTGTATCCCGTTTGGGTATCAGCCAGCACGTCAACGACTTAAATCTAGAAATAGTTTTCTAAAATCTACAGAGACACTCGCTGGAACACCTCAGCAAGCCAGAGTCCAAAAGTGGCAGGCTCAAACCCAGAACCTCAACCAATGGCTGATACCAAATGAGAGACTCCCCCCTGGGCACACAGAAGACTGGGCAACTTGGAAGGCGCTGAACAGACCGCTCTGGCACCACGAGATGCAGAGCCAACCTCAAGAAATGGGGCCACAAAGTTGAATCCATGACATGCGAGTGTGGAGAAGAGCAAACCACTGATCACCTGCTGCAATGCAACCTGAGCCCCGCCACATGCACAATGGAGGACCTTCTTGCAGCAACACCAGAAGCACTCCAAGTGGCCAGATACTGGTCAAAGGACATTTAATCAACTACCAAACTTGCAAATTTTGTGTTTTGTCTGTTTGTTTGTTTGTTTGTTTTGTTCTGTTAGAAATGTAATACAATTGACTGGTTGCCCTGACACGACAAATAAAACCATTAGAGAGACAGGAAGCCAGTCTCTCCTTGTGCCCTTGGACTTCTGGACTCACCAATGACAAGTGTGGAGCCCCCAGCATTGGCAAAGGAGGAGGGGTCGCTGGTGCCAATGGCCATGACCCCCGAAAGGGAGGCCATGATGAGGTTTTGAGTCTGTGGACTGAGGGCTCTGGGCTCCAGGCCGTGCAGGGCGGTCAGCGTGCTCACCGGGGGGAGGGGACCTCCGGGCACCGAGATCTACAGGGTGGGAAAAGCAGAAGGGCAATGGTCAGAGTTGGGTTAGAGCTAGAAGTGGGTTGGATTAGGGTGAGATGTTTAGGGTTACAGTTGGGCTAGTGCTAGAAGTGAGTTGGAGTTAGAGTGAGGGCTGGAGGTGGGTTAGGATTAGAGGCAGAATCAGGGTTAGAATAAAGATAGAGTTGGATTGGAGTTAGACCTATAAGTGGGTTGATGGTAGAATGTGTGTTTGTCTTGGGGTTAGAGGTGGACTAGGGTTATGGTCACAGATAAAGGTGGGTTAGAGATGGGTTAGGGTTGGATTAGGGTTAGAGTTCAGTTCAGAGTCAGGTAAGAGAAAGAAGTAGCTTAAATCTGGCTTAGATTGGGTTTGGGTTAGAGCTATTGGTTTAGAGTTATGGTCAATGTTGGGTTAGGGTTAGAACTACGGCCGTGTCAGGGGGGTCGGATCTACTTCCTCCCTGATCTGACTCACCATCTTGACCTCGGGGGCTGACCCAGAAGTGGGTGAGCAGAGACCGGAGGGGGAAGAGACCTGGTGGATGGCAGTGTGGGCGTCCACGGTAGCACCATTCCCTGCTTGAGGGTTGGAGGACAAGGAGTCGGTCTCACTGACAACAACAGGCTGCGGGTGGTACCTCAGGCCTGCGTCGGCGAATGGGACGTTCTGTTGATGTTGTTGTTCTAGAAACACAGACAATACAAGGCTCCGTCTGGTGAGTCCATCCCGGGAAGGAAGGCCCTTCAGAACCTCATTAGTGGATTGGGGATGGGGCGGGGCTTACCGTGGACTTTGCTTGGGGAGAGCGGGGGCCCATCGCCAGAGGTCAAGTGGGAGGTGGGCCCCGCCTGCGGCCCTCCATAGCCATCCAGGGCGAGCTTGTGCCGGAAGGCCTCCTCTTTCCTTCGGTTGGCGAACCAATTGTAGACCCGGACCTCCGTCACCAGGTTGGAGCCCAGCCCTTGGGCCTGGGACGGGGAGACTCCCCGCTGGAGGCACTCTGCTCTGCCAGGAAAGGCCAGGGGTCGGTCAGGAGAGAGAGGGGGGAGGAGGAGGGAAGACCCTGAAGATGGATTACCCCAAAGTGGAAAGGACCCCAGAAGGGAAAGACCCCAGAGATAGGTGGCCCCAATGGTGGAGAACTCTAAAGACAGAATATAACAAAGAAGGATGACCCCAAGGATGGAAACCTCTAAAAATGGATGCTCCAAAGGAGGACCCCGGAGGTAGAAGACCCCAAAGGAGGGAGGACCCAAGAAGGGGAAGACCCCAAAGACAGACAACCACAAGGGTGGACAACTCTGAAGGTGGACAACCTCAAGACTGGACAACTCTAAAGATGAATTATTCAAAGGAGGAGGACCTCAAAGGAGAACCCTGGAGGTGGAAGATCCTAAAGATGGATGGCGCCAAGAATGGATGACCCCAAGGTTGGACAGCTCTAAAGATGGACGACCCCAAGGATGGAGACCTCAAAGAACAAATAACCCCAAAAGAGGACCCTAGAGGTGAAAGACCCCAAAGACAGAAACCTCTAAAGATAGATGACCTCAAAGGACCCCAAAAATGGACAACTTAAGGATGGACGGCCTGAAGGTGGTGGACCCAAAGGAGGTCCACCACCTGGAAGACACCAAAGATGGACAACCCCAAGGTTGGACAACTCTAAAGATGGCCAGCCTAAAGGTGGTCGACCCAACAAAGGAGCCTGGGAGTGGAAGACCGCAAAGATGGATGTCCCCAAGGGTGGACAACTCTAAAGATCAATGACCCCAGAGGAGGCCCCCAAGGATGGACAACTCTGAAGGTGGATGGCCTGAAAGTGACTGATCCAAAAAAGGACCACCCCAAAGGAGGAGTACCCCAGAAGTGGAAGGCCCCAGAGATGAACAACCCCAAGGGTGGACAACTCTAAAGACGGACAACCCCAAAGAAGGACACCAAGGATGGACAACTCTAAGTATGGAAAGCCTGAAGGTGGTGGACCCAAAGGAGGACCTTGGAAGTGAAAGACCCCAAGGGTGGACAACTCTAAAAATGGACAATCCAAAATACAGAAATCCCCAAGAGTGGAGACCTCTAAAGATGGACAATTACAAAGGAGGACCTTGAGGCTGGACAACTCTGAAGGTTGATGGCCAGAAGGTTGTGGACCCAAAAAAGGGCAACCCAAAAGGAGGATCTCAGAGGTGGATGACCCCGAGAGGAAGTCCCACCCCCCAAAAGTGGATGACCTTCCAGCTGGATTATCCCAAAGGTCAACCCTGGGGGTGGACCCGAAGAGTGGATAACCCCAAAGATGGGTGATCTCATGTTGGATGACCCCGAAGGTGGATGGCCTCAAAAAGAAGTCAGCAATGAAAGTGGCCCATCAGAAGGCTGGACGACCCTGATGGAAGGTGATCCAAAGGGTGGATGACCCCAAGTGTTGACCCCAGTAGCAGTCTCCCAAGATGTACATATCTGAAGACAGACGACCCCAAAGATTAATGCCCCCACTTCCGCACTCACCTGTTGCACTCGTCCACCAGGGCTTCGCGTTCCTCCTTGCTGGGGTTCTTCTGCCTCTCGTAGGCCTGGAAGAGGATCTGCTGGGAGGCGGGCCCCCACTTGAAGCGGTTCCTGCGGCCCTTCTTGGCCGGGAGCTCCTCCCCCGCAGCCTCCTCATCTGTGGCCAGGTCTTGGGCGGCGTGTGTGAACTCTGGGGGAAGGAGGCCGGGAGCAGAGGTCACCCAGTTAGGGTCACCCATCCTCTCCAAATAGCAGAAGGGGACAAGGGGCTGTACTCACGTTGGGCGACTTCCTGCTGCTTCCGGACGTACCAGGCGTAGAGGGCAGCGCGCTTCTGGGTCTTCATAGGGGTGCCTTTGTTGAGGTGCTGCGAGAGGTGAGACTGGTTTAGGCCCGTGGTGTCCACCACCTCCCGCTGAGGGATGTTATGCTGCTGCAAATAGGACTTCACCATCTTGGCCACCCGCCAGGGGTCCTCTCTGAGGAAGGAAAAGAGGGACACAGAACAAATCCTATGAAGGAGGAATGGTTCTGAGGATGGATGACCCCCCAAAAGGGGGCAAATCTCACAATGGACAAGCCACAGGTGACCCCAAAGGTGGGCGACCCATGGTCGAGACCAAGGATGGATGATGCCAAAAGGACATGAATGTAGACAACCCTAAAGTTGATGACCCTGAAGGTGAATGACCCCAAGGATGGATGGCCCATGGATGAGACCAGGGATGGATGACCCCGAAGGTGGATAATAATAATAATAATAATAATAATAATAATAATAATAATAATCTTTATTAATACCCTGCCACCATCTCCCGGAGGGACTCGGGGCGGCCCACAAAGCACTCAAGGTGCAAACACACAAAATAAAAAAGGTGTAAAGACAATCACACAAAAGCAATAAGAACCAACATAAACCCCAAAAATGATTGTTATACGGATGTTTAATGATTAATGTTACAATTATTTTTAATTGCCCTATACTTGTTTGTGATGCTTTGTATTGATGTAGTTCACCGCCTTGAGTCGCCTGAGGGCTGAGAAAAGCAGTATATAAATAAAGGAAGTAAGTAAGTAAATAAATAAATAAACATCATAAACTCCCCCAGGTTGAGATCAATAAAATGCAGCAATACCTGTAGATGTAAAACAATCAATATAAGTCATAAAGTGCACGGTGAAATAAACTCTAGGTTCTCGAATATCTTCATTAAGGGTTTCTAAACATAGTCAAAGGCTTGTCGAAAAAGCCATGCCTTCAATTGTGTACATAAAGGCTTGGAGAGTGTAGACTAGCCTGATCTCCCTTGGGAGGGCATTCCAAAGCTGGGGATCACCACCAAGAAGGCCCTCTCTCTCGTCCTCACCAACCATGCTTGAGACAGAGGTGGGACCGAGAGGAGAGCCTCACCAGTAGATCTCAGAGCCCGCGCAGATGACCCCAAAGATAGATGACCCTGAAGGTGGTTGACTCATGGACGAGACCAAGGATGGATGACCCCAAAGATGGATGACCCTGAAGGTGGATGACCCCAAGAATGAATGACCCATGGATGACACCAGGGATGGAGGACCCCAAAAGTGGATGACCCTGGAGGAGGACACCTCTGAGAATGGACTACCCATGAGTGAGACCAAGGATGCACAATCAAGAAGGTGGATGATCCTGAAGGTGGATGACCCCAAGGATGGAGGACCCATAGATGAGATCAAGGATGGAAAACCCTGAAGATGGATGACCTCAAGGATGGATGGCCCTGAAGGTGGATGACCCTAAGCATGGATGGCCCATGGATGAGACCAGGGATGGATGAACCCAAAGGTGGATTATACTGAAGGTGGATGACTCAAAGGATAGATGACCCCAAATGGATTATTCCAAAGAAGGATGACCCTGAAAGTGGATGACCCCAAGGATGGATGACCCATGGATGAGACCAAGGATGGATGACTCCAAAGGTGGATAAACCTGAAGGTGGATAACCCCAAGGATATATGACACCAAGGATGGATAATCCATGGATGAGAACAAGAATAGAAAACCCTGAAGGCGGATGGCCACAAGGATGGATGACCCATGAGTGAGACCAAGGATGGATGACCTTGTTGTTGTTGTTTATTCGTTCAGTCACTTCTGAATCTTTGTGATCTCACGGACTAGCCCACGCCAGAGCTCCCTGTCGGCCGTCACCACCCCCAGCTCCTTCAGAGTCAAGCCAGTCACTTCAAGAATACCATCCATCCATCTTGCCCTTGGTCGGCCCCACTTTCTTTTTCCTTCCATTTTCCCCAGCATCGTTGTTTTCTCTAAGCTTTCCTGTCTTCTCATTATGTGGCCAAAGTACTTCATCTTTGCCTCTACTATCCTTCCCTACAGTGAGCAGTCAGGCTTTATTTTCTGAAGTATGGACTGGTTGGATCTTCTTGCGGTCCAAGGCACTCTCAGAATTTTCCTCCAACACCACAGTTCAAAAGTGTCTATCTTCCTTCTCTCAGCCTTCCTTATGGTCCAGCTCTCACATCCATAGGTTACTACAGGAATTACCATTGCTCTGACTATGTGGATCTTTGTTGCCAGTGTGATGTCTCCACTCTTCACTGTTTTATTCAGATTGGTCATTGCTGTCCTCCCAAGAAGGAATCTTGCTTTTTTGTTTTTTTATGTTTAACTGCAACCCAGCTCTTGCCCTTTCTTTTTCACCTTGGTTAGAAGGCTCCTCAGCTCCTCGCTTTCGGCCATCAAAGTGGTATCATCCACATATCTAAGGTTGTTAATGTTCCTTCCAGCAATTTTAACTCCTGCCTTGGATTCATCAAGCCCTGCACACCACATGATGTGTTCAGCATACAAATTGAATAGGTCAGGTGAGAGTATACAACCCTGCTGTACGCCTTTCCCAATCTTGAACCAGTCTGTTGTTCCATGGTTAGTTCTTACTGTTGCTACTTGGTCCTTATAGAGATTCCTCAGGAGACAGACAAGGTGATTTGGTCTGCCCAGACCACAAAGAACTTGCCACAGTTTATTATGATCCACACAGTCAAAGGCTTTAGATTACAATAAAACAGAAATAGATGTTTTTTTCTGAAATTCCCTGCCTTTCTCCATTATCCAGCGGATATTGGCAATTTGGTCTCTCGTTCCTCTGCCTTTTCTACACCCAGCTTGTACATCTGGCAACTCTCCCTCCATGTCTTGCTGGAGTCTTCCTTGAAGGGTCTTGAGCATTTCCTTACTGGCATGAGAAATAAGGGCCACTGTATGAAAGTTTGAGCAGTCTTTAGCATTTCCCTTTTTTGGTAGGGGGATATAAGTTGATTGTTTTCCAGTCTGATGGTCATTCTTGTGTTTTCCATATTTGCTGGCATATGGCATGCATCACCTTGACAGCATCATCTTTCAGGATTTTTAACAGTTCAGATGGGATCCCGTCATCTCCTGCTGCCTTGTTGTTAGCAATGCTTCTTAAGACCCATTCAACCTCACTCCTCAGGATGTCTGGTTCTAATTCACTCACCACACCATCAAAAGTATCCTCGAAATTATTATCCTTCCTATACAGATCTTCTGTATAGTCTCACCACCTTCTCTTGATCTCTTCAGCTTCTGTTAGGACCTTGCCATCTTTGTTTCTTATCATGCCCATTTTCTCCTGAAATTATCTCCAATGTTTCTAATTTTCTGGAAGAGGCAGCGATCCTTTGCTGGAGGACCCTGAAGGTGGATGATCCCAAAGATAGATGAACCTGAAGGTGGATGACCCCAAGGATGTATGATCCATGGGTGAGACTAAGGATAGAGCATGCCAAAGGTGGATGACCCCAGAAGTGGATGACCCCAAGAATGGGTGATTAATGAAAGAGACCATGGGTGGATGACCCTAAAGGTGGGTGACCCCAAGAATGGATGACCCTAAGGATGGATGACCCTGAAGGTGGATGGCTCCAAGAATGGATGACCCATGGTGAGCCCAAGGATGGAGGACTCCAAAAGTGGATGACCCCAAGGGTGGGTGATTCATGCAAGAGACCAAGGATGGATGGCCCCAAGGATGGATCACCCATGGACAAGACCAAGTATGGAAAACCCCGAAGGTGGATGACCCATGGATGAGGCTAAATATGGAAGACCCCAAAGATGGATGACACCCAGGATGGTGGATGATCCTGAAGATGGATGACCAAGGATGGATGACACCAAGATGGATGACCCCGAAGGTGGATGACCTGAAGGATGGGTGATCCTGAAGGAGGACCACCTTGAGAATGTATCACCATGGACGTTACCAAGGATGGATGACCTCAAAAATGGATGACCCCAAGGATGGATGTGCAAAAGACAAAGAGTATACAGTGAAAAGACAATGCAGAGCAGAAGAGAAAGCTGGCCAAAGAAGGCTCTCCATGGACAGTTCCTGGGAAAAATTGAGAGCCAAACTGACAAAGAAAAAACATGGCTGTGCCTCACAAATGGAACTTGGAAAAAGGAGTCGGAGGGCCTGATTCTGGCACCCCAAAAATAAGCCATTTGAACCAATGCCATCAAAGCCAGAATTGAAAAGTCAATGACAGATCCCAAATGTAGACTCTGCAAGGGAGCGGATGAAACAATAGATCACATCCTCAGCTGCTGCAAGAAGATTGTGCAGAAAGACTACAACTGGTGGGATCACAAGCCTGAAAA